>NC_067474.1:104247935-104576268 GCF_947179515.1 Apodemus sylvaticus
TCCTGAGGTAACCCTATCGAGCGAAGCTTCGCAGAAAAGGTGATAAGGAATGGTATCCGCACGGTAAGCAACATAGAGGTCAAAAACTAGCGCTAGTGGAAAAATTTTTCTATTGTTGTGAGTGCAGAGGGATACAGGTTTTTCAAGCAAATTGTGTTGACCCGGCACAGTGGCCGCTTGAGTTGAAAAGATAGGGAAAAATGGGACAGGAAAGTTTGCACAAAATTTGCGCCCGCAATATTCAAGAGTTGCTTCAGGCGAAAGGGATAGGGTTTGAAGAAGAAAGATTAGAGGATTTCTTGGACGAGATATATTCTTGTTGTCCTTGATTCCAAGAAAAACGAACGTTAAATGAGAGAACTTGGGTGAGAATTGGTAATTCACTAAAGGCAGCCAAGGCAGACAATATCACTCTCTGCCTTTGGACGCTTATTAAAGATATCATAGATGAAGGAGGTTTGGAAGAATTAGGTGTCATTCAAGAAATTGAGGATTCTCAAGTAGAAAGCCTTATAGAAAGGATCCCTGTAAGAGAAGACTCTCCACACCCTAAGTCTCGTAAACACAGAGACAGTTCTGATGAGTCTATTGTAAGAAAAAAAAATAGCTCATCCCGAGAAAGGAGCGACTGAAGTTCATGGAGAAGATTGGCCCCCTGTAGCGCCATCTGCTCCGCCTATGACCTTGATGGCAGCGGCCGAGATCCAGAAGGACATGCAATTACAAAAGTTAGAGTTTGAAATTAAATTGCAGAAATTGACTAATGAGTTACAGGAGCTAAAAAGGGTCTCTAATACTAGAGAGAACAATAACTCGGAGACCCGACAGTCGCCATTAGAAAGAGTTATAAACCAGGCCCGAGGGGAGGGGCAGGATACGTCAGAAATCTTAGCTTTTCCAGTCCTTGAGATAGAAGACCAGGACAATGTGATTAGACAAAATCAGACCTTGGAATTTAAAGTGATAAAAGAATTAAAGCTAGCCGTAGCCCAGTACGGCCCGACAGCTCCCTTTACACAGGCGTTATTGGATACTGTGATAGAGTCGAATTTAACTCCACAGGATTGGAAAACGCTGTGCAAAGCCAGGTTGTCGGGGGGAGATTTCTTGCTTTGGAGTTCTGAATGGCGTGAGGCTAGCAAAAGAACCGCCGCCACTAACACTCAGGCAGGCCATCCAGAATGGAATGCTGAGATGTTACTGGGGGAAGGCCTATATGAAGGAAATAATAATCAGATGGGTTTTCCCATCGCAGTGTATGCGCAGATTGCGGTGGCCGCCTGCCGTGCATGGAATCTTTTACCATCTAAGGGAGATGTTAGTGGAAATCTAACAGCTGTGAAACAGGCTCCCAACGAAATCTTTCAAGATTTCGTAGATCGATTGCTAAAAACGGCTAATAGAATTTTTGGAAATTCTCAGGCAGAGAATCCTCTGGTTACTCAACTAGCCTATGAGAATGCTAATGCGGCCTGCCGGGAGGCGATTAGACCCCATAGGGGAAAGACGGACCTAGCTGGTTACATTCGTCTTTGTTCTGAAATCGGTCCCTCCTATAATCAGGGTTTAGCTATGGCTGCAGCGCTGCAGGGAACCACAATCCAGGGAATTCTTTCGCAGAGACGAGGAAATAGAAGGTGTTTTAAATGTGGTAGTCTGGGTCATTTTAAAAGTGATTGCCCTGATAATAAGACTACTATAAACGGGCAATCAGGTGGTCCACCAGGAACATGCCATAAGTGTAGAAAAGGAAATCATTGGGTAAAGGGATGCAAGTCCAAAAATAATTTCCAAGGCAGACCCGTGTCGGGAAACGGGGGGAGGGGCCAGCCCCAGGCCCCGATGCATCTAGGACAGTCTGTGGGGCAACGCAGCTGCTGCCGAGCCAAGGAAATCTATCTTTGAACTCGCCAGAGCTACACCAGGAAGTGCAGGATTGGACCTCTGCAGTGTATTCCAAGCCATACTAGCGCCAGAGATGGGTGTTCAGGTTTTGCCCACAGGAGTCTTCGGACCATTACCTGAAGGCACTTGGGGATTGCTGTTAGGACGAAGCAGTTCTACTGTAAAGGGACTGCAGATTTATCCAGGGGTCATAGACAGTGACTATGAGGGAGAAATAAAAATTATGGCTGCTTCGCCTCATGGTGTCATAACTATACTGGCTAATCAAAGAATTGCTCAGCTAGTTTTGGTTCCTTTACATCCACTGCCTTCCAAATTCATTAAAGATAAAAGAGGGGAGGAGGGCTTTGGCTCCTCTGGAGTGTTTTGGGTTCAATCTATCACAAATAAAAGACCTAACCTTAAATTGACTATTGAAGGAAAGAGTTTTGAAGGATTAATAGATACGGGAGCTGATGTTACAATTATTAAGGGACAGTATTGGCCGTGTAATTGGCCATTGACTGAGACGCTAACGCATCTCCAAGGTATCGGTTACGCAAATAACCCCAAACAGAGCGCGAGACTTTTAACTTGGAAAGATGCAGAAGGGAATTCAGGACAAATTCGGCCTTTTGTGATGCAGAACTTGCCTACTACCCTCTGGGGTAGAGACCTCCTTTCTCAGATGAATTTAATCTTGTGTAATCCAAATGAAATCGCCTCTAAGCAAAAGACAGTGTCGGAGGAATCCGTACCTGCTCAGGGGCTTGGAAATGAAGGACAAGGCACTAGAAAGTTTAAAAACTCCCAGGCAAACCCTAACTCTAGAAGTCTGGGGCATTTTCAGTAATGGCCACTATCTTGCCTGCAACCCACGCCGATAAAATTCAATGGCTTAGTGACAACCCTGTGTGGGTTGATCAGTGGCCTTTATCTAAGGAGAAATTGGAGGCCGCCTCTTTGCTAGTGCAGGAACAATTAGAGGCGGGACATTTAATAGAGTCATTATCTCCATGAAACACGCCAATATTCGTAATTAAAAAAAAATCCGGCAAATGGAGATTGTTACAGGATTTAAGAAAGGTAAATGAAACAATGTTGCCCATGGGAACCTTACAAGCGGGTCTTCCATCCCCCGTGGCTATCCCTAAAGGGTTTCATAAAATAGACATAGATTTAAAAGCTTGTTTCTTTACTATTCCATTGCACCCTGAGGATTGCAAAAGGTTCGCGTTCAGTGTTCCTTCTATTAACTTTACAGAGCCTATGAAAAGGTTTCAGTGGACAGTGCTCCCTCAGGGTATGGCTAACAGCTCGGCTTTATGCCAGAAATTTGTAGCACAGGCCATCCAACCTGTGAGACAGAAATGGCCAGATATTTACTTTATCCATTTCACAGATGATTTTCTAATTGCAGAAAAAAAAATCCTCAGACCTTGCTTTTATGTTTTAAAGATTTACAGCAAGCCTTGGTCGCCAAAGGGTTACAGATAGCGCCGGAAAAGGTTCAGATCCAGAAGCCATACAATTATCTGGGTTTTAAACTTACAGACCAGGCAATTTTTTCCCAGAAGATAATTATCCGCAGGGACAATTTGAAAACTTTAAATGATTTTCAGAAGTTATTGGGTGACATTAATTGGCTTTGGCCGTATTTAAAGCTTACAACAGGAGAATTGCAACCTTTATTTGATATTCTTAAAGGGGATGCTGATCCAACGTCTCCTAGGTTATTAACTTCAGAAGGACTTTTGGCTTTACAGACAGTGGAGAAAGCTATTGAAAATCAATTTGTTACCTATATAGATTATTCTTTACCTCTGCATCTGCTAATTTTTAATACTACTCACTCGCCTACAGGTTTATTATGGCAAAAGGCTCCTCTGATGTGGATTCATTTGAGGGTGTCTTCAAGGCGTAATATTTTGCCATATTTTGAGCCAGTGGCCCAAGTAATTATGCTTGGTAGAAAGCAGGCGCTAACTTATTTCGGCAAGGAGCCGGACGTTATTATACAACCTTACAGTGTAAATCAGGATGAATGGCTAAAACAGCATAGCACAGATTGGCTGCTAGCTCAGATTGGTTTTAAAGGGTGTATAGACAATCATTATCCTCAAGACAAGTTAATAAAGTTTTTTAATATGCATGAGGTTGTATTTCCTAAAATGACATCTCTACGGCCGTTGCAGAGCACACTCCTATTTTTCACAGACGGCTCGTCTAAAGGAAAAGCCGGATATTGTATTAACAATCAACAGGTGGTCGTAGAAACGCCTGGGTTATCCGCTCAGTTATCAGAGCTTACAGCAGTGCTGTGTGTTTTTCAAACTGTAAATAGTACGTTTAATCTTTTTACTGACAGTGCTTATGTTGCATTTTCTATACCGCAATTAGAAACCTGTGGCACGTTTAATTTTAATATGCCAGCTGGATCCTTGTTTTCACAATTGCAAGGTATCATTCTTGCTAGGAAAAATCCTTTTTATATAGGACACATCAGAGCCCACTCGGGTCTTCCTGGACCTCTGGCTCAGGGTAATGAGTGCATTGACAAGGCGCTAATAGGACAAGCCTTGGCACTCATACCCGTAGAATTGGCAAAACGTGATCATGATAAATTTCATCTTTCTAGTCATACGTTGAGACTCCGTCATAAGATCACAAAGGAACAAGCTAGAATGATTGTAAAGCAATGTCCCAATTGTCTCACTTTAGCACCAGTGCCCCACTTAGGGGTTAATCCACGTGGCCTTATGCCCAATCAAATTTGGCAAATGGATGTAACTCACTATGCAGAATTTGGGAAATTAAAATTTATACATGTTTGTATTGATATGTGCTCGGGACTTATTTTTGCTTCCCTGCATACGGGAGAAGCCTCTAAAAATGTAATTGATCATTGTTTACAAGCCTTTAATACCATGGGATTACCCAAGGTCATTAAGACAGACAATGGACCAGCCTACACTGGTAAGAACTTTATCTCATTTTGTAAGGAATTTAATATAAAACTTAAAACTGGAATTCTTTATAATCCAATGGGGCAAGGAATCGTTGAGCGTGCCCATCGCACCCTTAAAAATTGGCTTATTAAAACTAAGAAGGGGAATTTATATCCTCCCAGGTCTCCTAAATCACATCTTGCCTTTGTTTTATTCGTTTTAAATTTTCTCCAAATGGATGCTAAAGGTCAGTCTGCTGCAGACCGACACTGGCATCCAGCTACTTCCAATTCCTACGCCATGGTTAAGTGGCGGGATCCTTTAAATAATACATGGAAAGGCCCAGACCCTGTTTTGATCTGGGGAAGAGGGTCTGTTTGTGTTTTCTCCCAGGAAGAAGACGGAGCACGTTGGTTACCAGAGAGATTGGTAAAACAGGTAAATTCCACCCCCAAAACTGTTGGTAAGTATAATTAATTCAAAAGGCTGTTTTTCAAGCCCCTTCCCATTTACTTGGGAAGGTATAGTTCCTTTGTGTTCTTGCAAATTAAGTTGCAAGCCAGGCCTCTTGCCTGAGGCCACTGAATTTCAATTAAACTAAAACCGGTTTGAGTTTCCAAGACTAACCAAACAGGTTGTTCTCTTAATCTCCTTTTATATTTCAAGCAGATAACACTCAGAAGACGAAATTCCTTCAGCGATGGCTCCAGGTTGAGGATGGGTAGTATTATAGCCAGCCAGCGCTTATCCGGAGAGAATTTACTCTGCTAGTGGAATCCTCAGAGAGGAGGCTGCATGGTACTTGGAACTATGCATGTTTGTTAATATAACAAACATGGGCATCAGTTGAGGTGCGAGGCGAGGCACTGCAAGGGAAAGGGAAAAAAATCCTGGCTCCGAGTTTCCCTGAAAAGCATGCCCAGCTGCATGGGGGTTTGACATCGAAAGACTGTCCTTGAAAAAAATGGCGGTCTATTCCCCCCCCCCCTGAAAAAGATGTCCGTAACGCTTAAGGGGGCTAGGGCCTCTGCTTTCACTTACTGATGAATGCCTGTCATCCATTGGATGAACTTAATTATTTCCACTGAGTTGTTTAAAATTAATAATTAAGGGGGAATTGTCTCCTCCCACCCCCCACGCCCCCCCCCCCCCCCGCAACTAAGCTGGCTGGCAGCTCCCAAACTCTTCCGATCGCTACCTCCCGCCTTTGTTCCTGTGAACAATAGGCTCTGCACCTGGACTACTGACACCACCCCCAAGGTGGTGTTTACCTGACTCGACAGTCTGAAGGCAGGCGACCTGCTGAGACCTGGAGCCAGGAGAATTCACAGGAACGCCTTTGAAGCGACCGACTTCTGGGGGGGGTGGTCGATCCCCCAAAATACTATATAACTTGCCTTAAATTTATTAAAACCAGACTTGACCGGAATTCCCGAGTTGACTCATGTCTCTCCGCCTCCCTGTCCCTGTAACCTCAAAATTCTCTTAACAGGTAACCCGGTTCACATGTAGCTGCTGGCAGACTACATGTATAGATGCATTCCATAACTTGTTTTTTATTGGACATTTCATTTATTTACATTTCAAATGTTATGCCTTTCCTGGTTTCCCCTCCAAAAGACTCCATCCCCTCCCCCTCTAATTCCCCCTACTTCTATGAGGTTGCTCTCCCAAAGGACCCATATACTCCCTCCTCACTCCCCTAACATTGCCACACTTGGGGCATAGAACCTTCATAGGACAAAGGCCCTTCTGCTTTTCCTTGGGGGGGGGGTGGGGGGGCAGTGTTTCTCTGTACAGCACTGGCTGTCCTGGAAATCACTCAGTAGACCAGGATAGCCTCGAACTCAGAAATCCCCCTGCAACTGCCTCCAAAGTGCTGGGATTAAAGGCATGTGTTATCACTGCCTGGGGTTTTTGGTTTTGTTTTTTGTTTTGTTTTGTTTTGTTTTGTTTTGTTTTGTGTGTGTGTGTGTGTGTGTGTGTGTGTGTGTGTGTGTGTGTGTTTAATCAGGCAATCCTTTGGTACAAAAACAAATGGAGCCATGGCTCCCTTCCATGTGTAGTCTCTGGGCTTTAGTCACTGGGAGCTCTGCAGGGTCTGGCTCATTGATATTGTTGTTTTGCCTATGCAGTTGCAAACTTCTTCAGCTCCTTGGATCTTTTCTCTAACTCCATCATTGGGGTCCCTGTGTTCAGTCCAATGGTTCCCTGCTAGCAACAGCATCTGTATTTGTCAGGCTCTGGCAGATCCTCTCAGAACACAGCTATATCAGGCTTCTGTCAGCAAGCACTTCCTGGCATCTACTATAGTGTCTGGGTTTGGTGACTGCATATGGTATGGATTCCCATGTAGGGCAGTTTCTGGATGGCCTATCCTATAGTCTTTGATTAACTCTTTGTCCCTTTATTTCCTTTGGTTTTTTTCCCCCAAAACCTCTTTTGAAGAAAAGTTTATTTAAATCCATTAGCTACTTTTTTTTAAATTTCATATATTTATTTACAATTCGAATGATTTCCTCTTTTCTGGCCTCCCACTCCCAAAAGTCCCATAAGCCATCTTCCCTCCCCCTGATCTCCCATCCACCCCTTCCCACTTCCCTGTTCTGGTTTTGCCTATATTGCTACACTGAGTCTTTCCAGAACCAGTCCACTCCTCCTTTCTTCTTGTACATCATTTGATGTGTGGATTATGTTTTGGGTATTTCAATTTTCTAGGCTTATATCCACTTATTAGTGAGTGCATACCATGATTAATCTTTTGAGACTGGGTTACCTCACTTAGTATGATGTTCTCCAGCTCCATTCATTTGTCTAACAATTTCATGAATTCATTGTTTCTAATGGCTGAATAGTACACCATTGTGTATATATACCACATTTTTTTATATCCATTCTTCCGTTGAGGGAAGACTTTCTATGACTCCTTCTATTTCTCCACATCCTTGCCAACAACTGCTGTCTCCTGAGTTTTTAATCTTAGCCACTCTGACTGGGATAAGGAGAGCCGGAGGTGAATAAATCCTGGACTGTTAAAAATAAAGATTAAATAATAATAATGATCATAATCATGAAAACTGATAAACAGAGACATTCAACCTCTGCAACTGAACAAGTAGTAGATTCTTACTCTAGTAGACCACATGAAACCATTGTTGTTTTAGGGTTAGCACAACCTATAAGCCATTATAACAAACCATTGCCTTTATAAATGTATAGAAAGACTCATTGTATAAGTTCTGCTTCTAGCCAGGTTGTGATGGTGCACACACACAGTAAGTATTAGGGTATGGATTCAATAAATAATCTCGGTCTGACTGAGTTTGGTGATTGTGTGTTTTCTGCATCAACTCTCAATCCCCAAACTCCATGGCCCCTAAATATCTTCCAAAGCATTAGTACTTGGGTGAATGTTTTACATTACTAAGTTCAGATGCAGCACTAGTTACAGTCTTACTTGTCTCTGAAAAACAGCTTCTTTATGTTCTCAGAAAACACTGCTCTGAAGATTTCAAATCAGTAAAATGGCCTCTTTTTATCACTATTAATTTCTTAGCTCTACTAGCCAGCATTGTCCCTGTAATCCATTCTATATTTGAATGTAAAGCTAGAGCCAGAGGGCTAAAGTTCTTGCAATTTGCTACTTGCTGTGGCTGGAACATCTCTCCCTTATTCTATTAAATTCTTCACTGTTTATGATTTTCTGTCCTGGCACTTGTTTTGTAAACTCACTTTGAACTCAGAGATCTGCATGTTCCTATCAACTGAGTTCTAGGAGTAAAGGTATATATCACCGTGTCTGGTCTGAAGCATTAATTTTTAAACATGGAACTGCTTCAGTACTAGGGTGGCCTTGAACTCTGCCTGCCTCTATCTCCTGAGTGCAGGGATTAAATGCATATACTACAATGCCTGCACCTAATGTCCAACACATATAAAGAACTCATGAACAATAGTGATGTGGAAATATTACTGATCCTCCAAAGACCAGACAGCATCAGATCTGATGCAACACACAGCAGGATCTTTAATCTATTTAAGTTAGTTTCCACCCAACTCTTCCACCTATCACTGCCCCACCATCAAGGAGGGTTTTGGTGGTGGCAGACCCATGAATATTTTTCAGGGAAAGGCTTTGTAGTAAGCAGCAAGCAGAGTGTACACGTGTAAGCATCGGATTGGAAAGCTACTGTGGCCTTTAACATAATTGCCTGGTGCTGGGAGTCATATCATAAACTTAATTTCTGCTCTACTCCGTATTGGTCATCATTAGGCAAGTGGTAGGCTTGTCACCTGAAGAGCAGGTTTGTTAGGGAAATAATCTGGAGATGTTGGTCTTGTTGAGTCTGTAAAATGCAAAAGCTCATCTTGTTGGAATTGCCATAGAGAATGGAACTAGGGTCCAGTTTCATTAGGGATCAACTTGGAGACTGGACATTGGCACCAGCCTGTTAGTTTACCTGAGTTTAAAATTAGGTCAGGGTCTCTAAAATGGAGTCTGAACTTAAAATATTTGATTTCTTAAGGCTAAACTGCAAACAACAAAACAACACAATCAAAAAATGGAGTATAGAACTAAACAGATAATTCACAACAGAAGACTATTGAAGGGCTGATAAGCACTTAAATATATGTTCAAAGTTCTTAGTCATCAGGGAAATGCAAATAAAAACAACAATGAGATTCTACCTCATACCAATCAGAATGCGTAAAATCAAAAACTCAGGTGACAGCAATGCTGGCAAGGATGTGGAGAAAGCAAAACACTCCTCTATTTCTGCTGGAATTGAAAATTTATACAACCACTCTGGAAATCAATCCTGAGGTTCCTCAGAATATTGGAAATAGATCTACCTGAAGACCAAGCTATAGCACTCTTGGGCTTATACCCAAAAGTTGCCGCACCATGTTACAGCAGCACTTGTTCCACTATGTTCATATTTGCCTTATTTGTGATAGCCAGAAGCTGGAACAAATCCAGATGTCGTCCAGCAAAAGAATGGATACAGAAAATGTGGTTTAAGTACACGTTGAAATACTACATAACTATTAAGAATGAGGACATCCAGAGATTTGCAGGTAAATGGATGGAAATAGAAAATACTATCCTGAGTAAAGTAACTCAAACCCCAAAAACATGCATGGTGTGTTCTCAGTAATAAGAGGATGTAAACCAAAAAATGTGCAGAATTCCTAGGGTACAATCCACAGAACTCAAGAAGGTTAACAAACCGAAGTCAGAATTCCTCAGTTCCACTTAGAAGGGAGAACAAATCAATCACAGAGAGCAGAGGCAGGGAGGGGACAGGGTGAGAGAGGGACAGTGAGGGGGAAGGGGGAACAAGATCAGGTATTGGGTGGCAGGGGGAACAATGCTGAAGCCCTAGGGGCAACAGAAAGAATGGAAACAAGCAGGCTCAAGAGGTGGAGGTGGGGGACACTCTAGAATGTATCAGACACCAGGGAGGAAAGAAACTCTCAGGACTCAAAGGGAGGGACCTTAGCTGAACTGCCCATAAGTAGGGAGAGGAAACTTCTAGAAAGGAGGAAACTCCTGAAGAAAGACATGGCATCAAGTGGAGAAATGTGGTTGCCATCCACAGTCAAATGCTCTCACGCTGAATTGTTCCTATCTGAAAGAATTACAAGGACAGAAATGGGGAAATGACTGAGCAAAAGAGTTCTAGCAATAAGCTCAAATTCTGATCCAGCTCAGGGGAACACCCCAAGTGCTGACACTAATACTGGTATGCTTACAAATAGGGGCGCCTATCCTGAGTGTCTTCTGAAATGCCCAACAAGCAGCTGAGTCAGATGCAGATCGTTATATCCAACCAATCTACAGAAGCTGGTGATCGCTGAGATGGAATTAGGAAGTAGCTGGAAGAAACTGTGGCAAGGGTTGATCCCATATGAGGACAAGCAGGCTCAACTAACCTTGATTCCTGGGAAATCTCTGACACTGAGCCACCAACTAGGGAGCATTAACCAGCTGATAGAAGGCCCCCCACCTATATTCAGCAGAGGACTGCCAGGTCTGGACTCAGTCAGAGAAGATGTAACTATCTCTTGACAGACTTGGAGCCCCAGAGTGTGGGAAGGTCTTATGTGGTACTGTGAGGTCATCCTCTTAAAGACAGGAGTGGGTGGGAAATTTGGTACGTGGAATAATCAGTGGGTAGAGCTGGAGGGGAATAAAGCCTGGACTGTTAAAATAAAGATTAAATAATCACAATGATCATAATCATAAAAACTGATCAACTGAGACATTCAACCTCTGCAACTGGACAAGTAGTAGATTCTTACTCTAGTAGACCACATGGAACCATTGTTGTTTTAGGGTTAGCACAACCTATAAGACATTATAAGAAATCATTGCCTTTATAAATGTATAGAAAGACTTATTGTATAAGTTCTGTTTCTAGCCGGGTGGTGGTGGTGCACATCTGTAATCCCAACACTCTAGGAGGAAGAATCAGGCCAATTTCTGAGTTCAAGGCCAGCCTGCTCTGCAGAGTAAGTTCCAGGATAGCCAGGGCTATACAGAGAAACCCTGTCTCAAAACAAACAAACAAACAAACAAAAAACAAAAAACAAAACAACAAAACAAAACAACAACAACAACAACAACAAAAAACAAGTTCTGCTCCTCTAGAGAATCCTGACAAATACAGAAGGTAAAGCAAAGAAAGAGATCTTTAGCAAGTATACTTGGGAATACTGGAATACTGAGGTATTGCAGCCATCTGATGGTAATCATCAGAAATGAAAGTATAACGTGCTGAGGTATACTCGACTTTTAATGTTTCTAGGGAGCTGAAACCACATTTTTCTGAGGTCAAGGTTGTGATGTGTACTCTTGGTTACCACTTGAAAATATCTAGATAAAACAAGTATCAACAAAGGAGGACACATCTCTGAGATATTTTCTGATTGAATTTTGTTAATGATTTCTAGGCAAGAAAGGAGGGTGGAAGACATACACCCTTAATCCAGTTCCTAAACCAGGATGACACACCTTTAATCCTGGACACGCCTTCTGTTGGACAGAGGAAGACATATACCCTTAATCCAGATCCTAAGCCAGGATGACACACCTTTAATCCTGGACACGCCTTCTGGTGGATGGGACATACACCCTTAGTCCAGATCCTAAACCAGGATGACACACCTTTAATCCTGGACACGCCTTCTGCTGGAGGTATATATAAGGACATGGAAGCATGAAGATTTACCCATTTTTCAGCTTCTCCTCAACGTGTTCACACATCCATCCCTACACTGGCATTGGAGACAAATGCTTCCAGTTTGCAGCCTATAAAGAACATCTGAGACTCTCTAGTGGGACTGCAAAACTAAAAGACTGTTAAAGTTTTTATCTTCAGGTAACCACTGCTGGATTAGTAGGACTGCACTCTGTAAGTACTTCCAAAAATTCCCTTTATGGCATGTATATATAGATACATTCCATAACTCGTTTTTTATTGGACATTTTATTTATTTACGTTTCAAATGTTATGCCTTTCCTGTTTCCCTTCCAAAAAACTCCATCCCTTCCCCCTCTATTTCCCCCTCCTTCTATGAGGTTGCTCTCCCCAAGGAACTAATACTCCTTCCTCACTCCCCTAACATTGCCACACTTAGGGCATAGAAACTTCAGAGGATAAAGACCCTTCTGCTTTTCTTTGGGGGGGGGCAGTATTTCTCCTTATAGCACTGGCTGTCCTGGAACTCACTATGTAGACCAGGCTAGCCTTGAACTCAGAAATCCCCCTGCATCTGCCTCCAAAGTGCTGGGATTAAAGGCAATTGATATCATTGCCTGGGGTTTTTTGTTTTTGTATTTTGTATTGTTTTGTTTTAGTGTGTATGTGTGTGTGTGTGTGTGTGTGTGTGTGTGTGTGTGTGTGTGTGTGTGTGTTTAATCAGGCAATCTTTTGGTATAAAAGCAGATAGAGCCATGGCTCCCTTCCATGTGTAGTCTCTGGTTGGGGCTTTGGTCCCTGGGAGCTCTGCAGGGTCTGGTTCATTGATATTGTTGTTTTGCCTATGCAGTTGCAAACTTCTTCGGCTCCTTGGATCTTTTCTCTAACTCCATCTTTGGGGTCCCTGTGTTCATTCCAATGGTTCCCTGCTAGCAACAGCATCTGTATTTGTCAGGCTCTGGCAGATCCTCTCAGGAGACAGCTATATCAGGCTCCTGTCAGCAAGCACTTTCTTGGCATCCACTATAGTGTCTGGATTTGGTGACTGCATATGGTATGGATTCCCAAGTAGGGCAGTTTCTGGATGGCCTTTCCTGTGGTCTTTGATTAACACTTTGTCCCTTTATTTCCTTTTTTTTCCCCAAGACCTCTTTTGGAGAAACGTTTATTTAAATCCATTAGCTAGTTTTTTTTTTTTTAAATTGGTATATTTATTTACAATTCAAATGATTTCCCCTTTTCTGGCCTCCCACTTCCAAAAGTCCCATAAGCCATCTTCCTTCCCCCTGATCTCCCATCCACCCCTTTCCAATTCCCTGTTCTGGTTCTGCCCTATACTGCTACACTGAATCTTTCCAGAACTAGTCCACTCCTCCATTCTTCTTGTACATCATTTGACATGTGGATTATGTTTTGGGTATTTCAATTTTCTAGGCTAATATCCACTTATTTTTGAGTGCATACCATGATTAATCTTTTGAGCCTGGGTTACCTCACTTAGCATGATGTTCTCCAGCTCCATTTATTTGTTTAAGAATTTCATGAATTCATTGTTTCTAATGGCTGAATAGTACTCCATTGTGTATATATACCACATTTTTTTATATCCATTCTTCCGCTGAGGGATACCTGGGTTCTTTCCAGGTTCTGGCTACTATAAATAGGGCTGCTATGAACATAGTGGAACAAGAATCCTTATTACCTGCTGGGGAATCCTCTGGGTATATGCCCAGGAGTAGTATAGCAGGATCCTCCGGAAGTGACATGTCCCGTTTCCTGAGGAACCGCCAGACTGATTTCCAGATTGGTTTTACCAATTTGCAACCACACCAGCAGTGGAGGAGTGTTCCTTTCTCCACATCCTGGCCAACATCTGCTGTCTCCTGAGTTTTTAATCTTAGGCACTCTGACTGGGGTAAGGTGAAATCTCAGGGTTGTTTTGATTTGCATTGGAGAGGAACAATTTTTGGGTTTAAATTTTGTTGATAGGTAAGTTGCCCATCTCTCAATAGGAGGTTGTGCTTGACCTCTGGTTATGGGTTCTATAGTTTCTTACTATACTTTTTTTCGGTATGTCAGTTAATAGTATCCTCATTGGGTCCTGGGAGCCCCTCGCTTCCCTGGCTTCTGAGACTTTCTGGTGGCTCCTCCATGTTTTCCATCCTCCATTGATATACACTCTCTTCAAATTCTGAAGATCTATACGTCTACTGTCTCTTCCCATACCTGATGCTGCCCCCCTTTATATCCCTTCTACTTTCTCTCTTTCTCCTTAGATCCATAACATGCTCTACCTCCCTTGATTATTTTATTCTCCCTTTTAAGAAAGACTGAATTATTCACGCTTTGGTCTTCCTTCTATTAAAGCTTCAAAAGACCTGGGAATTGAATCTTGAGAATGCCAACCACCTTGCCTAATTCTCAATTTATGAGAGACTACATACCATTTTTGTCCTTTTGTGATTGGTTTAGCTCACTCAGGATAATATTTTCTAGTTCCATCCACTTCCCTGAGAATTTCCTGGAGTCATTGTTGAGTACAACCCCATGGTGTCAATGTATGACATTCACTGTATTCATTTCTTTGTTGAGGGATATCTGGATTGTTTCCAGCTTGCAGCTATTAAAAATAATGCTGCAATTAACATAGTGGATCATATATCGTTGTTATATATTGGGGCATCTTTTGGGTATATGCCAAGGAGTTGTATAGCTGGGTCCTCAGGTAGTACTATTTCCAATTTTTTGAGGAACTGCCAGACATATTTCCAGGTTTGTTGTACCATCTTGTGATCCCAACAGCAATGGAGGAGTGATTCTCTTTCTCCAAGTCCTTTTCAGCATCTGCCATCACTTCAGTTTTTGATCTTAGCCATTCTGATTGGTAAGAGGTGGAGTCTCAGGGTTGTTTTGATTTGCATTTCACTGATGACTAAGGATATTGAACATTTCTTTAGGTGATTCTTGGCCATTTGAGATTCCTCAGTTAAAAATTCTGTTACTCTCTGTAACCCATTTTTAATAGGGTTATTTTGTTCTCTGTGTTCTAATTTATTTATTGAATATATACTATATATACTATATTGAATAGATAGAGAGAGACTGGGCAGGCATGACTTATCCTTGATTTTGCTGAAATTGCTTCAATTTTCTCGCCGTTTAGTTTGATCTTGGCTACTGGTTTGCTTTTACTAGGTTTAGGTGTGAGCCTCTTTCTAGAGCTCAAGAGTTGTTCTGATTCTTCAGATTTATCTTTGAGAAAGACCAGGGTAAATCCTACCACCTACTATGTCACTACTTAGGGCATGAAGAAAAGTCCAGTTTTGTCCTGCTTAGACTTATGAAAAAGATTTCAAGGAAACTTTCTACATTTTGCCACATGTTTCAGTCAATATTTGGATGATTTTATTCTCTTCCCATAATTGTTATTATTATTTAATAATCATAAACAAAAATATAGAATTTTTTATTTATAAATTTATAAATTTAAAAAATATAAAATATTTTAAAACTGAGGGATGTTGAATGGTATCAAGTAGAGAGTACCCTGCAGCTATGTTATATGATAATGTTAAGAAATAGAGACCTAAGCCAGTTTTCAGGCAAATATTTTCCATCTCTGCAAGTTAGAGGCAAAAGAATTCTCATTTTGAGACTAGATTGAAGTAGTAAAAGACTTTTAAAAAACCAAGTTGCCTTATAACATCTTGGAATCTTCTTGGTGGGAGGAGGTCCCCAGTTTCCTGGGAGAGGGCTGGATGTTGAGCAGAACACCTAATAAGTGTTTTAATCAGTGATGCTTTTGTAAAGATACCATCACAAAACACCAGAGGATACTTTTTAGAGCATTTTCTAATTGATGAAAAGGTGAAAGATTGTACTAGCAGTTGCCAAGTTTTAATTTCATGTATTACAAGTTCCTGAATTAATTTCAAAAGTATACCTATCCATCCAAACTTTACACTTATTTTTTCAATCTACATGTTGTGACAAATCATATTGATGGTAATGATGAAGATGATAATTATGATGATGATATGATTTCTATTTTTCTTTCACTTTTTCTCTTTCTCTCCTTTCTTTGTTTCTTTGTTTCTTTCTTTCTTAAATATTTGATTTCATCACTCCATTTTTTAAATTTAAAATTAGATTTTTCTTTCATTTTGTCCATCCTTAGACCAGGTTCCGTGAGCTGTGTGGATATAATCCTAGACAATGTGGTCCTATTGTCAGTATGCTGACAGTGAACCTGTCTCTTTGCATTAGTCTATATTATTTGAGTAACTTGATGGGACCCCATAGAAGAAGAATACTAGAGAATGCAGCAGATTCCTTCCTCAGGGAGACTTGCCTGGATTCAAAATTGGCCACACCAGGTCATGTATTGAGATTCCCATTATTGAGATTACCATCATATGCACTATAACTCTCCATTGCAAGAGGTTTCAACAACACCATACAATATTATATTAATTTACAATCTTCATCCAAAACAACCCTCACATGAATTCTACTACTGCTTTACAAACCCACCACAATTGCCCCCAAAAATCCTATACCACATTCTCTTCCAAGATGGATGAGTACAATATTGAAGGTGCACATTGGCCATTAAGTAAATGGTAGTAGGCAAGCTAACACACAAGAACCTAAGAGGCTGGTTAGCTGGGAGCACCTTCTGAGTTCTATGAGCCTGGGATGAAATGTTTAAACAAGCTCTCTAGATATGAGGCCCTACCCACTGAAAGGTATGGTCTACCAAATCATAGAATCATAACTTCTGACCACCTCAGGATGAGTTTTATACAAGGAGACCTCAGAGCAATAGAGTTGAATTTTACTTGACCATTCCACATTCATCAGAACCAAAGAACGTGTGAAGCCCTGGCATCCAGCACACATTTTCAGCCTTCTTTCTAATATGTAACTTCTGTCTGTCCACTGAATGTGTGTATTCTCGAGGACTTTAAGCTCTCACAGTGGCATATCTAGTTCAGCCCAGTGTTCTCCTTTTCCCAACAGTGTAAGAACATGGAGAGTTCCTACACCTTCTGTGAAGCCTATATGGAGATGGCAGAAAACACAGTTGCTTCCCAGCCAGGATCCTGGAATACCCAACCTTCCCCTATGGAGTCCAGCCAGCTTATTTCAGGTCAGAGCTCAGATATGCCTACCTGGAAACAAACAGTGATGGCATCAACATCCTGTAGCAACCAAGATGCAGCCTGTACTCTGAGTTCAACAGCACACCTGGGAGAAGCCAATGATTTCCTGTTTGGAGAGCCAAGTGAGACCTCTTTTTGGTACCAGCAAGTTGTGTCTGCTGAGCAGAAAATCTCCCCTGCAGGCCCTCAGCACATGCAGCTCAACAGCACCCCGAAGACATGCCTTTCTCATTCCCAGAAGAGAGCAGAACTTGACACCAGGGATACTCTCTACAATGAAGGCTACTGGAAGAGGACAATGAACTCTGACAAGACTCTCTTGTTCACAAATACAGAAATGTGTTTGAATCCCAGGATTAACTTTGGTAATCATCAAAAGGTGCTTTCAGGAAGTCATGCTCTCCAGGACCCAAATGTAGATCACTCCCTTGCTTCTAAACATGACCAGATTTTCAGTGGTGAACATGAGATGCCTTTCCATGGTAACCAGACCAACTACAATCAGGTGACACCAAGGAATGGAGGGCATCTGACTCTCTATGGGAATCAGATGACATCACCCAGTTATACACAGGCCCTTTATCCCAATCAAATCATAGCATCCTTTTCTGAACAGAATCGTTTTAGGAATCACCAGGAGAGCCCAGTAGCTGACAATGAATACTATGGAGATCAGATGATACTGCCAAATGGAAACCAGGTTTTCTCTGAGCCTCAGATGAGAATTAACTGTGACCAAACAAATGACCAAATGAAATCCTTCAGTGTTCAGAATGTCTCCAAAGATCAAGAGAATCTCCTCAGTGGTGAGCACTCCCTCTCTGGGTATCATTCATCAGGGTACAGATGTGACCAGGATTTGACTGTGAATCACCAGGTATCAATTTCAATTGCTGGCCAGTCTTTCTATGAGTTTCAGAAAGAGACTTCCAGTTTTGACACAACTCTTCATGGGTATAAGAGGACAACATACAGTCCAGAAGAGAACCTGGCTAGCCATTCAGAGACAAGTCCCAGTTCTGAAGAGATATTCTATTTGGGTCAGATAAAGACCTCTTTTGATGAAAATGTCTTCCCAAGTCAGAATGGAACACCCAATCTGGAAGGAAGCCTTGATTGGCAGGTGACTTCACTTCGTCCCCAAGCCTCATATGTGGATGAAAACCCTTATCCTTCAAGTTCCCCTTTGGTCCAAAGACAACCTCAGGAAAACTCTTCAGCTTCCAGTTTGGTCCAGGTACAACATGCAGAGATGAAGTTAGACACCAAGACCAAGAGCCCAGTGTCCCGGAAGAACCCTCATCCTTTGAAGAGCTTCGCCTGTACCTACCAGGATTGTCAGAAATCATACAAAAAGTCTCACCACCTCAAAAACCACATGAAGAAACACACACGTCAGAAGGATTATGCCTGTGATGAGCCTGGATGCAAATGGAAATTCTTCCGCTCAGAAGATCTCAAGAGACACAAGCAAAAGCACAGTGGGGAGAGGCCCTACCCCTGTGACATGTGCAACAAAAGCTATTCCAGACCCGATTATCTCAAAAAGCATCAGAGGATCCATCTTCAAACATCACCCACTACTGCAACCTGAATGCCCACTCCCCTCCCCATACCATATCATATTACACTAACATATTTCTTCCTTCTTCTCAGTCACCATACCTGACCACTAATCAAGTACTTTGGGGATAATAGTGGGCCCCAGCAATGGACTCACTCAAATATTCCCAGCAGATTTTTTTTCAAGGAAAGCAGAGATGTAATGACAAACGTGTAGCTAGCCTGAATCAAAATTGTATACACTGAAATTTTATTATCAATTAAACATAAAATTATAAATACTTTAAAAAGTAGGGAACTTTTCATTGTCTCAGTTCACATTCCTGAATTTGAAATCAAATGCCATGTTCATAATAGGAAGACATAATAACTTCAGTGTGTTCAAAAAATGTTTGCTTGAAAATCACTAAAAGTGATAAACATGCTGCCTCAAACTCAAATATTCACAAACACATGTGTGACAAAGGAAGTGAAAAATCTCAATATTATGAAAATCCAACAGTCCAATTGAACTAGATGTGGAGATATTTCCCTGAAGAAATTTAGGTGAATTCAGACAAGTGAAGAAGAGTCATTGTGCTTGCCCAATGCAAAATCTCAAATTAAAACCACACTCATGTATCATCATATACAATGGCAAATACAAAAACAAAACAAACACACAACTTTCCTCCACCCAACTTGAAAATCCTAAAGATAGACTATATTCTGGGTAATGCTCCATTTTACACATTCCAAAGGACAAAACAACAAACCAGAAATTAATTCCATCAGATAGAGCAGTGGCAGGGCCTGTGAGACTTTTTGTTTTTCTTTTGTATTTATTGTTTAAATTTTTATTAGATATTTATTTTATTTACATTTCAAATGTTATCCCCTTTCCACTTTTTCCCTCTTTTTCCCTCACTTTTCCACATGTGCAAGGACTTTTCCTCTCATTGACACCTGACCACCCCATCCTCTGCTACATATGCAACTGGGGCCATTGGTCCCTCCATGTGTACTCTGTGGTTGGTGGCTAAATCCCTAGGAGCTCGGGGAGTCCTCATTTGTTCATGTTGTTATTCCTCCTATGGGACTGTAAACCCCATCAGCTCCTAGGGTCCTTTCTCTAGCTCCTCCATTGGGAAGCCTGTGCTCAGTTCAATGGTAGGCTAAGAGCATCCACTCTGTATTTGGCAGGCACTGGCAGAACCCCTCAGAAGACAACTATATCAGGCTCCTGTCAGCTAGAACTTCTTGGCATCCACAATAGTGTCTGGGTTTGGTAATTGTATATTGAATGGATCCCCAGATATGGCAGTCTCTGGATGGTTTTCCTTCAATCTGCTACACACTGTCTCTGTATATCCTCCCATAGGTATTTTGTACCCCTTTTAAGAAGGACCAAAGTGTCCACACTTTGGTTTTCCTTCTTCTTGAACTTCATGTGGTCTCTATTATATCTTGGGTATTCCTGCCTTCTGGGGCAATATTCACTTATCAGTGAGCATACCATATGTGTTCTTTAGTGATTGACTGGTTTAAGTCACTCAGAATGTTATTTTCTAGCTCCATCCATTTGCCTAAGAATTTCATGAAGACATTGATTTAATAGCTAAGTAGTACTCCATTGTTTAAAGGTACCACATTTTCTGTATCCATTCCTCTCTTGAGGGACATCCTGGCTCTTTCCAGCTTCTGTCTGTTATAAATAAACCTGCTATGAACCTAGTGGAGCATGTGTCCTTATTACATGTTGGAGCAATTTCTGGGTATAGGCCCAGGAGTGTTATATCTGGGTCCTCAGGTACTACTATGTCCAATTTTCTGAGGAACTGCCAAACTGATAAATAAATAAATGGAAATCTAACTACTGTGAAAAAGTTAGCAACTGAAATTTCATTTAGACACACTAAAAGAGGTCAATCTGTTTTCTTCAGTGGAGTCACACCAGACAGATCAAGCACTACAGGGAAGGCCTCATGTTCAGAAATAGGTGACTTACCAAAAATGGGTTACATGTGATTTTGCATGTGTGTTTTTTTTAAATTACAGGTTAGTTTTCTTTGTTTTGTTTTGTTTTTTTTTGATGCTTTTGATTTTTTTTGGTGTGTGTGTGCATTAATTTTTTTGTTTTTTCTTTGGAGAAGGAACTTAAAAGTTGGGTGGGAAGGAACAGGAATACAATCTGGAAGGAGTTAGAGGAGGAAAAGAATATCTTAAAAACATATTTAGATTTAAAAATGTTTTAAAGTATGAAGTATATTATGAAAATTTAAATATGTGTAGTTCAATGTATTTTAATTATAAGGCAATTAATAAAAGTGCTGTTATATCTGTGATGAGTTTTCTTACTTGAATATTTATTTTTATTTAATAACTTATTTATTAAATTTCTCTATTAAAATAAATAAAATATATCCCTAAATTCATTGAAGTTAAAGAATTACATGAAATTCTGACAGTACAATGGTATGAATGATTGTCAAATTATATATGAAAAAAGATTGTAATTATTTATTAGTAATAGTAGATGGAAAACACCATATAGTCTTTAAGCAATTAATGAAAAAACAGGCAACAACAACAATAACAGAACATGCAAAGCCATTGAGATAAGAGATATTAGTGTCCTGTCCAGAACTGCCAGGCTAACAGAATAGGTTTGATGGGAAGAAGTGATTCCAACAATGCAGCTACAGAGACTTGATGTCACAGAGAGGAATTTGGTCTTGTAATGATATCAACAACATTTTTTTCCTCCACTGGATATTTTCTTTATTTACATTTCAAATGTCATCCCCTTTCCAGGTCTCCTCTCTGGAACCCCTATCCCATCCCTCCTCCTCCTACATCTCCACCACCCACACACCCACTACTGCCTTTCTACCCTGGCATTCCCCTATATTAGGGCATGAAATCTCTCAGGCACAAGGGCTGTTTCTTCCACTTATGTCCAACAAGGCCATCTTCTGCCACTTATGTGGGCAGAGCCATGGGATCCTCCATGTGTACTCTTTGGTTGGTGGTCCAGTCCTGAGGAGCTCCTAGATATCAAAACTCTTAAGTCTGTTAAATATAAAGTTTCAAATCTTAGCTAGAGTAATAAAGCAAGAAAAAGAGATACAGGGAATACAATAAGAGGGAAGAAGTCAAATAATATCTATTTGCAGGTAACATAAACTTATATCCCCCCCCAAAAAAAGGAAAAAAAAAAGAAGACAGTAAACACCTGAGAAGAAAACTCTTAAACCTAGGGAGAGAGAGATGGTTCACTGGTTATGAGAATTTGCTGCTCTTGCAGAAGAATAGAGTTTGTTCCTAGAATGCATAGGATGTCTCATTATCCCCTGTATCTATCGTTCAAAGCAATCCAAAGCCCTCTTGTAGCTTTCTTGGGCATTGAATGCATGTAGTATACACACATTAACACAGACAAATCACTCTTGTATGTAAAAAAAAAATAGTAAATGTTGAAATATTCATTTTCTAAAACATATAAAAGTAACACACAGGTCAAACAGGATATATATATATATATATATACACAAACACACACACACACACAAACATACACATACATATGTCTGTGTGTAGCAACACTTAATGTAATAAAAGAGGACATAAATTCGAAAGATAAAATATATATGAGAGAGATTTGAGGAAGGAAAGAAAAAGGAGTAATAAAGGATGTACTGATGTTGTACATCAAAACAAAAACAAATACTAAAAAGAGAATATGTTACAGCTATTAAACACATTCTGCAAATTGTCAAGATAAAATTCAACACACACACACACACACACACACACACACACAAAACCAAAAAATAAAACACCCACACAATAGTCTTCTTAGCGAATAACAAAACACATTGAAAATAAATCCTATTCACAATAGTCTTTAAAGAGTGGCAATAGGAACATTTCTGGGTTAAAAACATTGAGATGCCTGTGTGACCCCATCCTTCCACCAGGAGCCTTTCCTGTCCAAAGGAAGAACAGGGGGAAAGGAACAGGGTTTGAAAGACTGGCCTTCCTGGGACTGCCCAAGCAGGGGATCCACCATGTCTGCAGATGACAAACCCAACACTCCAGCAGTCAAGACTCACCTGTTGACAGTAAACTAGTATGATAGATCCTTGGGAGGTCAGGTCAGCAACTGATCTATACAGATATGGATGCTTGGAGCCAACCATCATACTGAGCTCAGGGAACCTGGTGGTGGAGCTGACAGAACAGGAGGAGCAGAGGGAGATTGCAACCCTGTTGGAAGAACAATATAGGCTTGCATAACTACCCAGTTCTCCCAGAGTCTAGACCATCTACTAGGGAATGAACTTGAAGGTATCGATGGCACCAGATACATGTGTAGCAGAGCATGGACTTGCCTGACAGCAATGGGAGGAGAGGACCTTGAACCTGGGGAAGTTTAATGCCCCAGTGTGTGGGTATACTGCAGCAGTAGGCTGGGAAGAATGAAGGTGGGTGTAAAATCACCTTCACAGACACAAAGGGGTGGGGGGTGGTTGTGGGACGGGAGATGTGGGATGGCAAGAATGTGGAGGGGTTACTGGGAAGTGGGATATCATGGGAAGGGTGTTTGGTGAAAGGGTCACCAGCAAGTGGGATATTATTATCATTATCCAAATGCTTCCTAGAGGAACTGGTATTCCAGGATTTCTGACACACAGGCTTGTGGGTGGGACAAGCCACAGGCAGAGAGAGAAAGACCAACTAACACCAGGGATAACTAGTTGGCAAGAGACAAGTACATGAACATAAGCAACAGAACCCAAAGCTACTTGGCATATGCAAAGTATCAGAACCCATTTTTTTTCCACCACAGTGATTCCAGGATACACCAACACATCATAAAAGTAAGACTCGATAATAACTTGGTCATGGAAGAAATAAAGAAATTAAAGACTTTTTAGAATTTAATGAAAATGAAAGCACAACATACCCAAATTTATGGGACACAATGAATGCAGTGCTAAGAGGAAAACTCATAGTACCAAGTGCTTCCAAAAAGAAGCTGGAGAGCGCATACACTAGAATCTGAACAGCACACCTGAAAGCTTTAAAACAGAAAGAACCTTATACACCCAAGAGGAGTAGAAGGCAGGAAGTCATCAAACTTAGGGCTAACATCAATGAAGTTGAAACAAATAGAACTATAGAAAGAATGAACAAGACCAGGAATTGGCTCTTAGAGAAAATCAAAAAGATAGATAAACCCTTAGCCAGACTAACTAAAAGGCACAGAGACAGTATCCAAATTAACCTAATAAGAAATGAAGGAGGAGATAACAATAGAAACTGAGGAAATTCAAAATATCATCAGAACCTACAACAAAATCCTATATTCAACAAAATTAGAAAATCTGGATGAAATGGATACTTTTCTAGACAGATTCCAGGTAACAAAGTTAAATCAGGATCATACAAATCTTCAAAATAGGCCCATAATCCCTAACGAAATATCAGGAGTCATTAAAAAAATTTTTTTTTGGTTTTTTTTGTTTAAAATTTTTTTTATTCGATATATTTTTCATTTACATTTCAAATGATTTCTCCTTTTCTAGCCCCCCTACTCCCTGAAAGTCCCGTGAGCCCCCTTCTCTCCCCCTGTCCTCCCACCCACCCCTTCCCACTTCCCCGTTCTGGTTTTGCTGAATACTGCTTCACTGAGTCTTTCCAGAACAAGGGGCCACTCTTTCTTCCTTCTTGTACCTCATTTGATGTGTAGATTATGTTTTTGGTATTCCAGTTTTCTAGGTTAATATCCACTTATTAATGAGTGCATACCATGATTCACTTTCGAGTCTAGGTTACCTCACTTAGTATGATGTTCTCTAGCTCCATCCATTTGCCTAAGAATTTCATGAATTCATTGTTTCTAAAGGCTGAATAGTACTCCATTGTGTAGATATACCACATTTTTGCATCCACTCTTCTGTTGAGGGATACCTGGGTTCTTTCCAGCATCTGGCAATTATAAATAGGGCTGCTATGAACATGTATCCTTATTACATGGTGGGGAATCCTCTGGGTATATGCCCAGGAGTGGTATAGCAGGATCTTCTGGAAGTGAGGTGCCCAGTTTTCAGGGGACTGCCAGACTGATTTCCAGAGTGGTTGTACCAATTTGAAACCCCACCAGCAGTGGAGGAGTGTTCCTCTTTCTCCATACCCTCTGCAACACCTGCTGTCTCCTGAATTTTTAATCTTAGCCATTCTGACTGGTATAAGGTGAAATCTCAGGGTTGTTTTGATTTGCATTTCCCTAATGACTAATGAAGTTGAGCATTTTTTAAGATGCTTCTCTTCCATCCGAAGTTCTTCAGGTGAGAATTCTTTGTTTAACTGTGTACCCCATTTTTTAATAGGCTTGTTTGGTTTTCTGGACTCTAACTTCTTGAGTTGTTTATATATATTGGATATTAGGCCTCTATCTGATGTAGGATTGGTGAAGATCTTTTCCCAATTTGTTGGTTGCCGATTTGTCCTCTTGATGGTGTCCTTTGCCTTACAGAAACTCTGTAATTTTATGAGGTCCCATTTGCCAATTCTTGCTCTTAGAGCATACTCTATTGGTGTTCTGTTCAGAAACTTTCTCCCTGTACCCATGTTCTCAAGGGTCTTCCCCATTTTCTTTTCTATTAGCTTTAGAGTATCTGGCTTTCTGTGGAGGTCCTTGATCCATTTGGATTTGAGCTTAGTACAGGAGACAAGGATGGATCAATTCACATTCTTCTGCATGCTGACCTCCACTTGAACCAGCACCATTTGTTGAAAAGGCTATCTGTTTTCCATTGGATGTTTTCAGCCTCTTTGTCGAGGATCAAGTGGCCATAGGTGTGTGGGTTCATTTTTGGATCTTCAATCCTGTTCCACGATAGTGTCTGGGTTCCTTAATTGTATATTGAATGGATCCCCATGAATGGCAGTCTCTGGATGGTTTTCCTTCAATCTGCTACACACTGTCTCTGTATTTCCTCCCATAGGTGTTTTGTACCCCTTTTAAGAAGGACCAAAGTGTCCACACTTTGGTTTTCCTTCTTCTTGAATTTCATGCGGTCTGTGAATTATATCTTGGGTATTCCTACCTTCTGGGGCAATATTCACTTATTAGTGAGCATACCATATATGTTCTTTAGTGATTGACTAGGTTAAGTCACTCAGAATGTTATTTTCTAGCTCCATCCATTTGCCTAAGAATTTCATGAAGACATGGATTTAATAGCTAAGTAGCACTCCATTGTTTAAAGGTACCACATTTTCTGTATCCATTCCTCTCTTGAGGGACATCCTGCCTCTTTCCAGCTTCTGTCTGTTATAAATAAACCTGCTATGAACCTAGTGGAGAATGTGTCCTTATTACATGTTGGAGCAACTTCTGGGTATATGCCCAGGAGTGTTATATCTGGGTCCTCAGGTACTACTATGTCCAATTATCAGAGGAACCGCCAAACTGATAAATAAATAAATGGAAATCTAACTACCGAGAAAAAGTTAGCAACTGAAATTTCATTTAGACACACTAAAAAGGTCAATCTGTTTTCTCCAGTGGAGTCACACCAGACAGATCAACCACTACAGGGAAGGCCTCATGTTCAGACTGACCAACAATGGGTTACATGTTATTTTGCATGTGTGCTTTTTTTTTAACTGCAGGTGAGTTTTCTTTGGTTTCTTTCTTTCTCTCTCTTTCCTTCTTTCTTTCTTTTTTTTTTTTTGGATGCTTTTTATTTATTTATTTTTTTTGTAGGTGTGTGTTGAATTTTTTGTTTTTTCTTTGGAGAAAGAATTTAAAAGTTGGGTGTGTAGGAACAGGAATAGAATCTGTAAGGAGTTAGAGGAGGAAAAGAATATGATAAAATATATTTAGATTTAAAAATGTTTTAAATAATGAAGTATATTATGAAAATTTAAATATGTGTAGTTCAATGTATTTTAATTGTAAGGCAAGTAATAAAAGTGCTGCTATATCTGTGATGAGTTTTCTTCATTGAATATTTATTTTTATTTAATAATTAATTTATTAAATTTCTCTATTAAAAATAAATAAAATATATCCCTAAATTCATTGAAGTTATAGAATTACATGAAATTCTGACAGTACAATGGTATGAATGATTGTCAAATTATATATGAAAAAACATTGTAATTATTTTAATAGTAATAGGAGACGGACAATACCATATAGTCTTTAAGCAATTAATGAAAAAACAGGCAACAACAACAATAACAAAACATGCAAAGCCATTGAGATAAGAGATAATAGTGTCCTGTCCAGAACTGCCAGGCTAATACAGAATAGGTTTGATGGCGAGAAGTGATTCCAACAATGCAGCTACAGAGACTTGATGTCACAGAGAGGAATTTGGTCTTGTAATGATATCAACAACATTTTTTTCTCCATTGGATATTTTCTTTATTTACATTTCAAATGCCATCTCCTTTACAGGTCTCCTCTCTGGAACCCCTATCCCATCCCTCCTCCTCCTGCATCTCTACCACCCACACACACACTCTTGCCTTTCTGCCCTGGCATTCCCCTATATTAGGGCATGAAATCCCTGAGGCACAAGGGCTGTTCCTCCCACTTATGTCCAACAAGGCCATCTTCTGCCACTTACATGGCCAAAGCCATGGGATCCACCAAAGAACCATGGTTCTTTGGTTGGTGATCTAGTCCCCAGGAGCTCCTGTATATCAAAACCCTTAAGTCTCTTAAACCTAGGGAGAGATAGATGGTTCACTGGTTATGAGAATTTGCTGCTCTTGAAGAAGAATAGAGTTTGTTCCCAGCATGCATAGGATGTCTCATTATCCTCTGTATCTACTGTTAAAGGCAATCCAAAGCCCTCTTCTAGCTTTCCTGGGCAGTGAATGCATGTAGTATACACACATTAACACAGACAAATCACTCTTATATGTAAAAAAAAAAAAAACAGTAAATGATGAAGTATTCATTTTCTAAAATATATAAAAGTAACACATAGTTCAAGTAGGATATATGTAGGAATATATATGTGCACAGACACACACATATTTGTCTGTATGTAACAACACTTAATGTGATAAAAGAGGACACAAGTTCGAAAGAGATAAATATATATACGAGAGAGATTTGAGGAAGGAAAGAAAAAGGAGTAAGAAATGATGTACTGATGTTGTACATCAAAACAAAAACAAATTCTAAAAAGAGAAATTGTTACAGCTATTAAACACATTCTGCAAATTATCAAGATAAAATACAACACACACACACAAACACAAAAGCAAAAACTGAAACCAACAAACAATAGACTTCTGAGCAAATAATAAAACACATTGAAAATGAAGACTATTCACAATAGTCTTTAAAGAGTGGCAATAGGAACATTTCTGGGTTAAAAACATTGAGATGCCAGTGTGACCCCATCCTTCCACTAGGAGCCTTTCCTGTCCAAAGGAAGAACAGAGGAAAGGAACAGGGATTGAAAGACTGGCCTTCCTGGGACTGCCCCACCAAGGGATCCATCATGTCTGCAGATGACAAACCCAACACTGCTGCAGTCAAGACTCACTTGCTGACAGGAAACTAGTATGATAGATCCTTGGAGGGTTAGGTCAGCAACTGCTCAATACAGATATGGATGCTTGGAGCCAACCATTGTACTGAGCTCAGGGACCTGGTGAGGGAGCTGAGAGAACTGGAGGAGCAGAGGGAGATTGCAACCCCGTTGGAAGAACAACATAGGCTTGCTTAACTACCCAGTTCTCCCAGAGTCTAGACCATCAACTACGGAATGAACTTGGATGGATCCCCGGCACCAGATACAGGTGTAGCAGAGCATGGACTTGCCTGACGGCAATGGGAGGAGAGGACATTGGACCTGGGGAAGTTTAATGTCACAGTGTATGGGTATACTAGGCAGTAGGCTGGGAGAAGTGTAGGTGGCTGTAAAATCGCCTTCACACAGGCAAAAGGGGGGGGGGAAGGCAGATGTGGGATGGCAAGATTGTGGACAGGTAGCTGGGAAGTGGGATATCATGGGAAGGGTGTTTGGTGAAAGGGTGACCAGCGAGTGGGATATCATTATCATTATCCAAATGCTTCCCAGAGTGAACTGGTATCCCAGGATTTCTGACACACAGGCTTGTGGGAGGGACAAGCCACAGGCAGAGAGAGAAAGACCAATTAACACCAGGGATAACTAGTTGGCAAGAGGCAAGTACAGGAACATAAGCAACAGAACCCAAAGCTACTTGGCATATGCAAAGTATCAGAACCCACTTTTTACCACCACAGTGATTCCAGGATACACCAACATATCATAAAAGCAAGACTCTTATTTAAAATCACATCTCATGATAATGATTCAGGACATTAAGCAGGACATAAATATCTCAGTCAAAGAAATACAGGACAACAGCACCTGTGCTTGCCACTGTATCAAGTATCAGGCATAGCACTGGAGGATTAACAAAAAACACAGACATGGGTCATTCTGTAGGGAGAATGCCAAAGCTTTACTGTGAGTCCAGCAATATATATACTAGAGGCCAGGGAAGGGAACAGGAAAAATCAATTACAGCCATAGGTCAGGCACCTGGGAAGTCCATACAACACCAGGCAGGAGAGCAGGAATCAAGCTAAGCCATGGGATGTTTTGCTCTCAAGAAACCTGTGCAAACAGCTCATCTGGGGGCATTGAGCCAAGCTCTCTGGTTCCCAACAACAGGAAAACCCAGTTAAACAGTTAGAAGCCCTTAAAGAGGAAACACCAAAACCCCTTAAAGAAATACAGGAAAGCACAATCAAGCACAGGAAGGAACTGAGCAAAACCATATACGATCTCAAACATGAAATAGAAACAATAAAGAAATCTCAAAGAGAGAGAACCCTGCAAATAGAATACCTGTGAACTAGATCAGGAGATAAAGATACAAGCATCATCAACAAAATAAAAGAGATAGAAGAGAGAATCTCAGGTGCAGAAAATACCATAGAAAACATTGTCAAAAGAGTCAAAGAAAATGCAAAATGTAAAAAGGTCCTAAGCCAAAACATCTGGGAAATCCAGGACAAAATGAAAAGACAAATCCTAAGAATAATAGGATTAGAAGAAACTGAAGATTCCCAATTTAAATGGCCAGTAAATATTTTCAACAAAATTATAGAAGAAAACTCTCCTAACCTATAGAAATACATGCCCATGAACATAAAAGAAGCCTACAGAACTCCAAAAAGACAGGAGCCTAACAAAACTTCCTCCTGCCACATAATACTCAAAACACAAAATGCAAGAAAGAATATTAAAAGCAGTAACTGAAAAAGGTTAAGTAACAGATAAAGTCAGAGCATTCAGAATTACACCAGACTTCTCGCTGGAGACTACAAAAGCCAGAAGATCCTGGGCGGATGTCATACAGAACCAAAGAAAATACAAATGCCAGCCCATGCTACTATACCCAGCAAAACTCTTAATTATCATAGCTGGAGAAGTCAAGATGTTCCCTGATAAAAAAAAATTTTAAACAACATCTTTCCATACATCAAGACCTACAAAAGATAATAGATGGAATCCTTTAACAAAAGGCGGCGAACTACATGCTGGAAAAATGCAAGAAAATAATCTTCTTTCAGCAAAGCCAAAATACAGCCACACAAACATATTTCAACCTTCAACAACAAAAATAACAGGAAGCAACAATCAATAGTACTTAGTAAATATCTCTTAACATCAATGGGCTCAATTCCACAATAAACAGACATACACTAACTGACTGGATGCATAAACAGGACCCAACATTTTGTTGCATACAGGAAAAGCCTCTCAGTGTCAAAGAAAGTCACTACTTTAGATTCAAGGACTGGAAAACAATCTTCCAAGCAAATGGTCCAAAGAAACAAGCTGGAAGAGACATTCTCATACTGAATAAAAGTAACTTTCACCCAGGAATATTCAAAAAGGATGAGGAAAGACATTTTTCACTTAATTTTAAATATCTATGCACCGGATGCAAGGTCGACACATTCATAACAAAAATAATCTACTAAAGCTCAAAGTGTACATTGTACTTCACACTATAATAGTGGGAGACTTCAACACCTGAGTCTCATCAATGGACAGATCATGGAAACACAAATTAAACAGAGACACATTGAAGGTAACAGAAATTATGGACCAAATGGATTTGACAGATATCTATAGGGCATTTCATCCTAAAAGGAAAGAATACAGCTTCTTTCCAGCACCTCATGGTACCTTCTCCAAAATTAACCATATACTTGTTCCCAAAACAGTCCTCAACAGATAGAAGATTGAACTCATCTCATCAGATCACCATTGACTAAGGCTTGTCTTCAATAGCAAGAAAAACATCAGAAAGCCCACATACCCATGGAAGCTAAACAATGCCCTACTCAATAATAACTTGGTCTCGGGAGAAATAAAGAAATTAAAGACTTTAGAATTCAATGAAAATGAAAGCACAACATACCCAAATTTATGGGACACAATGAATGCAGTGCTAAGAGGAAATCTCATAGCACTGAGTGCCTCCAAAAAGAAGCTGGAGAGTGCATACACTAGCAGCTGAACAGCACACCTGATAGCTTTAAAACAGAATGAATCTTACAAACCCAAGAGGAGTAGAAGGCAGAAAGTCATCAAACTTAGGGCTAACATCAATGAAGTTGAAACAAATAGAACTATACAAAGGATGAACAAGACCAGGACTTGGCTCTTAGAGAAAATCAAAAAAATAGATAAACCCATAGCCAGACTAACTAAAAGGCACAGAGACAGCATCCAGATGAACCAACTCAGAAATGAAGAAGTAGGTAACAATAGAAACTGAGGAAATTCAAAATATCATCAGAACCTACAACAAAATCCTATATTCAACAAAATTAGAAAATCTGGATGAAATGGATACTTTTCCAGACAGATTCTAGGTAGCAAAGTTAAATCAGGATCAGATAAATCTTCAAAATCAGCCCATAACCCCTAAAGAAATATCAGCAGTCATTAAAATCTATGAACCATAAATTAAGTCGAGGAACAGGAGGTTTTTGTGCAGAATTTTATCAGATCTTCAAGGAAGACCTAATACCAATACTCTTCAAACTATTCCACAAAAAGGAAACAGAAGGAACATATCTATTTTATTCTATGAAGCCATTATTATGCTGATTATTCTTTCTTGGCAATGAAATTTTTTCTATATAATCATGAAATTCATAAAATATCCTTTCATAGAGGACTTCATAAAAGATATTTTTTCTATTTCTATCATGTTTAATGTTCCAAATAGCTTTTTAAAATTCTTTGAGTGCATATTACGTTTAGTTTTTACTTTTAGAAGTTATTTTATATATAAGAGAGATTTAACTACTAGAAATCATTTAGATGACTTTAAAAATGTCAATACTGAGTTGTATATTTTTAAATAAATTTTATTAGTTCAATAAAATTAATAATTAAAACGTGAAACTTCATGAAACCAATACCCTCACACTACTAACAATCATCATGTGGGTAATTAGATAACCTACAGTATAGAATTAGCACTTTAGCTGCTGTAATATATGACAGAGAGTTATTTCTATAGAAACATAGCAAGAATCAGGTGGGGGAAAGTTTAAACACCAAGAAAATAAAACAGCTAATATTAGCACATAGAACCAAATACAGAGTTCTCAAAGAAGAAATAAAAGGCATGAGAAAAATAATTTCCTATTTCCCATATGTAGCCATTAGGGAAATCAATAATAAAGTTGTGTTCTAATTTTGCCTCATTCCATTCAATATGTCCAAGTTGAAAAATGACAGCAATGGAAAGTGAAACAGCCATTCTGGAAATCAGTAGGGAAATTCTACAAAAAACTAGAATTAGATATAGCATATGATTTTACTGTTGTCGAGCATATACCCAAAGTGATATATATCCCACTATCAAGATGTGTCTTAATCTTGTCCATAGCTGCTATATTCACAGTATCCAGAAGATTGGGGAAAACCTGGGTGTTCATTAATGAACAAAATGAAGAAAAATACTATATATTTGGACAATTGAATATTGTTCAGCAATTAAAAATTTAAAATTTGAAATCTGCAGGGAAACAGATACCAATGGAAATATCCACTCTGGTTTTGGTAATGAAGACCTGGAAAAACAATGTTGAAATCTCTCTGTCATGTATGGACTCTAGCTCTGAAATTTCTATGTGTGGGTTATATCTTAGTGCTCAAAGAAGTTAGGAAACAGTAAAGACCTAAGAGGTGGGCTTACTAAGAGAGTGGAGGTAAAATACAGATGATATGGAGTGAAAATAAAAATAATAGAAAAAGAAGTTTAGGTGGAGTAAGTGATGGGACTGTAGAGTATAGATGTATGTAGAGAAGAAGGATAACTAACACTTCAAAAATCTATAATCTATGTAAATATAGAGAAAGATAGATAGATAGATGATAGAAAAAGAACTTTAAATGGTTACCTTAGTTGGGTTTTTGCTGCTGTGAATTGACACCCTCACCAAGGCCAGTCTTACAAAGGACAGCAGTTGATTGTTGAACTGGCTTATAAGTTCAGAGGAGGAATTCCAGTATCATCAAGGAATACAATGGCAGCATCCAGGCAGGCATGCTCTAGGAGGAGGTGAGATTTCCACATCTTCATCTGAAGGTGGCTAGCAGAATGCTGGTTTCCAGGCAGTTGGGATGAGGTTCTTAGGGTCCACACCCACAGTGACACATCTATTCCAACAGGGACACAACTTTTAATAGTACCACTCCCTGGGCATAGCAGATACAAACTATCACATTTCACTTCCTGGCCTACATAGGCTTGTTCATATACCTAGTCATGGCATAATACAAAATATATTTAGTCCAAATTCAAAATTCCCCATAGTCTTTAGCAGTCTCAACAACTGATAAAATCAAACAACTGTCCAAAGTTCAATGTCTCTTCAGTGATGCAGCCAATCACTTAAGTGTAATTCCCAAAGCAAGGCAGGAAACTAGCTTGGCAAACTCCAAATTCTGCACCTCTGTGGCTAATGTCAAAGAAGTCTTCATATCTCCAACTCCTTTTTCATCTTTGTGGACTACAAACATTTCCTTCTCCTGGGCTTGCTCTACTCTCTGTTAGCAGCTTTCCTTAGCAGATAGCCGACAGATCTGGCATCTCAAACATTTTGGGTTGGCTAAGACACATTCAGTGTTTTAGCTTCTTCTTTAAATGTTGTGGCATCCCCAATTGGTCTCTTCTGGGCTTTTTCAAAGAGCATTTTTTGGTCTCCAACTCTGTCCCCTTTAGCAGTCTAAGATCAGGTTGATCCTCTCCTCTGCAAGGGATGTTCTTCTTGAACATTCCATGGTACTGGCATCTCCAATACATTGGGTCTTCTGTTGCAACTATGCTTCATCAATAGCCTCTCATTGGCTCTTCATGGTGCCAAGACTCAAATTCTTTGCATGACCCCTTCAATCCTGGGCACTAAATATCAACTAAGGCTGCACCTTCACCAATAACCTTCCATGGCATCTCACAGCACAAGTCCTTGGCTGTTCAACATGACCCCTTCATACTTTTAAACGAGTACTACCTGTGTGGCTCTTACAAATTACCAATGTCAGATGAAACATGAGCTACAGCCTTGCTATTTCTGGAATACATCTTCTTGTGCTCCAAGAAAATGATTCCCAGAATATTTCACCTCAGTGATGCTGGTCTCTTCTTAATAACCACTAATTTCTAGGATTCATCTATCCAGCATCAATCGTCATCCCACTTGTTCCTTCTATTCTTGATTCTAAAGCTACAGACACATGGCTGGAGCAGCCACGTTCTGCTGCTTACAGGAACTGGAACATGGCCGATTACATTATCTCTAGATTACTGTTTTCCAACTCCTTCCCTCTCTGTGCTTTTTTGTCCTAGATCTTGGTCTGTAGATTGACCTTGAACTCAGAGATCTACTTGCCTGCCTCCTGGAAATAAGGTATGTACCACCAAGCCTGGACTTAAGCTTTTCTTCACCTAAATCTTGCTCTGTCCCAGGCTGGCCTTTAACTCAGGAAGCTGAATGGCTTTATCTGCTGGGATTGAAGGTATGTAGCAGAATTCCTTGATCTAACTTTCACTAGGGATATTCTTGCCTCAAAGTCCACTCTCTCAATATTCTCTGTCCTATAACACAGGATTTGGCTCCATTTCACTTCCTGGCACCTCTTTAAGATGAGAAGCATGTATTTAATATTTTCCCATTCGAAATTTTCTATGCTTGTTCAAAATGTTCTTAATGAGACTTAAACAGAAAAATTTCTCTCCTGTGCTTTGTTGAGACTTTGTTTGTCAATGCAATTAATTGGAGCCTCTTCACCATAGCCTTACTCAGACACATCAGATAAGGGCAAAACCAAGCCACATACTTCACAAAATTACTACAAAAATCAGTCTCAAGACCAAATAATGAAGGTCTTCACTAAAACCTCTTGGGCCAGGTATGCACAGATAAAATCATTCAAATTGACAAATTCTTCCATACTCCTATTAGGATGGCTGATTAAGCCACACTTAAAATATTCCATGCCTTTCCAAATCCAAAGTCACACATTCTTCTAAACAAAAGCATGGTTAGGCCTGTAAGAGCAATATCTTTCAACTGGTAGCAATTTCTTTCTTAGGGTTTTACTGCTGTGAAAACATACCATGACCAAGGCAAGTGTCTATTTCTTCATCCAAAGGCAGCCTGGACAGGACATCACACATTGGGTAGAGTTAGAGCATTGGAACATCAAAGCCCACCACAATAGTGACACACTTCCTTTTATCTTTTGTTTTGTTTACTTTTTTTTTTTTAGCTTTGTAGAGAGAGGGATTCTCTGTGTAGTCCTGCCTGTCTTAGAACTCACTCTGTCCACCAGGTTGGCCTTGAATTCTGAAATCCACCTGCCTCTGCCTCCCAAGGGCTGGGATTACAGGCATGCACCATCATGCCCAGCTGTGACACACTTTCTTCAACAGGGCCACACATACTCCAAAAAGGAAACAACTCTTCATAATGAGACTCACTAGGCCAAGCACATTTTAATCACTGCATTCTATTCCGTGGCCTCATTGGCTTATTCAAACACATGAATTATGTACCTGATATAAACAGTAAGTATTAGGGTGTGGATTCAATAAATAATCCCTGTCTGACTGAGATTGGTGATTGTGTGGTTTCTGCATCAACTCTCAAACCCCCAACTCCATGGCCCCTAAATGTCTTCCAAAGCATTACTACCCAGGGGAATGTTTTACATTACTAAGTTCAGATGCAGCACTAGTTACAGTCTTAGTTATCTCTGAATCACAGCTTCTTTATATTCTCAGAAAACACTGCACAGAAGATTTCAAATCAGTAAAATGGCCTCTTTTTATCACTATTAATTTCTTAGCTCTACCAGCCAGCATTGTCCCTGCAATCCTTTCTATATTTGAGTGTAAAGCTAGAGCCAGAGGGCTAAAGTTCTTGCAACTTGCTACTTCCTGTGGCTGGAACATGTCTCCCTTATTCTATTAAATCCTTACTACTTAGGATTTGCTGTCCTGGGACTTGTTTTGTAAACTCACTATGAACTCAGAGATCTGCATGTTCCTATCAAGTGAGTTCTGGGAATAAAGGTATATATCACCATGTCTGGTCCTAAGCATTATTTTTTAAACATGGAACTGCTTCAGTATTGGGGTGGCCTTGAACTCTGCCTGTCAGTGTTTCCTGAGTGCTGGGATTAAAGGCCTATACTATAATGCCTGGACCTAATGTCCATACATATAAAAAACTCAAAACAGTAGTGATGTTGAAATATTACAGATCGTCAGAAAAACCAGACAGTCTCAGATCTGATGCAACACACACCAGGATATTTAATCTGTTTAAGATAGCTTCCACCCAACCCCTCAACTTCTCACTGCCCCACCATCACAGAGGATGGTTTTGGTGGCAGACCCATGAATATGTTTCTGGGAAAGGCTTTATAGTAAGCAACAAACAGAGTTTATGTGTAATCATCCAGGCTTGTCACCTGGAGAGCAGGTTTGCTGGGGAAATAACCTGGAGATGTTGGTCTTGTTGAGTCTGTAAACTGCAAAAGCTCATCTTGTTGGAATTAGCATAGAGAATGTAACTAGGGACCAGTTTTGTTAGGGATCAACTTGGAGGCTGGACCTTGACACCAGCCTGTTAGTTTACCTGAGTTTAAAATTAGGTCAGGGTCTCTAAAATGGAGTCTGAACTTAAAATATTTGGTTTCTTAAGGCTAAACTAAAAATAACAAAACAACACAATCAAAAAATGGAGTATACAACTAAACCGATAATTCACAACAGAACACTAGTGCATGGCTGACAAGTACTTAAAGATATTTTCAAAGTTCTTAGTCATCAGGGAAATGCAAATAAAAACAACAATGAGATTCTACCTCATACCAGTCAGAATGGCTAAAATCAAAAACTCAGGTGACAACAATGCTGGCAAGGATGTGGAGAAAGCAAAACACTCCTCTATTTCTGCTGGAATTGCAAATTTATACAACCACTCTGGAAATCAATCCTGAGGTTCCTCAGAATATTCGAAATAGATATACTTGAAGACCAAGTTATAGCATTCTTGGGCTTATACCCAAAAGTTGCCCCACCATGTTACAGCAGCACTTGTTCCACTATGTTCATATTTGCCTTATTTGTGATAGCCAGAAGCTGGAACAAATCCAGATGTCCTCCAGCAAAAGAATGGATACAGAAAATGTGGTTTATGTACAGGGTGGGATACTACAGAACCATTAAGAATGAGGATATCCAGAGTTTTGCATGTAAATGTATACAAATAGAAAATACTATCCGGAGTAAACTAACTCAAACCCAAAAAAACATGCATGGTATGTATGCAGTAATAAGTGGATGGAAGCCAAAAAATGTGCAGAATACCTAGGGTACAATCCACAGAACTCAAGAAGGTTAACAAACCGAAATAAGAATGTCTCAGTTCCACTTAGAAGGGAGAACAAATCAACCACAGAGAGCAGAGGGAGGGAGGGGACAGGGTGAGAGAGGGACAGTGAGGGGGAAAGGGGAACAAGATCAGGTATTGGGTGGCATGGGGAAAAATACTGAAGCCCTAGGGGCAACAGAAAGAATGGAAACAACCAGGCTCAAGAGGTGGAGGTGGGGGACACTCTAGAATGTATCAGACACCCGGGAGGAAAGAAACTCTCAGGACTCAAAGGGAGGGACCTTAGCTGAACTGCCCATAAGTAGGGAGAAGAAACTTCTAGAATTGACCTCCTGAAGAAAGACATGGCATCAAGTGGAGAAATGTGGTTGCCATCCACAGTCAAATGCTCTCACGCTGAATTGTTCCTATATGAATGAATTAGAAGGACAGAAATGGGGAAATGACTGAGCAAAAGAGTTCTAGTAATAAGATCAAATTCTGATCCAGCTCAGGGGAACACCCCAAGTCCTGACAGTAATACTGGTATGCTTACAAATAGGGGCACCTATCCTGAGTGTCTTCTGACAGGCCCACCAAGCAGCTGAGTCAGATGCAGATAGTTACATCCAACCACTCTACAGAAGCTGGTGATCCCTGTGATGGAATTAGGAAATAGCTGGAAGAAGCTGTGGCAGAGCGTGATCCCATATGAGGACCAGCAGTCTCAACTGACCTTGATTTCTGGGAAATCTCAGACACTGAGCCACCAATTAGGGAGCATTAACCAGCTGGTAGGAGGCCCCCCACCTATATTCAGAAGAGGACTGCCAGGTCTGGACTCAGTCAGAGAAGATGTAACTATCTCTTGACAGACTTGGAACCCCAGAGTGTGGGGAGGTCTTATGTGGTAGTGTGGAGTCATCCTCTTAGAGACAGGAGTGGGTGGGAGATTTAGTATGTGGAATAATCAGTGGGTAGAGCTGGAGGGGAATAAAGCTTGGACTGTTAAAATAAAGATTAAATAATAATGATTGTCATAATCATAAAAACTGATCAACTGAGACATACATCCTCTGCAACTGGACAAGTAGTAGATTCTTACTCTAGTAGACCACATGGAACCATTGTTGTTTTAGGGTTAGCACAACCTATATAAGCCATTTTAACAAATCATTGCCTTTATAAATGTATAGAAAAACGCATTGTATAAGTTCTGCTTCTTGCTGGGTGGTGGTGGTGCACACCTGTAGTCCCAACACTCTAGGAGGAAGAATCAGGCCAATTTCTGAGTTCAAGGCCAGCATGCTCTGCAGAGTAAGTTCCAGGATAGCCAGGCCTATACAGAGAAACCCTGTCTCAAAAAAAAAAAAAAAAAACAAAAAAAAAAAAACAAAACAAAAACAAAAACAAAACAAAAAAAACCAAAACAAAACAAAAAAAACAACAAAAAAACAAAACAAAACAAAACAAAAAAACAAGTTCTGCTCTTCTAGAACCCTGACAAATACAGGAGGTAAGGCAAAGAAAGAGATCATTAGCAAGTATACATGGGAATACTGGGATACTGAGATATTGCAGGCATCTGATTGTAATCATCAGAAATGGAAGTATTACTCGCTGGGTTATACTCTACTTTTAATGTTTCTAAGGAGCTGAAACCACATTTTTCTGAGGTCAAGGTTGTGATGTGTACTCTTGGTTGCCACTTGAAAATATCTAGATAAAACAAATATCAACACAGGAGGACACATCTCTGAGATATTTTCTGATTGAATTTTGTTAATGACTTCTAGGCAAGAAAGGAAGGTGGAAGACATACAAACTTAATCTAAAGTTCCTAAACCAGGTTGACACACCTTTAATCCTGGACACGCCTTCTGCTGGAGGTGTATATAAGGACATGGAAGCGTGAAGATTTACCCATTTTTCAGCTTCTCCTCAACTTGTTCACACATCCATCCCTAGACTGGCATTGGAGCCAAATGCTTCCAGTTTGAGGCCTATAGAGAACATCTGAGACTTTCTAGTGGGACTGCAAAACTAAACGACTGTTAAAGTTTTTGTCTTCAGGTAACCACTGATGGATTAGTAGGACTGCACTCTGTAAGTACTACCAAAAATTCCCCTTATGGCATGTATATATATATGTCTCCTCCCCCCGCAAGTAAGCTGGCTGGCAGCTCCCAAACTCTTCCGATCGCTACCTCCGGCCTTTGTTCCTGTGAACAATAGGCTCCGCACCTCGACTACTGACACCACCCCCAGGTGTTTACCTGACCTGCCAGTTGAAGGCAGGCGACCCGCTGAGACCTGGAGCCAGGAGAATTCACAGGAACGCCTTTGAAGCGACCGAATTCTGGGGGGCGTGGTCGATCCCCCAAAATACTATATAACTTGCCTTAAATTTATTAAAACTAGTCTTGACCGGAATTCCCGCCTTGACTCATGTCTCTCCGCCTCCCTGTCCCTGTATCCTCAAAATTCTCTTAACAGGTAACCCGGTTCACATGTAGCTGCTGGCAGACTACATAATTGGCGCCCAACGTGGGGCAACCTGGTATGGGAGAATTTCCTGAGGTAACCCTATCGAGCGAAGCTTCGCAGAAAAGGTGATAAGGAATGGTATCCGTACGGTAAGCAACATAGAGGTCAAAAACTAGCGCTAGTGGAAAAATTTTTTCTATTGTTGTGAGTGCAGAGGGATACGGGTTTTTCAAGCAAACTGTGTTGACCCGGCACAGTGGCCGCTTGGGTTGAAAAGACAGGGAAAAATGGGACAGGAAAGTTCGCGCAAAATTTGCGCCCGCAATATTCAAGAGTTGCTTCAGGCGAAAGGGATAGGGTTTGAAGAAGAAAGATTAGAGGATTTCTTGGACCAGATATATTCTTGTTGTCCTTGGTTCCAAGAAAAACGAACGTTAAATGAGAGAACTTGGGTGAGAATTGGTAATTCACTAAAGGCAGCCAAGGCAGACAATATCACTCTCTGCCTTTGGACGCTTATTAAAGATATCATAGATGAAGGAGGTTTGGAAGAATTAGGTGTCATTCAAGAAACTGAGGATTCTCAAGTAGAAAGCCTTATAGAAAGGATCCCTGTAAGAGAAGACTCTCCACACCCTAAGTCTCGTAAACACAGAGACAGTTCTGATGAGTCTATTGTAAGAAAAAAAATAGCTCATCCCGAGAAAGGAGCGACTGAAGTTCATGGAGAAGATTGGCCCCCTGTAGCGCCATCTGCTCCGCCTATGACCTTGATGGCAGCGGCCGAGATCCAGAAGGACATGCAATTACAAAAGTTAGAGTTTGAAATTAAATTGCAGAAATTGTCTAATGAGTTACAGGAGCTAAAAGGGGTCTCTAATACTAGAGAGAACAATAACTCGGAGACCCGCCAGTCACCATTAGAAAGAATTATAAACCAGGCCCGCGGGGAGGGGCAGGATATGTCAGAAATCTTAGCTTTTCCAGTCCTTGAGATAGAAGACCAGGACAATGTGATTAGACAATATCAGTCCTTGGAATTTAAAGTGATAAAAGAATGAAAGCTAGCCATAGCCCAGTACGGCCCGACAGCTCCCTTTACACAGGCGTTATTGGATACTGTGATAGAGTCGAATTTAACTCCACAGGATTGGAAAACGCTGTGCAAAGCCACGTTGTCGGGGGGAGATTTCTTGCTTTGGAGTTCTGAATGGCGTGAGGCTAGCAAAAGAACCGCCGCCACTAACACTCAGGCAGGCCATCCAGAATGGAATGCTGAGATGTTACTGGGGGAAGGCCTATATGAAGGAAATAATAATCAGATGGGTTTTCCCATCGCAGTGTATGCGCAGATTGCGGTGGCCGCCCGCCGTGCATGGAATCTTTTACCATCTAAGGGAGATCTTAGTGGAAATCTAACAGCTGTGAAACAGGCGCCCGACGAACTCTTTCAAGATTTCTTAGATCGATTGCTAAAAACGGCTAATAGAATTTTTGGAAATTCTCAGGCAGAGAATCCTCTGGTTACTCAACTAGCCTATGAGAATGCTAATGCGGCCTGCCGGGAGGCGATTAGACCCCATAGGGGAAAGACGGACCTAGCTGGTTACATTCGTCTTTGTTCTGAAATCGGTCCCTCCTATAATCAGGGTTTAGCTATGGCTGCAGCGCTGCAGGGAACCACAATCCAGGGAATTCTTTCGCAGAGACGAGGAAATAGAAGGTGTTTTAAATGTGGTAGTCTGGGTCATTTTAAAAGTGATTGCCCTGATAATAAGACTACTATAAACGGGCAATCAGGTGGTCCACCAGGAACATGCCATAAGTGTAGAAAAGGAAATCATTGGGTAAAGGGATGCAAGTCCAAAAATAATTTCCAAGGCAGACCCGTGTCGGGAAACGGGGGGAGGGGCCAGCCCCAGGCCCCGATGCATCTAGGACAAACTGTCTGTGGGTCGCAGCTGCTGCCGAGCCAAGGAAATCTATCTTTGAACTCGCCAGAGCTACACCAGGAAGTGCAGGATTGGACCTCTGCAGTGTATTCCAAGCCATACTAGCGCCAGAGATGGGTGTTCAGGATTTGCCCACAGGAGTCTTCGGACCATTACCTGAAGGCACTTGGGGATTGCTGTTAGGACGAAGCAGTTCTACTGTAAAGGGATTGCAGATTTATCCAGGGGTCATAGACAGTGACTATGAGGGAGAAATAAAAATTATGGCTGCTTCGCCTCACGGTGTCATAACTATACCGGCTAATCAAAGAATTGCTCAGCTAGTTTTGGTTCCTTTACATCCACTGCCTTCCAAATTCATTAAAGATAAAAGAGGGGAGGAGGGCTTTGGCTCCTCCGGAGTGTTTTGGGTTCAATCTATCACAAATAAAAGACCTAACCTTAAATTGACTATTGAAGGAAAGAGTTTTGAAGGATTAATAGATACGGGAGCTGATGTTACAATTATTAAGGGACAGGATTGGCCTTGTAATTGGCCATTGACTGAGACCCTAACGCATCTCCAAGGTATCGGTTACGCAAATAACCCCAAACAGAGCGCAAGACTTTTAACTTGGAAAGATGCAGAAGGGAATTCAGGACAAATTCGGCCTTTTGTGATGCAGAACTTGCCTACTACCCTCTGGGGTAGAGACCTCCTATCTCAGATGAATTTAATCTTGTGTAATCCAAATGAAATCGCCTCTAAGCAAAAGACAGTGTCGGAGGAATCCGTACCTGCTCAGGGGCTTGGAAATGAAGGACAAGGCACTAGAAAGTTTAAAAACTCCCAGGCAAACCCTAACTCTAGAAGTCTGGGGCATTTTCAGTAATGGCCACTATCTTGCCTGCACCCCACGCCAATAAAATTCAATGGCTTAGTGACAATCCTGTGTGGGTTGATCAGTGGCCTTTATCTAAGGAGAAATTGGAGGCCGCCTCTTTGCTAGTGCAGGAACAATTAGAGGCGGGACGTTTAATAGAGTCATTATCTCCATGAAACACGCCAATATTCGTAATTAAAAAAAAATCTGGCAAATGGAGATTGTTACAGGATTTAAGAAATGTAAATGAAACAATGTTGCCCATGGGAACCTTACAAGCGGGTCTTCCATCCCCCGTGGCTATCCCTAAAGGGTTTCATAAAATAGACATAGATTTAAAAGCTTGTTTCTTTACTATTCCATTGCACCCTGAGGATTGCAAAAGGTTCGCGTTCAGTGTTCCTTCTATTAACTTTACAGAGCCTATGAAAAGGTTTCAGTGGACAGTGCTCCCTCAGGGTATGGCTAACAGCTCGGCTTTATGCCAGAAATTTGTAGCACAGGCCATCCAACCTGTGAGACAGAAATGGCCAGATATTTACTTTATCCATTTCACAGATGATTTTCTAATTGCAGGAAAAAAATCCTCAGACCTTGCTTTTATGTTTTAAAGATTTACAGCAAGCCTTGGTCGCCAAAGGGTTACAGATAGCGCCGGAAAAGGTTCAGATCCAGAAGCCATATAATTATCTGGGTTTTAAACTTACAGACCAGGCAATTTTTTCCCAGAAGATAATTATCCGCAGGGACAATTTGAAAACTTTAAATGATTTTCAGAAGTTATTGGGTGACATTAATTGGCTTTGGCCGTATTTAAAGCTTACAACAGGAGAATTGCAACCTTTATTTGATATTCTTAAAGGGGATGCTGATCCAACGTCTCCTAGGTTATTAACTTCAGAAGGACTTTTGGCTTTACAGACAGTGGAGAAAGCTATTGAAAATCAATTTGTTACCTATATAGATTATTCTTTACCTCTGCATCTGCTAATTTTTAATACTACTCACTCGCCTACAGGTTTATTATGGCAAAAGGCTCCTCTGATGTGGATTCATGTGAGGGTGTCTTCAAGGCGTAATATTTTGCCATATTTTGAGCCAGTGGCCCAAGTAATTATGCTTGGTAGAAAGCAGGCGCTAACTTATTTCGGCAAGGAGCCGGACGTTATTATACAACCTTACAGTGTAAATCAGGATGAATGGCTAAAACAGCATAGCACAGATTGGCTGCTAGCTCAGATTGGTTTTAAAGGGTGTATAGACAATCATTATCCTCAAGACAAGTTAATAAAGTTTTTTAATATGCATGAGGTTGTATTTCCTAAAATGACATCTCTACGGCCGTTGCAGAGCGCACTCCTAATTTTCACAGACGGCTCGTCTAAAGGAAAAGCCGGATATTGTATTAACAATCAACAGGTGGTCGTAGAAACGCCTGGGTTATCCGCTCAGTTATCAGAGCTTACAGCAGTGCTGTGTGTTTTTCAAACTGTAAATAGTACGTTTAATCTTTTTACTGACAGTGCTTATGTTGCATTTTCTATACCGCAATTAGAAACCTGTGGCACGTTTAATTTTAATATGCCAGCTGGATCCTTGTTTTCACAATTGCAAGGTATCATTCTTGCTAGGAAAAATCCTTTTTATATAGGACACATCAGAGCCCACTCGGGTCTTCCTGGACCTCTGGCTCAGGGTAATGAGTGCATTGACAAGGCGCTAATAGGACAAGCCTTGGCACTCATACCCGTAGAATTGGCAAAACGTGATCATGATAAATTTCATCTTTCTAGTCATACGTTGAGACTCCGTCATAAGATCACAAAGGAACAAGCTAGAATGATTGTAAAGCAATGTCCCAATTGTCTCACTTTAGCACCAGTGCCCCACTTAGGGGTTAATCCACGTGGCCTTATGCCCAATCAAATTTGGCAAATGGATGTAACTCACTATGCAGAATTTGGGAAATTAAAATTTATACATGTTTGTATTGATATGTGCTCGGGACTTATTTTTGCTTCCCTGCATACGGGAGAAGCCTCTAAAAATGTAATTGATCATTGTTTACAAGCCTTTAATACCATGGGATTACCCAAGGTCATTAAGACAGACAATGGACCAGCCTACACTGGTAAGAACTTTATCTAATTTTGTAAGGAATTTAATATAAAACTTAAAACTGGAATTCTTTATAATCCAATGGGGCAAGGAATCGTTGAGCGTGCCCATCGCACCCTTAAAAATTGGCTTATTAAAACTAAGAAGGGGAATTTATATCCTCCCAGGTCTCCTAAATCACATCTTGCCTTTGTTTTATTCGTTTTAAATTTTCTCCAAATGGATGCTAAAGGTCAGTCTGCTGCAGACCGACACTGGCATCCAGCTACTTCCAATTCCTACGCCATGGTTAAGTGGCGGGATCCTTTAAATAATACATGGAAAGGCCCAGACCCTGTTTTGATCTGGGGAAGAGGGTCTGTTTGTGTTTTCTCCCAGGAAGAAGACGGAGCACGTTGGTTACCAGAGAGATTGGTAAAACAGGTAAATTCCACCCCCAAAACTGTTGGTAAGTATAATTAATTCAAAAGGCTGTTTTTCAAGCCCCTTCCCATTTACTTGGGAAGGTATAGTTCCTTTGTGTTCTTGCAAATTAAGTTGCAAGCCAGGCCTCTTGCCTGAGGCCACTGAATTTCAATTAAACTAAAACCGGTTTGAGTTTCCAAGACTAACCAAACAGGTTGTTCTCTTAATCTCCTTTTATATTTCAAGCAGATAACACTCAGAAGACGAAATTCCTTCAGCGATGGCTCCAGGTTGAGGATGGGTAGTATTATAGCCAGCCAGCGCTTATCCGGAGAGAATTTACTCTGCTAGTGGAATCCTCAGAGAGGAGGCTGCATGGTACTTGGAACTATGCATGTTTGTTAATATAACAAACATGGGCATCAGTTGAGTTGCGAGGCGAGGCACTGCAAGGGAAAGGGAAAAAAATCCTGGCTCCGAGTTTCCCTGAAAAACATGCCCAGCTGCATGGGGGTTTGACATCGAAAGACTGTCCTTGAAAAAAATGGCGGTCTATCCCCCCCCCCCTGAAAAAGATGTCCATAACGCTTAAGGGGGCTAGGGACTCTGCTTTCACTCACTGATGGATGCCTGTCATCCATTGGATGAACTTAATTATTTCCACTGAGTTGTTTAAAATTAATAATTAAGGGGGAATTGTCTCCTCCCACCCCCCAACCCCCCCCCCCCCCCCCGCAACTAAGCTGGCTGGCAGCTCCCAAACTCTTTTGATCGCTACCTCCCGCCTTTGTTCCTGTGAACAATAGGCTCCGCACCTCGACTACTGACACCACCCCCAAGGCGGTGTTTACCTGACTCGCCAGTCTGAAGGCAGGCGACCTGCTGAGACCTGGAGCCAGGAGAATTCACAGGAATGCCTTTGAAGCGACCGACTTCTGGGGGGGGGTGGTCGATCCCCCAAAATACTATATAACTTGCCTTAAATTTATTAAAACCAGACTTGACCGGAATTCCCGAGTTGACTCATGTCTCTCCGCCTCCCTGTCCCTGTAACCTCAAAATTCTCTTAACAGGTAACCCGGTTCACATGTAGCTGCTGGCAGACTACATATATAGATGCATTCCATAACTTGTTTTTTATTGGACATTTCATTTATTTACATTTCAAATATTATGCCTTTCCTGGTTTCCCCTCCAAAAGACTCCATCCCCTCCCCCTCTAATTCCCCCTACTTCTATGAGGTTGCTCTCCCCAAGGACCCATATACTCCCTCCTCACTCCCCTAACATTGCCACACTTGGGGCATAGAACCTTCATAGGACAAAGGCCCTTCTGCTTTTCCTTGGGGGGGTGGGGGGGCAGTGTTTCTCTGTACAGCACTGGCTGTCCTGGAAATCACTCAGTAGACCAGGATAGCCTCGAACTCAGAAATCCCCCTGCAACTGCCTCCAAAGTGCTGGGATTAAAGGCATGTGTTATCACTGCCTGGGGTTTTTGGTTTTGTTTTTTGTTTTGTTTTGTTTTGTTTTGTGTGTGTGTGTATGTGTGTGTGTGTGTGTGTGTGTGTGTGTGTTTAATCAGGCAATCCTTTGGTACAAAAACAAATGGAGCCATGGCTCCCTTCCATGTGTAGTCTCTGGGCTTTAGTCACTGGGAGCTCTGCAGGGTCTGGCTCATTGATATTGTTGTTTTGCCTATGCAGTTGCAAACTTCTTCAGCTCCTTGGATCTTTTCTATAACTCCATCATTGGGGTCCCTGTGTTCAGTCCAATGGTTCCCTGCTAGCAACAGCATCTGTATTTGTCAGGCTCTGGCAGATCCTCTCAGGACACAGCTATATCAGGCTTCTGTCAGCAAGCACTTCCTGGCATCTACTATAGTGTCTGGGTTTGGTGACTGCATATGGTATGGATTTCCATGTAGGGCAGTTTCTGGATGGCCTATCCTATAGTCTTTGATTAACTCTTTGTCCCTTTATTTCCTTTGGTTTTTTTTCCCCCAAAACCTCTTTTGAAGAAAAGTTTATTTAAATCCATTAGCTACTTTTTTTTAAATTTCATATATTTATTTACAATTCGAATGATTTCCTCTTTTCTGGCCTCCCACTCCCAAAAGTCCCATAAGCCATCTTCCCTCCCCCTGATCTCCCATCCACCCCTTCCCACTTCCCTGTTCTGGTTTTGCCTATATTGCTACACTGAGTCTTTCCAGAACCAGTCCACTCCTCCTTTCTTCTTGTACATCATTTGATGTGTGGATTATGTTTTGGGTATTTCAATTTTCTAGGCTTATATCCACTTATTAGTGAGTGCATACCATGATTAATCTTTTGAGACTGGGTTACCTCACTTAGTATGATGTTCTCCAGCTCCATTCATTTGTCTAACAATTTCATGAATTCATTGTTTCTAATGGCTGAATAGTACACCATTGTGTATATATACCACATTTTTTTATATCCATTCTTCCGTTGAGGGAAGAATTTCTATGACTCCTTCTATTTCTCCACATCCTTGCCAACAACTGCTGTCTCCTGAGTTTTTAATCTTAGCCATTCTGACTGGGATAAGGAGAGCCGGAGGTGAATAAATCCTGGACTGTTAAAAATAAAGATTAAATAATAATAATGATCATAATCATGAAAACTGATAAACAGAGACATTCAACCTCTGCAACTGAACAAGTAGTAGATTCTTACTCTAGTAGACCACATGAAACCATTGTTGTTTTAGGGTTAGCACAACCTATAAGCCATTATAACAAACCATTGCCTTTATAAATGTATAGAAAGACTCATTGTATAAGTTCTGCTTCTAGCCAGGTTGTGATGGTGCACACACACAGTAAGTATTAGGGTATGGATTCAATAAATAATCTCGGTCTGACTGAGTTTGGTGATTGTGTGTTTTCTGCATCAACTCTCAATCCCCAAACTCCATGGCCCCTAAATATCTTCCAAAGCATTAGTACTTGGGTGAATGTTTTACATTACTAAGTTCAGATGCAGCACTAGTTACAGTCTTAGTTATCTCTGAAAAACAGCTTCTTTATGTTCTCAGAAAACACTGCTCTGAAGATTTCAAATCAGTAAAATGGCCTCTTTTTATCACTATTAATTTCTTAGCTCTACTAGCCAGCATTGTCCCTGTAATCCATTCTATATTTGAATGTAAAGCTAGAGCCAGAGGGCTAAAGTTCTTGCAATTTGCTACTTGCTGTGGCTGGAACATCTCTCCCTTATTCTATTAAATTCTTCACTGTTTATGATTTTCTGTCCTGGTACTTGTTTTGTAAACTCACTTTGAACTCAGAAATCTGCATGTTCCTATCAACTGAGTTCTAGGAGTAAAGGTATATATCACCGTGTCTGGTCTGAAGCATTAATTTTTAAACATGGAACTGCTTCAGTACTAGGGTGGCCTTGAACTCTGCCTGCCTCTATCTCCTGAGTGCGCGGATTAAATGCATATACTACAATGCCTGCACCTAATGTCCAACACATATAAAGAACTCATGAACAATAGTGATGTGGAAATATTACTGATCCTCCAAAGACCAGACAGCATCAGATCTGATGCAACACACAGCAGGATCTTTAATCTATTTAAGTTAGTTTCCACCCAACTCTTCCACCTATCACTTGCCCCACCATCAAAGAGGGTTTTGGTGGTGGCAGACCCATGAATATTTTTCAGGGAAAGGCTTTGTAGTAAGCAGCAAGCAGAGTGTACATGTGTAAGCATCGGATTGGAAAGCTACTGTGGCCTTTAACATAATTGCCTGGTGCTGGGAGTCATATCATAAACTTAATTTCTGCTCTACTCCGTATTGGTCATCATTAGGCAAGTGGTAGGCTTGTCACCTGAAGAGCAGGTTTGTTAGGGAAATAATCTGGAGATGTTGGTCTTGTTGAGTCTGTAAAATGCAAAAGCTCATCTTGTTGGAATTGCCATAGAGAATGTAACTAGGGTCCAGTTTCATTAGGGATCAACTTGGAGACTGGACATTGGCACCAGCCTGTTAGTTTTCCTGAGTTTAAAATTAGGTCAGGGTCTCTAAAATGGAGTCTGAACTTAAAATATTTGATTTCTTAAGGCTAAACTGCAAACAACAAAACAACACAATCAAAAAATGGAGTATAGAACTAAACAGATAATTCACAACAGAAGACTATTGAAGGGCTGATAAGCACTTAAATATATGTTCAAAGTTCTTAGTCATCAGGGAAATGCAAATAAAAACAACAATGAGATTCTACCTCATACCAATCAGAATGCGTAAAATCAAAAACTCAGGTGACAGCAATGCTGGCAAGGATGTGGAGAAAGCAAAACACTCCTCTATTTCTGCTGGAATTGAAAATTTATACAACCACTCTGGAAATCAATCCTGAGGTTCCTCAGAATATTGGAAATAGATCTACCTGAAGACCAAGCTATAGCACTCTTGGGCTTATACCCAAAAGTTGCCGCACCATGTTACAGCAGCACTTGTTCCACTATGTTCATATTTGCCTTATTTGTGATAGCCAGAAGCTGGAACAAATCCAGATGTCGTCCAGCAAAAGAATGGATACAGAAAATGTGGTTTAAGTACACGTTGAAATACTACATAACTATTAAGAATGAGGACATCCAGAGATTTGCAGGTAAATGGATGGAAATAGAAAATACTATCCTGAGTAAAGTAACTCAAACCCCAAAAACATGCATGGTGTGTTCTCAGTAATAAGAGGATGTAAACCAAAAAATGTGCAGAATTCCTAGGGTACAATCCACAGAACTCAAGAAGGTTAACAAACCGAAGTCAGAATTCCTCAGTTCCACTTAGAAGGGAGAACAAATCAATCACAGAGAGCAGAGGCAGGGAGGGGACAGGGTGAGAGAGGGACAGTGAGGGGGAAGGGGGAACAAGATCAGGTATTGGGTGGCAGGGGGAACAATGCTGAAGCCCTAGGGGCAACAGAAAGAATGGAAACAAGCAGGCTCAAGAGGTGGAGGTGGGGGACACTCTAGAATGTATCAGACACCAGGGAGGAAAGAAACTCTCAGGACTCAAAGGGAGGGACCTTAGCTGAACTGCCCATAAGTAGGGAGAGGAAACTTCTAGAAAGGAGGAAACTCCTGAAGAAAGACATGGCATCAAGTGGAGAAATGTGGTTGCCATCCACAGTCAAATGCTCTCACGCTGAATTGTTCCTATCTGAAAGAATTACAAGGACAGAAATGGGGAAATGACTGAGCAAAAGAGTTCTAGCAATAAGCTCAAATTCTGATCCAGCTCAGGGGAACACCCCAAGTGCTGACACTAATACTGGTATGCTTACAAATAGGGGCGCCTATCCTGAGTGTCTTCTGAAATGCCCAACAAGCAGCTGAGTCAGATGCAGATCGTTATATCCAACCAATCTACAGAAGCTGCTGATCGCTGAGATGGAATTAGGAAGTAGCTGGAAGAAACTGTGGCAAGGGTTGATCCCATATGAGGACAAGCAGGCTCAACTAACCTTGATTCCTGGGAAATCTCTGACACTGAGCCACCAACTAGGGAGCATTAACCAGCTGATAGGAGGCCCCCCACCTATATTCAGCAGAGGACTGCCAGGTCTGGACTCAGTCAGAGAAGATGTAACTATCTCTTGACAGACTTGGAGCCCCAGAGTGTGGGAAGGTCTTATGTGGTACTGTGAGGTCATCCTCTTAAAGACAGGAGTGGGTGGGAAATTTGGTACGTGGAATAATCAGTGGGTAGAGCTGGAGGGGAATAAAGCCTGGACTGTTAAAATAAAGATTAAATAATCATAATGATCATAATCATAAAAACTGATCAACTGAGACATTCAACCTCTGCAACTGGACAAGTAGTAGATTCTTACTCTAGTAGACCACATGGAACCATTGTTGTTTTAGGGTTAGCACAACCTATAAGACATTATAAGAAATCATTGCCTTTATAAATGTATAGAAAGACTTATTGTATAAGTTCTGTTTCTAGCCGGGTGGTGGTGGTGCACATCTGTAATCCCAACACTCTAGGAGGAAGAATCAGGCCAATTTCTGAGTTCAAGGCCAGCCTGCTCTGCAGAGTAAGTTCCAGGATAGCCAGGGCTATACAGAGAAACCCTGTCTCAAAACAAACAAACAAACAAACAAAAAACAAAAAACAAAACAACAAAACAACAACAACAACAACAAAAAACAAGTTCTGCTCCTCTAGAGAATCCTAACAAATACAGAAGGTAAAGCAAAGAAAGAGATCTTTAGCAAGTATACTTGGGAATACTGGAATACTGAGGTATTACAGCCATCTGATGGTAATCATCAGAAATGAAAGTATAACGTGCTGAGGTATACTCGACTTTTAATGTTTCTAGGGAGCTGAAACCACATTTTTCTGAGGTCAAGGTTGTGATGTGTACTCTTGGTTACCACTTGAAAATATCTAGATAAAACAAGTATCAACAAAGGAGGACACATCTCTGAGATATTTTCTGATTGAATTTTGTTAATGATTTCTAGGCAAGAAAGGAGGGTGGAAGACATACACCCTTAATCCAGTTCCTAAACCAGGATGACACACCTTTAATCCTGGACACGCCTTCTGTTGGACAGTGGAAGACATATACCCTTAATCCAGATCCTAAACCAGGATGACACACCTTTAATCCTGGACACACCTTCTGGTGGATGGGACATACACCCTTAGTCCAGATCCTAAACCAGGATGACACACCTTTAATCCTGGACACGCCTTCTGCTGGAGGTATATATAAGGACATGGAAGCATGAAGATTTACCCATTTTTCAGCTTCTCCTCAACGTGTTCACACATCCATCCCTACACTGGCATTGGAGACAAATGCTTCCAGTTTGCAGCCTATAAAGAACATCTGAGACTCTCTAGTGGGACTGCAAAACTAAAAGACTGTTAAAGTTTTTATCTTCAGGTAACCACTGCTGGATTAGTAGGACTGCACTCTGTAAGTACTTCCAAAAATTCCCTTTATGGCATGTATATATAGATACATTCCATAACTCGTTTTTTATTGGACATTTTATTTATTTACGTTTCAAATGTTATGCCTTTCCTGTTTCCCTTCCAAAAAACTCCATCCCTTCCCCCTCTATTTCCCCCTCCTTCTATGAGGTTGCTCTCCCCAAGGAACTAATACTCCTTCCTCACTCCCCTAACATTGCCACACTTAGGGCATAGAAACTTCAGAGGATAAAGACCCTTCTGCTTTTCTTTAGGGGGGGGGGCAGTGTTTCTCCTTATAGCACTGGCTGTCCTGGAACTCACTATGTAGACCAGGCTAGACTTGAACTCAGAAATCCCCCTGCATCTGCCTCCAAAGTGCTGGGATTAAAGGCAATTGATATCATTGCCTGGGGTTTTTTGTTTTTGTATTTTGTATTGTTTTGTTTTAGTGTGTGTGTGTGTGTGTGTGTGTGTGTGTGTGTGTGTGTGTGTGTGTGTGTGTGTGTGTTTAATCAGGCAATCTTTTGGTACAAAAGCAGATAGAGCCATGGCTCCCTTCCATGTGTAGTCTCTGGTTGGGGCTTTGGTCCCTGGGAGCTCTGCAGGGTCTGGTTCATTGATATTGTTGTTTTGCCTATGCAGTTGCAAACTTCTTCGGCTCCTTGGATCTTTTCTCTAACTCCATCTTTGGGGTCCCTGTGTTCATTCCAATGGTTCCCTGCTAGCAACAGCATCTGTATTTGTCAGGCTCTGGCAGATCCTCTCAGGAGACAGCTATATCAGGCTCCTGTCAGCAAGCACTTTCTTGGCATCCACTATAGTGTCTGGATTTGGTGACTGCATATGGTATGGATTCCCAAGTAGGGCAGTTTCTGGATGGCCTTTCCTGTGGTCTTTGATTAACACTTTGTCCCTTTATTTCCTTTTTTTTCCCAAGACCTCTTTTGGAGAAAAGTTTATTTAAATCCATTAGCTAGTTTTTTTTTTTTTTTTTAAATTGGTATATTTATTTACAATTCAAATGATTTCCCCTTTTCTGGCCTCCCACTTCCAAAAGTCCCATAAGCCATCTTCCTTCCCCCTGATCTCCCATCCACCCCTTTCCAATTCCCTGTTCTGGTTCTGCCCTATACTGCTACACTGAGTCTTTCCAGAACTAGTCCACTCCTCCATTCTTCTTGTACATCATTTGACATGTGGATTATGTTTTGGGTATTTCAATTTTCTAGGCTAATATCCACTTATTTGTGAGTGCATACCATGATTAATCTTTTGAGCCTGGGTTACCTCACTTAGCATGATGTTCTCCAGCTCCATTTATTTGTTTAAGAATTTCATGAATTCATTGTTTCTAATGGCTGAATAGTACTCCATTGTGTATATATACCACATATTTTTATATCCATTCTTCCGCTGAGGGATACCTGGGTTCTTTCCAGGTTCTGGCTACTATAAATAGGGCTGCTATGAACATAGTGGAACAAGAATCCTTATTACCTGCTGGGGAATCCTCTGGGTATATGCCCAGGAGTAGTATAGCAGGATCCTCCGGCAGTGACATGTCCCGTTTCCTGAGGAACCGCCAGACTGATTTCCAGATTGGTTTTACCAATTTGCAACCACACCAGCAGTGGAGGAGTGTTCCTTTCTCCACATCCTGGCCAACATCTGCTGTCTCCTGAGTTTTTAATCTTAGGCACTCTGACTGGGGTAAGGTGAAATCTCAGGGTTGTTTTGATTTGCATTGGAGAGGAACAATTTTTGGGTTTAAATTTTGTTGATAGGTAAGTTGCCCATCTCTCAATAGGAGGTTGTGCTTGACCTCTGGTTATGGGTTCTATAGTTTCTTACTATACTTTTTTTCGGTATGTCAGTTAATAGTATCCTCATTGGGTCCTGGGAGCCCCTCGCTTCCCTGGCTTCTGAGACTTTCTGGTGGCTCCTCCATGTTTTCCATCCTCCATTGATATACACTCTCTTCAAATTCTGAAGATCTATATGTCTACTGTCTCTTCCCATACCTGATGCTGCCCCCCTTTATATCCCTTCTACTTTCTCTCTTTCTCCTTAGATCCATAACATGCTCTACCTCCCTTGATTATTTTATTCTCCCTTTTAAGAAAGACTGAATTATTCACGCTTTGGTCTTCCTTCTATTAAAGCTTCAAAAGACCTGGGAATTGAATCTTGAGAATGCCAACCACCTTGCCTAATTCTCAATTTATGAGAGACTACATACCATTTTTGTCCTTTTGTGATTGGTTTAGCTCACTCAGGATAATATTTTCTAGTTCCATCCACTTCCCTGAGAATTTCCTGGAGTCATTGTTGAGTACAACCCCATGGTGTCAATGTATGACATTCACTGTATTCATTTCTTTGTTGAGGGATATCTGGATTGTTTCCAGCTTGCAGCTATTAAAAATAATGCTGCAATTAACATAGTGGATCATATATCGTTGTTATATATTGGGGCATCTTTTGGGTATATGCCAAGGAGTTGTATAGCTGGGTCCTCAGGTAGTACTATTTCCAATTTTTTGAGGAACTGCCAGACATATTTCCAGGTTTGTTGTACCATCTTGTGATCCCAACAGCAATGGAGGAGTGATTCTCTTTCTCCAAGTCCTTTTCAGCATCTGCCATCACTTCAGTTTTTGATCTTAGCCATTCTGATTGGTAAGAGGTGGAGTCTCAGGGTTGTTTTGATTTGCATTTCACTGATGACTAAGGATATTGAACATTTCTTTAGGTGATTCTTGGCCATTTGAGATTCCTCAGTTAAAAGCTCTGTTACTCTCTGTAACCCATTTTTAATAGGGTTATTTTGTTCTCTGTGTTCTAATTTATTTATTGAATATATACTATATATACTATATTGAATAGATAGAGAGAGACTGGGCAGGCATGACTTATCCTTGATTTTGCTGAAATTGCTTCAATTTTCTCGCCGTTTAGTTTGATCTTGGCTACTGGTTTGCTTTTACTAGGTTTAGGTGTGAGCCTCTTTCTAGAGCTCAAGAGTTGTTCTGATTCTTCAGATTTATCTTTGAGAAAGACCAGGGTAAATCCTACCACCTACTATGTCACTACTTAGGGCATGAAGAAAAGTCCAGTTTTGTCCTGCTTAGACTTATGAAAAAGATTTCAAGGAAACTTTCTACATTTTGCCACATGTTTCAGTCAATATTTGGATGATTTTATTCTCTTCCCATAATTGTTATTATTATTTAATAATCATAAACAAAAATATAGAATTTTTTATTTATAAATTTATAAATTTAAAAAATATAAAATATTTTAAAACTGAGGGATGTTGAATGGTATCAAGTAGAGAGTACCCTGCAGCTATGTTATATGATAATGTTAAGAAATAGAGACCTAAGCCAGTTTTCAGGCAAATATTTTCCATCTCTGCAAGTTAGAGGCAAAAGAATTCTCATTTTGAGACTAGATTGAAGTAGTAAAAGACTTTTAAAAAACCAAGTTGCCTTGTAACATCTTGGAATCTTCTTGGTGGGAGGAGGTCCCCAGTTTCCTGGGAGAGGGCTGGATGTTGAGCAGAACACCTAATAAGTGTTTTAATCAGTGATGCTTTTGTAAAGATACCATCACAAAACACCAGAGGATACTTTTTAGAGCATTTTCTAATTGATGAAAAGGTGAAAGATTGTACTAGCAGTTGCCAAGTTTTAATTTCATGTATTACAAGTTCCTGAATTAATTTCAAAAGTATACCTATCCATCCAAACTTTACACTTATTTTTTCAATCTACATGTTGTGACAAATCATATTGATGGTAATGATGAAGATGATAATTATGATGATGATATGATTTCTATTTTTCTTTCACTTTTTCTCTTTCTCTCCTTTCTTTGTTTCTTTGTTTCTTTCTTTCTTAAATATTTGATTTCATCACTCCATTTTTTAAATTTAAAATTAGATTTTTCTTTCATTTTGTCCATCCTTAGACCAGGTTCCGTGAGCTGTGTGGATATAATCCTAGACAATGTGGTCCTATTGTCAGTATGCTGACAGTGAACCTGTCTCTTTGCATTAGTCTATATTATTTGAGTAACTTGATGGGACCCCATAGAAGAAGAATACTAGAGAATGCAGCAGATTCCTTCCTCAGGGAGACTTGCCTGGATTCAAAATTGGCCACACCAGGTCATGTATTGAGATTCCCATTATTGAGATTACCATCATATGCACTATAACTCTCCATTGCAAGAGGTTTCAACAACACCATACAATATTATATTAATTTACAATCTTCATCCAAAACAACCCTCACATGAATTCTACTACTGCTTTACAAACCCACCACAATTGCCCCCAAAAATCCTATACCACATTCTCTTCCAAGATGGATGAGTACAATATTGAAGGTGCGCATTGGCCATTAAGTAAATGGTAGTAGGCAAGCTAACACACAAGAACCTAAGAGGCTGGTTAGCTGGGAGCACCTTCTGAGTTCTATGAGCCTGGGATGAAATGTTTAAACAAGCTCTCTAGATATGAGGCCCTACCCACTGAAAGGTATGGTCTACCAAATCATAGAATCATAACTTCTGACCACCTCAGGATGAGTTTTATACAAGGAGACCTCAGAGCAATAGAGTTGAATTTTACTTGACCATTCCACATTCATCAGAACCAAAGAACGTGTGAAGCCCTGGCATCCAGCACACATTTTCAGCCTTCTTTCTACCATGTAACTTCTGTCTGTCCACTGAATGTGTGTATTCTCAAGGACTTTAAGCTCTCACAGTGGCATATCTAGTTCAGCCCAGTGTTCTCCTTTTCCCAACAGTGTAAGAACATGGAGAGTTCCTACACCTTCTGTGAAGCCTATATGGAGATGGCAGAAAACACAGTTGCTTCCCAGCCAGGATCCTGGAATACCCAACCTTCCCCTATGGAGTCCAGCCAGCTTATTTCAGGTCAGAGCTCAGATATGCCTACCTGGAAACAAACAGTGATGGCATCAACATCCTGTAGCAACCAAGATGCAGCCTGTACTCTGAGTTCAACAGCACACCTGGGAGAAGCCAATGATTTCCTGTTTGGAGAGCCAAGTGAGACCTCTTTTTGGTACCAGCAAGTTGTGTCTGCTGAGCAGAAAATCTCCCCTGCAGGCCCTCAGCACATGCAGCTCAACAGCACCCCGAAGACATGCCTTTCTCATTCCCAGAAGAGAGCAGAACTTGACACCAGGGATACTCTCTACAATGAAGGCTACTGGAAGAGGACAATGAACTCTGACAAGACTCTCTTGTTCACAAATACAGAAATGTGTTTGAATCCCAGGATTAACTTTGGTAATCATCAAAAGGTGCTTTCAGGAAGTCATGCTCTCCAGGACCCAAATGTAGATCACTCCCTTGCTTCTAAACATGACCAGATTTTCAGTGGTGAACATGAGATGCCTTTCCATGGTAACCAGACCAACTACAATCAGGTGACACCAAGGAATGGAGGGCATCTGACTCTCTATGGGAATCAGATGACATCACCCAGTTATACACAGGCCCTTTATCCCAATCAAATCATAACATCCTTTTCTGAACAGAATCGTTTTAGGAATCACCAGGAGAGCCCAGTAGCTGACAATGAATACTATGGAGATCAGATGATACTGCCAAATGGAAACCAGGTTTTCTCTGAGCCTCAGATGAGAATTAACTGTGACCAAACAAATGACCAAATGAAATCCTTCAGTGTTCAGAATGTCTCCAAAGATCAAGAGAATCTCCTCAGTGGTGAGCACTCCCTCTCTGGGTATCATTCATCAGGGTACAGATGTGACCAGGATTTGACTGTGAATCACCAGGTATCAATTTCAATTGCTGGCCAGTCTTTCTATGAGTTTCAGAAAGAGACTTCCAGTTTTGACACAACTCCTCATGGGTATAAGAGGACAACATACAGTCCAGAAGAGAACCTGGCTAGCCATTCAGAGACAAGTCCCAGTTCTGAAGAGATATTCTATTTGGGTCAGATAAAGACCTCTTTTGATGAAAATGTCTTCCCAAGTCAGAATGGAACACCCAATCTGGAAGGAAGCCTTGATTGGCAGGTGACTTCACTTCGTCCCCAAGCCTCATATGTGGATGAAAACCCTTATCCTTCAAGTTCCCCTTTGGTCCAAAGACAACCTCAGGAAAACTCTTCAGCTTCCAGTTTGGTCCAGGTACAACATGCAGAGATGAAGTTAGACACCAAGACCAAGAGCCCAGTGTCCCGGAAGAACCCTCATCCTTTGAAGAGCTTCGCCTGTACCTACCAGGATTGTCAGAAATCATACAAAAAGTCTCACCACCTCAAAAACCACATGAAGAAACACACACGTCAGAAGGATTATGCCTGTGATGAGCCTGGATGCAAATGGAAATTCTTCCGCTCAGAAGATCTCAAGAGACACAAGCAAAAGCACAGTGGGGAGAGGCCCTACCCCTGTGACATGTGCAACAAAAGCTATTCCAGACCCGATTATCTCAAAAAGCATCAGAGGATCCATCTTCAAACATCACCCACTACTGCAACCTGAATGCCCACTCCCCTCCCCATACCATATCATATTACACTAACATATTTCTTCCTTCTTCTCAGTCACCATACCTGACCACTAATCAAGTACTTTGGGGATAATAGTGGGCCCCAGCAATGGACTCACTCAAATATTCCCAGCAGATTTTTTTTCAAGGAAAGCAGAGATGTAATGACAAACGTGTAGCTAGCCTGAATCAAAATTGTATACACTGAAATTTTATTATCAATTAAACATAAAATTATAAATACTTTAAAAAGTAGGGAACTTTTCATTGTCTCAGTTCACATTCCTGAATTTGAAATCAAATGCCATGTTCATAATAGGAAGACATAATAACTTCAGTGTGTTCAAAAAATGTTTGCTTGAAAATCACTAAAAGTGATAAACATGCTGCCTCCAACTCAAATATTCACAAAACACATGTGTGACAAAGGAAGTGAAAAATCTCAATATTATGAAAATTCAACAGTCCAATTGAACTAGATGTGGAGATATTTCCCTGAAGAAATTTAGGTGAATTCAGACAAGTGAAGAAGAGTCATTGTGCTTGCCCAATGCAAAATCTCAAATTAAAACCACACTCATGTATCATCATATACAATGGCAAATACAAAAACAAAACAAACACACAACTTTCCTCCACCCAACTTGAAAATCCTAAAGATAGACTATATTCTGGGTAATGCTCCATTTTACATATTCCAAAGGACAAAACAACAAACCAGAAATTAATTCCATCAGATAGAGCAGTGGCAGGGCCTGTGAGACTTTTTGTTTTTCTTTTGTATTTATTGTTTAAATTTTTATTAGATATTTATTTTATTTACATTTCAAATGTTATCCCCTTTCCACTTTTTCCCTCTTTTTCCCTCACTTTTCCACATGTGCAAGGACTTTTCCTCTCATTGACACCTGACCACCCCATCCTCTGCTATATATGCAACTGGGGCCATTGGTCCCTCCATGTGTACTCTGTGGTTGGTGGCTAAATCCCTAGGAGCTCGGGGAGTCCTCATTTGTTCATGTTGTTATTCCTCCTATGGGGCTGTAAACCCCATCAGCTCCTAGGGTCCTTTCTCTAGCTCCTCCATTGGGAAGCCTGTGCTCAGTTCAATGGTAGGCTAAGAGCATCCACTCTGTATTTGGCAGGCACTGGCAGAACCCCTCAGAAGACAACTATATCAGGCTCCTGTCAGTTAGAACTTCTTGGCATCCACAATAGTGTCTGGGTTCGGTAATTGTATATTGAATGGATCCCCAGATATGGCAGTCTCTGGATGGTTTTCCTTCAATCTGCTACACACTGTCTCTGTATATCCTCCCATAGGTATTTTGTACCCCTTTTAAGAAGGACCAAAGTGTCCACACTTTGGTTTTCCTTCTTCTTGAACTTCATGTGGTCTCTATTATATCTTGGGTATTCCTGCCTTCTGGGGCAATATTCACTTATCAGTGAGCATACCATATGTGTTCTTTAGTGATTGACTGGTTTAAGTCACTCAGAATGTTATTTTCTAGCTCCATCCATTTGCCTAAGAATTTCATGAAGACATTGATTTAATAGCTAAGTAGTACTCCATTGTTTAAAGGTACCACATTTTCTGTATCCATTCCTCTCTTGAGGGACATCCTGGCTCTTTCCAGCTTCTGTCTGTTATAAATAAACCTGCTATGAACCTAGTGGAGCATGTGTCCTTATTACATGTTGGAGCAACTTCTGGGTATAGGCCCAGGAGTGTTATATCTGGGTCCTCAGGTACTACTATGTCCAATTTTCAGAGGAACTGCCAAACTGATAAATAAATAAATGGAAATCTAACTACTGTGAAAAAGTTAGCAACTGAAATTTCATTTAGACACACTAAAAGAGGTCAATCTGTTTTCTTCAGTGGAGTCACACCAGACAGATCAAGCACTACAGGGAAGGCCTCATGTTCAGAAGTAGGTGACTTACCAAAAATGGGTTACATGTGATTTTGCATGTGTGCTTTTTTTTTAAATTACAGGTTAGTTTTCTTTGTTTTGTTTTGTTTTTTTTTTTTTGATGCTTTTGATTTTTTTTTGGTGTGTGTGTGCATTAATTTTTTTGTTTTTTCTTTGGAGAAGGAACTTAAAAGTTGGGTGGGAAGGAACAGGAATACAATCTGGAAGGAGTTAGAGGAGGAAAAGAATATCTTAAAAATATATTTAGATTTAAAAATGTTTTAAAGTATGAGGTATATTATGAAAATTTAAATATGTGTAGTTCAATGTATTTTAATTATAAGGCAATTAATAAAAGTGCTGTTATATCTGTGATGAGTTTTCTTACTTGAATATTTATTTTTATTTAATAACTTATTTATTAAATTTCTCTATTAAAATAAATAAAATATATCCCTAAATCTATTGAAGTTAAAGAATTACATGAAATTCTGACAGTACAATGGTATGAATGATTTTCAAATTATATATGAAAAAAGATTGTAATTATTTATTAGTAATACTAGATGGAAAACACCATATAGTCTTTAAGCAATTAATGAAAAAACAGGCAACAACAACAATAACAGAACATGCAAAGCCATTGAGATAAGAGATATAAGTGTCCTGTCCAGAACTGCCAGGCTAACAGAATAGGTTTGATGGGAAGAAGTGATTCCAACAATGCAGCTACAGAGACTTGATGTCACAGAGAGGAATTTGGTCTTGTAATGATATCAACAACATTTTTTTCCTCCACTGGATATTTTCTTTATTTACATTTCAAATGTCATCCCCTTTCCAGGTCTCCTCTCTGGAACCCCTATCCCATCCCTCCTCCTCCTGCATCTCCACCACCCACACACCCACTACTGCCTTTCTACCCTGGCATTCCCCTATATTAGGGCATGAAATCTATCAGGCACAAGGGCTGTTTCTTCCACTTATGTCCAACAAGGCCATCTTCTGCCACTTATGTGGGCAGAGCCATGGGATCCTCCATGTGTACTCTTTGGTTGGTGGTCCAGTCCTGAGGAGCTCCTAGATATCAAAACTCTTAAGTCTGTTAAATATAAAGTTTCAAATCTTAGCTAGAGTAATAAAGCAAGAAAAAGAGATACAGGGAATACAATAAGAGGGAAGAAGTCAAATAATATCTATTTGCAGGTAACATAAACTTATATCCCCCCCCAAATAAAGGAAAAAAAAAGAAGACAGTAAACACCTGAGAAGAAAACTCTTAAACCTAGGGAGAGAGAGATGGTTCACTGGTTATGAGAATTTGCTGCTCTTGCAGAAGAATAGAGTTTGTTCCTAGAATGCATAGGATGTCTCATTATCCCCTGTATCTACCGTTCAAAGCAATCCAAAGCCCTCTTGTAGCTTTCTTGGGCATTGAATGCATGTAGTATACACACATTAACACAGACAAATCACTCTTGTATGTAAAAAAAAAACAGTAAATGATGAAATATTCATTTTCTAAAACATATAAAAGTAACACACAGGTCAAACAGGATATATATATATATATATATATATATATATATATATATATATATATATACACAAACACACACACACACACAAACATACACATACATATGTCTGTGTGTAGCAACACTTAATGTAATAAAAGAGGACATAAATTCAAAAGATAAAATATATATGAGAGAGATTTGAGGAAGGAAAGAAAAAGGAGTAATAAAGGATGTACTGATGTTGTACATCAAAACAAAAACAAATACTAAAAAGAGAATATGTTACAGCTATTAAACACATTCTGCAAATTGTCAAGATAAAATTCAACACACACACACACACACACACACACACACAAAACCAAAAAATAAAACCCCCACACAATAGTCTTCTTAGCAAATAACAAAACACATTGAAAATAAATCCTATTCACAATAGTCTTTAAAGAGTGGCAATAGGAACATTTCTGGGTTAAAAACATTGAGATGCCTGTGTGACCCCATCCTTCCACCAGGAGCCTTTCCTGTCCAAAGGAAGAACAGGGGGAAAGGAACAGGGTTTGAAAGACTGGCCTTCCTGGGACTGCCCAAGCAGGGGATCCACCATGTCTGCAGATGACAAACCCAACACTCCTGCAGTCAAGACTCACCTGTTGACAGTAAACTAGTATGATAGATCCTTGGGAGGTCAGGTCAGCAACTGATCTATACAGATATGGATGCTTGGAGCCAACCATCATACTGAGCTCAGGGAACTTGGTGGTGGAGCTGACAGAACAGGAGGAGCAGAGGGAGATTGCAACCCTGTTGGAAGAACAATATAGGCTTGCATAACTACCCAGTTCTCCCAGAGTCTAGACCATCTACTAGGGAATGAACTTGAAGGTATCGATGGCACCAGATACATGTGTAGCAGAGCATGGACTTGCCTGACAGCAATGGGAGGAGAGGACCTTGAACCTGGGGAAGTTTAATGCCCCAGTGTGTGGGTATACTGCAGCAGTAGGCTGGGAAGAATGAAGGTGGGTGTAAAATCACCTTCACAGACACAAAGGGGTGGGGGGGGGTGGTTGTGGGACGGGAGATGTGGGATGGCAAGAATGTGGAGGGGTTACTGGGAAGTGGGATATCATGGGAAGGGTGTTTGGTGAAAGGGTCACCAGCAAGTGGGATATTATTATCATTATCCAAATGCTTCCTAGAGGAACTGGTATTCCAGGATTTCTGACACACAGGCTTGTGGCTGGGACAAGCCACAGGCAGAGAGAGAAAGACCAACTAACACCAGGGATAACTAGTTGGCAAGAGACAAGTACATGAACATAAGCAACAGAACCCAAAGCTACTTGGCATATGCAAAGTATCAGAACCCATTTTTTTTCCACCACAGTGATTCCAGGATACACCAACACATCATAAAACTAAGACTCGATAATAACTTGGTCATGGAAGAAATAAAGAAATTAAAGACTTTTTAGAATTTAATGAAAATGAAAGCACAACATACCCAAATTTATGGGACACAATGAATGCAGTGCTAAGAGGAAAACTCATAGTACCAAGTGCTTCCAAAAAGAAGCTGGAGAGCGCATACACTAGAATCTGAACAGCACACCTGAAAGCTTTAAAACAGAAAGAACCTTATACACCCAAGAGGAGTAGAAGGCAGGAAGTCATCAAACTTAGGGCTAACATCAATGAAGTTGAAACAAATAGAACTATAGAAAGAATGAACAAGACCAGGAATTGGCTCTTAGAGAAAATCAAAAAGATAGATAAACCCTTAGCCAGACTAACTAAAAGGCACAGAGACAGTATCCAAATTAACCAAATAAGAAATGAAGGAGGAGATAACAATAGAAACTGAGGAAATTCAAAATATCATCAGAACCTACAACAAAATCCTATATTCAACAAAATTAGAAAATCTGGATGAAATGGATACTTTTCTAGACAGATTCCAGGTAACAAAGTTAAATCAGGATCATACAAATCTTCAAAATAGGCCCATAATCCCTAACGAAATATCAGCAGTCATTAAAAAAATTTTTTTTGGTTTTTTTTTTGTTTAAAATTTTTTTTATTCGATATATTTTTCATTTACATTTCAAATGATTTCTCCTTTTCTAGCCCCCGTACTCCCTGAAAGTCCCGTGAGCCCCCTTCTCTCCCCCTGTCCTCCCACCGACCCCTTCCCACTTCCCCGTTCTGGTTTTGCTGAATACTGCTTCACTGAGTCTTTCCAGAACAAGGGGCCACTCTTTCTTCCTTCTTGTACCTCATTTGATGTGTAGATTATGTTTTTGGTATTCCAGTTTTCTAGGTTAATATCCACTTATTAATGAGTGCATACCATGATTCACTTTCGAGTCTAGGTTACCTCACTTAGTATGATGTTCTCTAGCTCCATCCATTTGCCTAAGAATTTCATGAATTCATTGTTTCTAAAGGCTGAATAGTACTCCATTGTGTAGATATACCACATTTTTGCACCCACTCTTCTGTTGAGGGATACCTGGGTTCTTTCCAGCATCTGGCAATTATAAATAGGGCTGCTATGAACATGTATCCTTATTACATGGTGGGGAATCCTCTGGGTATATGCCCAGGAGTGGTATAGCAGGATCTTCTGGAAGTGAGGTGCCCAGTTTTCAGGGGACCGCCAGACTGATTTCCAGAGTGGTTGTACCAATTTGAAACCCCACCAGCAGTGGAGGAGTGTTCCTCTTTCTCCATACCCTCTGCAACACCTGCTGTCTCCTGAATTTTTAATCTTAGCCATTCTGACTGGTATAAGGTGAAATCTCAGGGTTGTTTTGATTTGCATTTCCCTAATGACTAATGAAGTTGAGCATTTTTTAAGATGCTTCTCTTCCATCCGAAGTTCTTCAGGTGAGAATTCTTTGTTTAACTGTGTACCCCATTTTTTAATAGGCTTGTTTGGTTTTCTGGACTCTAACTTCTTGAGTTGTTTATATATATTGGATATTAGGCCTCTATCTGATGTAGGATTGGTGAAGATCTTTTCCCAATTTGTTGGTTGCCGATTTGTCCTCTTGATGGTGTCCTTTGCCTTACAGAAACTCTGTAATTTTATGAGGTCCCATTTGCCAATTCTTGCTCTTAGAGCATACTCTATTGGTGTTCTGTTCAGAAACTTTCTCCCTGTACCCATGTTCTCAAGGGTCTTCCCCATTTTCTTTTCTATTAGCTTTAGAGTATCTGGCTTTCTGTGGAGGTCCTTGATCCATTTGGATTTGAGCTTAGTACAGGAGACAAGGATGGATCAATTCACATTGTTCTCAAGGGTCTTCCCCATTTTCTTTTCTATTAGCTTTAGAGTATCTGGCTTTATGTGGAGGTCCTTGATCCATTTGGATTTGAGCTTAGTACAGGAGACAAGGATGGATCAATTCACATTCTTCTGCATGCTGACCTCCACTTGAACCAGCACCATTTGTTGAAAAGGCTATCTGTTTTCCATTGGATGTTTTCAGCCTCTTTGTCGAGAATCAATTGGCCATAGGTGTGTGGGTTCATTTTTGGATCTTCAATCCTGTTCCACGATAGTGTCTGGGTTCCTTAATTGTATATTGAATGGATCCCCATGAATGGCAGTCTCTGGATGGTTTTCCTTCAATCTGCTACACACTGTCTCTGTATTTCCTCCCATAGGTGTTTTGTACCCCTTTTAAGAAGGACCAAAGTGTCCACACTTTGGTTTTCCTTCTTCTTGAATTTCATGCTGTCTGTGAATTATATCTTGGGTATTCCTACCTTCTGGGGCAATATTCACTTATTAGTGAGCATACCATATATGTTCTTTAGTGATTGACTAGGTTAAGTCACTCAGAATGTTATTTTCTAGCTCCATCCATTTGCCTAAGAATTTCATGAAGACATTGATTTAATAGCTAAGTAGCACTCCATTGTTTAAAGGTACCACATTTTCTGTATCCATTCCTCTCTTGAGGGACATCCTGCCTCTTTCCAGCTTCTGTCTGTTATAAATAAACCTGCTATGAACCTAGTGGAGAATGTGTCCTTATTACATGTTGGAGCAACTTCTGGGTATATGCCCAGGAGTGTTATATCTGGGTCCTCAGGTACTACTATGTCCAATTATCAGAGGAACCGCCAAACTGATAAATAAATAAATGGAAATCTAACTACCGAGAAAAAGTTAGCAACTGAAATTTCATTTAGACACACTAAGAAGGTCAATCTGTTTTCTCCAGTGGAGTCACACCAGACAGATCAACCACTACAGGGAAGGCCTCATGTTCAGACTGACCAACAATGGGTTACATATTATTTTGCATGTGTGCTTTTTTTTTTAACTGCAGGTGAGTTTTCTTTGGTTTCTTTCTTTCTCTCTCTTTCCTTCTTTCTTTTTTTTTTTTGGATGCTTTTTATTTATTTATTTATTTTGTAGGTGTGTGTTGAAATTTTTATTTTTTCTTTGGAGAAAGAATTTAAAAGTTGGGTGGGTAGGAACAGGAATAGAATCTGGAAGGAGTTAGAGGAGGAAAAGAATATGATAAAATATATTTAGATTTAAAAATGTTTTAAATAATGAAGTATATTATGAAAATTTAAATATGTGTAGTTCAATGTATTTTAATTGTAAGGCAAGTAATAAAAGTGCTGCTATATCTGTGATGAGTTTTCTTCATTGAATATTTATTTTTATTTAATAATTAATTTATTAAATTTCTCTATTAAAAAATAAATAAAATATATCCCTAAATTCATTGAAGTTATAGAATTACATGAAATTCTGACAGTACAATGGTATGAATGATTGTCAAATTATATATGAAAAAACATTGTAATTATTTTAATAGTAATAGGAGACGGACAATACCATATAGTCTTTAAGCAATTAATGAAAAAACAGGCAACAACAACAATAACAAAACATGCAAAGCCATTGAGATAAGAGATAATAGTGTCCTGTCCAGAACTGCCAGGCTAATACAGAATAGGTTTGATGGCGAGAAGTGATTCCAACAATGCAGCTACAGAGACTTGATGTCACAGAGAGGAATTTGGTCTTGTAATGATATCAACAACATTTTTTTCTCCATTGGATATTTTCTTTATTTACATTTCAAATGCCATCTCCTTTACAGGTCTCCTCTCTGGAACCCCTATCCCATCCCTCCTCCTCCTGCATCTTTACCACCCCCACACACACTCTTGCCTTTCTGCCCTGGCATTCCCCTATATTAGGGCATGAAATCCCTGAGGCACAAGGGCTGTTCCTCCCACTTATGTCCAACAAGGCCATCTTCTGCCACTTACATGGCCAAAGCCATGGGATCCACAAAAGAGCCATGGTTCTTTGGTTGGTGATCTAGTCCCCAGGAGCTCCTGTATATCAAAACCCTTAAGTCTCTTAAACCTAGGGAGAGATAGATGGTTCACTGGTTATGAGAATTTGCTGCTCTTGAAGAAGAATAGAGTTTGTTCCCAGCATGCATAGGATGTCTCATTATCCTCTGTATCTACTGTTAAAGGCAATCCAAAGCCCTCTTCTAGCTTTCCTGGGCAGTGAATGCATGTAGTATACACACATTAACACAGACAAATCACTCTTATATGTAAAAAAAAAAACAGTAAATGATGAAGTATTCATTTTCTAAAATATATAAAAGTAACACATAGTTCAAGCAGGATATATGTAGGAATATATATGTGCACAGACACACACATATATGTCTGTATGTAACAACACTTAATGTGATAAAAGAGGACACAAATTCGAAAGAGATAAAATATATACGAGAGAGATTTGAGGAAGGAAAGAAAAAGGAGTAAGAAATGATGTACTGATGTTGTACATCAAAACAAAAACAAATTCTAAAAAAAGAAATTGTTACAGCTATTAAACACATTCTGCAAATTATCAAGATAAAATACAACACACACACACAAACACAAAAGCAAAAACTGAAACTAACAAACAATAGACTTCTGAGCAAATAATAAAACACATTGAAAATGAAGACTATTCACAATAGTCTTTAAAGAGTGGCAATAGGAACATTTCTGGGTTAAAAACATTGAGATGCCAGTGTGACCCCATCCTTCCACCAGGAGCCTTTCCTGTCCAAAGGAAGAACAGAGGAAAGGAACAGGGATTGAAAGACTGGCCTTCCTGGGACTGCCCCACCAAGGGATCCATCATGTCTGCAGATGACAAACCCAACACTGCTGCAGTCAAGACTCACTTGCTGACAGGAAACTAGTATGATAAATCCTTGGAGGGTTAGGTCAGCAACTGCTCAATACAGATATGGATGCTTGGAGCCAACCATTGTACTGAGCTCAGGGACCTGGTGAGGGAGCTGAGAGAACTGGTGGAGCAGAGGGAGATTGCAACCCCGTTGGAAGAACAACATAGGCTTGCTTAACTACCCAGTTCTCCCAGAGTCTAGACCATCAACTACGGAATGAACTTGGATGGATCCCTGGCACCAGATACAGGTGTAGCAGAGCATGGACTTGCCTGACGGCAATGGGAGGAGAGGACAGTGGACCTGGGGAAGTTTAATGTCACAGTGTATGGGTATACTAGGCAGTAGGCTGGGAGAAGTGTAGGTGGCTGTAAAATCGCCTTCACACAGACAAAAGGGGGGGGGAGGCAGATGTGAGATGGCAAGATTGTGGACAGGTAGCTGGGAAGTGGGATATCATGGGAAGGGTGTTTGGTGAAAGGGTGACCAGCAAGTGGGATATCATTATCATTATCCAAATGCTTCCCAGAGTGAACTGGTATCCCAGGATTTCTGACACACAGGCTTGTGGGAGGGACAAGCCACAGGCAGAGAGAGAAAGACCAATTAACACCAGGGATAACTAGTTGGCAAGAGGCAAGTACAGGAACATAAGCAACAGAACCCAAAGCTACTTGGCATATGCAAAGTATCAGAACCCACTTTTTACCACCACAGTGATTCCAGGATACACCAACATATCATAAAAGCAAGACTCTTATTTAAAATCACATCTCATGATAATGATTCAGGACATTAAGCAGGACATAAATATCTCAGTCAAAGAAATACAGGACAACAGCACCTGTGCTTGCCACTGTATCAAGTATCAGGCATAGCACTGGAGGATTAACAAAAAACACAGACATGGGTCATTCTGTAGGGAGAATGCCAAAGATTTACTGTGAGTCCAGCAATATATATACTAGAGGCCAGGGAAGGGAACAGGAAAAATCAATTACAGCCATAGGTCAGGCACCTGGGAAGTCCATACAACACCAGGCAGGAGAGCAGGAATCAAGCTAAGCCATGGGATGTTTTGCTCTCAAGAAACCTGTGCAAACAGCTCATCTGGGGGCATTGAGCCAAGCTCTCTGGTTCCCAACAACAGGAAAACCCAGTTAAACAGTTAGAAGCCCTTAAAGAGGAAACACCAAAACCCCTTAAAGAAATACAGGAAAGCACAATCAAGCACAGGAAGGAACTGAGCAAAACCATATACGATCTCAAACATGAAATAAAAACAATAAAGAAATCTCAAAGAGAGAGAACCCTGCAGATAGAATACCTATGAACTAGATCAGGAGATAAAGATACAAGCATCATCAACAAAATAAAAGAGATAGAAGAGAGAATCTCAGGTGCAGAAAATACCATAGAAAACATTGTCAAAAGAGTCAAAGAAAATGCAAAATGTAAAAAGGTCCTAAGCCAAAACATCTGGGAAATCCAGGACAAAATGAAAAGACAAATCCTAAGAATAATAGGATTAGAAGAAACTGAAGATTCCCAATTTAAATGGCCAGTAAATATTTTCAACAAAATTATAGAAGAAAACTCTCCTAACCTATAGAAATACATGCCCATGAACATAAAAGAAGCCTACAGAACTCCAAAAAGACAGGAGCCTAACAAAACTTCCTCCTGCCACATAATACTCAAAACACAAAATGCAAGAAAGAATATTAAAAGCAGTAACTGAAAAAGGTTAAGTAACAGATAAAGTCAGAGCATTCAGAATTACACCAGACTTCTCGCTGGAGACTACAAAAGCCAGAAGATCCTGGGCGGATGTCATACAGAACCAAAGAAAATACAAATGCCAGCCCATGCTACTATACCCAGCAAAACTCTTAATTATCATAGCTGGAGAAGTCAAGATGTTCCCTGATAAAAAAAATTTTAAACAACATCTTTCCATACATCAAGACCTACAAAAGATAATAGATGGAATCCTTTAACAAAAGGCGGGGAACTACATGCTAGAAAAATGCAAGAAAATAATCCTCTTTCAGCAAAGCCAAAATATAGCCACACAAACATATTTCAACCTTCAACAACAAAAATAACAGGAAGCAACAATCAATAGTACTTAGTAAATATCTCTTAACATCAATGGGCTCAATTCCACAATAAACAGACATACACTAACTGACTGGATGCATAAACAGGACCCAACATTTTGTTGCATACAGGAAAAGCCTCTCAGTGTCAAAGAAAGTCACTACTTTAGATTAAAGGACTGGAAAACAATCTTCCAAGCAAATGGTCCCAAGAAACAAGCTGGAAGAGACATTCTCATACTGAATAAAAGTAACTTTCACCCAGGAATATTCAAAAAGGATGAGGAAAGACATTTTTCACTTAATTTTAAATATCTATGCACCGGATGCAAGGGCGACACATTCATAACAAAAATAATCTACTAAAGGTCAAAGTGTACATTGTACTTCACACTATAATAGTGGGAGACTTCAACACCTGAGTCTCATCAATGGACAGATCATGGAAACACAAATTAAACAGAGACACATTGAAGGTAACAGAAATTATGGACCAAATGGATTTGACAGATATCTATAGGGCATTTCATCCTAAAAGGAAAGAATACAGCTTCTTTCCAGCACCTCATGGTACCTTCTCCAAAATTAACCATATACTTGTTCCCAAAACAGTCCTCAACAGATAGAAGATTGAACTCATCTCATCAGATCACCATTGACTAAGGCTTGTCTTCAATAGCAAGAAAAACATCAGAAAGTCCACATACCCATGGAAGCTAAACAATGCCCTACTCAATAATAACTTGGTCTCGGGAGAAATAAAGAAATTAAAGACTTTAGAATTTAATGAAAATGAAAGCACAACATACCCAAATTTATGGGACACAATGAATGCAGTGCTAAGAGGAAATCTCATAGCACTGAGTGCCTCCAAAAAGAAGCTGGAAAGCGCATACACTAGCAGCTGAACAGCACACCTGAAAGCTTTAAAACAGAATGAACCTTATAAACCCAAGAGGAGTAGAAGGCAGGAAGTCATCAAACTTAGGGCTAACATCAATGAAGTTGAAACAAATAGAACTATACAAAGAATGAACAAGACCAGGACTTGGCTCTTAGAGAAAATCAAAAAAATAGATAAACCCGTAGCGAGACTAACTAAAAGGCACAGAGACAGTATCCAGATTAACCAACTCAGAAATGAAGAAGTAGGTAACAATAGAAACTGAGGAAATTCAAAATATCATCAGAACCTACAACAAAATCCTATATTCAACAAAATTAGAAAATCTGGATGAAATGGATACTTTTCTAGACAGATTCTAGGTAGCAAAGTTAAATCAGGATCAGATAAATCTTCAAAATCATCCCATCACCCCTAAAGAAATATCAGCAGTCATTAAAATCTATGAACCATAAATTAAGTCGAGGAACAGGAGGTTTTTGTGCAGAATTTTATCAGACCTTCAAAGAAGACCTAATACCAATACTTTTCAAACTATTCCACAAAAAGGAAACAGAAGGAACATATCTATTTTATTCTATGAAGCCATTATTATGCTGATTATTCTTTCTTGGCAATGAAATTTTTTCTATATAATCATGAAATTCATAAAATATCCTTTCATAGAGGACTTCATAAAAGATATTTTTTCTATTTCTATCATGTTTAATGTTCCAAATAGCTTTTTAAAATTCTTTGAGTGCATATTACGTTTAGTTTTTACTTTTAGAAGTTATTTTATATATAGGAGAGATTTAACTACTAGAAATCATTTAGATGACTTTAAAAATGTCAATACTGAGTTGTATATTTTAAAATAAATTTTATTAGTTCAAAAAAATTAATAATTAAAAAGTGAAACTTCATGAAACCAATACCCTCACACTACTAACAATCATCATGTGGGTAGTTAGATAACCTACAGTATAGAATTAGCACTTTAGCTGCTGTAATATATGACAGAGAGTTATTTCTATAGAAACATAGCAAGAATCGGGTGGGGGAAAGTTTAAACACCAAGAAAATAAAACAGCTAATATTAGCACATAGAACCAAATACAGAGTTCTCAAAGAAGAAATAAAAGGCATGAGAAAAATAATTTCCTATTTCCCATATGTAGCCATTAGGGAAATCAATAATAAAGTTGTGTTCTAATTTTGCCTCATTCCATTCAATACGTCCAAGTTGAAAAATGACAGCAATGGAAAGTGAAACAGCCATTCTGGAAATCAGTAGGGAAATTCTACAAAAAACTAGAATTAGATATAGCATATGATTTTACTGTTGTCGAGCATATACCCAAAGTGATATATATCCCACTATCAAGATGTGTCTTAATCTTGTCCATAGCTGCTATATTCACAGTATCCAGAAGATTGGGGAAAACCTGGGTGTTCATTAATGAACAAAATGAAGAAAAATACTATATATTTGGACAATTGAATATTGTTCAGCAATTAAAAATTTAAAATTTGAAATCTGCAGGGAAACAGATACCAATGGAAATATCCACTCTGGTTTTGGTAATGAAGACCTGGAAAAACAATGTTGAAATCTCTCTGTCATGTATGGACTCTAGCTCTGAAATTTCTATGTGTGGGTTATATCTTAGTGCTCAAAGAAGTTAGGAAACAGTAAAGACCTAAGAGGTGGGCTTACTAAGAGAGTGGAGGTAAAATACAGATGATATGGAGTGAAAATAAAAATAATAGAAAAAGAAGTTTAGGTGGAGTAAGTGATGGGACTGTAGAGTATAGATGTATGTAGAGAAGAAGGATAACTAACACTTCAAAAATCTATAATCTATGTAAATATAGAGAAAGATAGATAGATAGATGATAGAAAAAGAACTTTAAATGGGTACCTTAGTTGGGTTTTTGCTGCTGTGAATTGACACCCTCACCAAGGCCAGTCTTACAAAGGACAGCAGTTGATTGTTGAACTGGCTTATAAGTTCAGAGGAGGAATTCCAGTATCATCAAGGAATACAATGGCAGCATCCAGGCAGGCATGCTCTAGGAGGAGGTGAGATTTCCACATCTTCATCTGAAGGTGGCTAGCAGAATGCTGGTTTCCAGGCAGTTGGGATGAGGTTCTTAGGGTCCACACCCACAGTGACACATCTATTCCAACAGGGACACAACTTTTAATAGTACCACTCCCTGGGCATAGCAGATACAAACTATCACATTTCACTTCCTGGCCTACATAGGCTTGTTCATATACCTAGTCATGGCATAATACAAAATATATTTAGTCCAAATTCAAAATTCCCCATAGTCTTTAGCAGTCTCAACAACTGATAAAATCAAACAACTGTCCAAAGTTCAATGTCTCTTCAGTGATGCATCCAATCACTTAAGTGTAATTCCCAAAGCAAGGCAGGAAACTAGCTTGGCAAACTCCAAATTCTGCACCTCTGTGGCTAATGTCAAAGAAGTCTTCATATCTCCAACTCCTTTTTCATCTTTGTGGACTACAAACATTTCCTTCTCCTGGGCTTGCTCTACTCTCTGTTAGCAGCTTTCCTTAGCAGATAGCCGACAGATCTGGCATCTCAAACATTTTGGGTTGGCTAAGACACATTCAGTGCTTTAGCTTCTTCTTTAAATGTTGTGGCATCCCCAATTGGTCTCTTCTGGGCTTTTTCAAAGAGCATTTTTTGGTCTCCAACTCTGTCCCCTTTAGCAGTCTAAGATCAGGTTGATCCTCTCCTCTGCAAGGGATGTTCTTCTTGAACATTCCATGGTACTGGCATCTCCAATACATTGGGTCTTCTGTTGCAACTATGCTTTATCAATAGCCTCTCATTGGCTCTTCATGGTGCCAAGACTCAAATTCTTTGCATGACCCCTTCAATCCTGGGCACTAAATATCAACTAAGGCTGCACCTTCACCAATAACCTTCCATGGCATCTCACAGCACAAGTCCTTGGCTGTTCAACATGACCCCTTCATACTTTTAAACGAGTACTACCTGTGTGGCTCTTACAAATTACCAATGTCAGATGAAACATGAGCTACAGCCTTGCTATTTCTGGAATACATCTTCTTGTGCTCCAAGAAAATGATTCCCAGAATATTTCACCTCAGTGATGCTGGTCTCTTCTTAATAACCACTAATTTCTAGGATTCATCTATCCAGCATCAATCGTCATCCCACTTGTTCCTTCTATTCTTGATTCTAAAGCTACAGACACATGGCTGGAGCAGCCACGTTCTGCTGCTTACAGGAACTGGAACATGGCCGATTACATTATCTCTAGATTACTGTTTTCCAACTCCTTCCCTCTCTGTGCTTTTTTGTCCTAGATCTTGGTCTGTAGATTGACCTTGAACTCAGAGATCTACTTGCCTGCCTCCTGGAAATAAGGTATGTACCACCAAGCCTGGACTTAAGCTTTTCTTCACCTAAATCTTGCTCTGTCCCAGGCTGGCCTTTAACTCAGGAAGCTGAATGGCTTTATCTGCTGGAATTGAAGGTATGTAGCAGAATTCCTTGATCTAACTTTCACTAGGGATATTCTTGCCTCAAAGTCCCACTCTCTCAATATTCTCTGTCCTATAACACAGGATTTGGCTCCATTTCACTTCCTGGCACCTCTTTAAGATGAGAAGCATGTATTTAATATTTTCCCATTCGAAACTTTCTATGCTTGTTCAAAATGTTCTTAATGAGACTTAAACAGAAAAATTTCTCTCCTGTGCTTTGTTGAGACTTTGTTTGTCAATGCAATTAATTGGAGCCTCTTCACCATAGCCTTACTCAGACACATCAGATAAGGGCAAAACCAAGCCACATACTTCACAAAATTACTACAAAAATCAGTCTCAAGACCAAATAATGAAGGTCTTCACTAAAACCTCTTGGGCCAGGTATGCACAGATAAAATCATTCAAATTGACAAATTCTTCCATACTCCTATTAGGATGGCTGATTAAGCCACACTTAAAATATTCCATGCCTTTCCAAATCCAAAGTCACACATTCTTCTAAACAAAAGCATGGTTAGGCCTGTAAGAGCAATATCTTTCAACTGGTAGCAATTTCTTTCTTAGGGTTTTACTGCTGTGAAAACATACCATGACCAAGGCAAGTGTCTATTTCTTCATCCAAAGGCAGCCTGGACAGGACATCACACATTGGGTAGAGTTAGAGCATTGGAACATCAAAGCCCACCACAATAGTGACACACTTCCTTTTATCTTTTGTTTTGTTTACTTTTTTTTTTTTAGCTTTGTAGAGAGAGGGATTCTCTGTGTAGTCCTGCCTGTCTTAGAACTCACTCTGTCCACCAGGTTGGCCTTGAATTCTGAAATCCACCTGCCTCTGCCTCCCAAGGGCTGGGATTACAGGCATGCACCATCATGCCCAGCTGTGACACACTTTCTTCAACAGGGCCACACATACTCCAAAAAGGAAACAACTCTTCATAATGAGACTCACTAGGCCAAGCACATTTTAATCACTGCATTCTATTCCGTGGCCTCATTGGCTTATTCAAACACATGAATTATGTACCTGATATAAACAGTAAGTATTAGGGTGTGGATTCAATAAATAATCCCTGTCTGACTGAGATTGGTGATTGTGTGGTTTCTGCATCAACTCTCAAACCCCCAACTCCATGGCCCCTAAATGTCTTCCAAAGCATTACTACCCAGGGGAATGTTTTACATTACTAAGTTCAGATGCAGCACTAGTTACAGTCTTAGTTATCTCTGAATCACAGCTTCTTTATATTCTCAGAAAACACTGCACAGAAGATTTCAAATCAGTAAAATGGCCTCTTTTTATCACTATTAATTTCTTAGCTCTACCAGCCAGCATTGTCCCTGTAATCCTTTCTATATTTGAGTGTAAAGCTAGTGCCAGAGGGCTAAAGTTCTTGCAACTTGCTACTTCCTGTGGCTGGAACATGTCTCCCTTATTCTATTAAATCCTTACTACTTAGGATTTGCTGTCCTGGGACTTGTTTTGTAAACTCACTATGAACTCAGAGATCTGCATGTTCCTATCAAGTGAGTTCTGGGAATAAAGGTATATATCACCATGTCTGGTCCTAAGCATTATTTTTTAAACATGGAACTGCTTCAGTATTGGGGTGGCCTTGAACTCTGCCTGCCAGTGTTTCCTGAGTGCTGGGATTAAAGGCCTATACTATAATGCCTGGACCTAATGTCCAAAACATATAAAAAACTCAAAACAGTAGTGATGTTGAAATATTACAGATCGTCAGAAAAACCAGACAGTCTCAGATCTGATGCAACACACACCAGGATATTTAATCTGTTTAAGATAGCTTCCACCCAACCCCTCAACCTCTCACTGCCCCACCATCACAGAGGATGGTTTTGGTGGCAGACCCATGAATATGTTTCTGGGAAAGGCTTTATAGTAAGCAACAAACAGAGTTTATGTGTAATCATCGAATTGGAAAGTTACTGTGTCCTTTAACATAATTGCCTTGTGCTGGGAGTCATATCATAAACTTAATTTCTGCTCTACTCTGTATTGGTCATCATTAGGCAAGTGGTAGGCTTGTCACCTGGAGGGCAGGTTTGTTGGGGAAATAATCTGGAGATGTAGGTCTTGTTGAGTCTGTAAACTGCAAAAGCTCATCTTGTTGGAATTAGCATAGAGAATGGAACTAGGGACCAGTTTTGTTAGGGATCAATTTGGAGGCTGGACCTTGACACCAGCCATTTAGTTTACCTGAGTTTAAAATTAGGTCAGGGTCTCTAAAATGGAGTCTGAACTTAAAATATTTGGTTTCTTAAGGCTAAACTGAAAATATCAAAACAACACAATCAAAAAATGGAGTATAGAACTAAACCGATAATTCACAACAGAACACTAGTGCATGGCTGACAAGTACTTAAAGATATTTTCAAAGTTCTTAGTCATCAGGGAAATGCAAATAAAAACAACAATGAGATTCTACCTCATACCAGTCAGAATGGCTAAAATCAAAAACTCAGGTGACAACAATGCTGGCAAGGATGTGGAGAAAGCAAACACTCCTCTATTTCTGCTGGAATTGCAAATTTATACAACCACTCTGGAAATCAATCCTGAAGTTCCTCAGAATATTCGAAATAGATATACCTGAAGACCAAGTTATAGCATTCTTGGGCTTATACCCAAAAGTTGCCCCACCATGTTACAGCAGCACTTGTTCCACTATGTTCATATTTGCTTTATTTGTGATAGCCAGAAGCTGGAACAAATCCAGATGTCCTCCAGCAAAAGAATGGATACAGAAAATGTGGTTTATGTACAGGGTGGAATACTACAGAACCATTAAGAATGAGGATATCCAGAGTTTTGCATGTAAATGTATACAAATAGAAAATACTATCCGGAGTAAACTAACTCAAACCCAAAAAAACATGCATGGTATGTATGCAGTAATAAGTGGATGGAAGCCAAAAAATGTGCAGAATACCTAGGGTACAATCCACAGAACTCAAGAAGGTTAACAAACCGAAATAAGAATGCCTCAGTTCCACTTAGAAGGGAGAACAAATCAACCACAGAGAGCAGAGGGAGGGAGGGGACAGGGTGAGAGAGGGACAGTGAGGGGGAAAGGGGAACAAGATCAGGTATTGGGTGGCATGGGGAAAAATACTGAAGCCCTAGGGGCAACAGAAAGAATGGAAACAACCAGGCTCAAGAGGTGGAGGTGGGGGACACTCTAGAATGTATCAGACACCCGGGAGGAAAGAAACTCTCAGGACTCAAAGGGAGGGACCTTAGCTGAACTGCCCATAAGTAGGGAGAAGAAACTTCTAGAGTTGACCTCCTGAAGAAAGACATGGCATCAAGTGGAGAAATGTGGTTGCCATCCACAGTCAAATGCTCTCACGCTGAATTGTTCCTATATGAATGAATTAGAAGGACAGAAATGGGGAAATGACTGAGCAAAAGAGTTCTAGTAATAAGATCAAATTCTGATCCAGCTCAGGGGAACACCCCAAGTCCTGACAGTAATACTGGTGTGCTTACAAATAGGGGCACCTATCCTGAGTGTCTTCTGACAGGCCCACCAAGCAGCTGAGTCAGATGCAGATAGTTACATCCAACCACTCTACAGAAGCTGGTGATCCCTGTGATGGAATTAGGAAATAGCTGGAAGAAGCTGTGGCAGAGCGTGATCCCATATGAGGACCAGCAGTCTCAACTGACCTTGATTTCTGGGAAATCTCAGACACTGAGCCACCAATTAGGGAGCATTAACCAGCTGGTAGGAGGCCCCCCACCTATATTCAGAAGAGGACTGCCAGGTCTGAACTCAGTCAGAGAAGATGTAACTATCTCTTGACAGACTTGGAACCCCAGAGTTTGGGGAGGTCTTATGTGGTAGTGTGTAGTCATCCTCTTAGAGACAGGAGTGGGTGGGAGATTTAGTATGTGGAATAATCAGTGGGTAGAGCTGGAGGGGAATAAAGCTTGGACTGTTAAAATAAAGATTAAATAATAATGATTGTCATAATCATAAAAACTGATCAACTGAGACATACATCCTCTGCAACTGGACAAGTAGTAGATTCTTACTCTAGTAGACCACATGGAACCATTGTTGTTTTAGGGTTAGCACAACCTATATAAGCCATTTTAACAAATCATTGCCTTTATAAATGTATAGAAAAACGCATTGTATAAGTTCTGCTTCTTGCTGGGTGGTGGTGGTGCACACCTGTAGTCCCAACACTCTAGGAGGAAGAATCAGGCCAATTTCTGAGTTCAAGGCCAGCATGCTCTGCAGAGTAAGTTCCAGGATAGCCAGGCCTATACAGAGAAACCCTGTCTCAAAAAAAAAAAAAAAAAACAAAAAAAAAACAAAAAACAAAAAACAAAACAAAAACAAAAACAAAACAAAAAAAACGAAAACAAAACAAAAAAAACAACAAAAAAACAAAACAAAACAAAACAAAACAAAAAAACAAGTTCTGCTCTTCTAGAGAACCCTGACAAATACAGGAGGTAAGGCAAAGAAAGAGATCATTAGCAAGTATACATGGGAATACTGGGATACTGAGATATTGCAGGCATCTGATTGTAATCATCAGAAATGGAAGTATTACTCGCTGGGTTATACTCTACTTTTAATGTTTCTAAGGAGCTGAAACCACATTTTTCTGAGGTCAAGGTTGTGATGTGTACTCTTGGTTGCCACTTGAAAATATCTAGATAAAACAAATATCAACACAGGAGGACACATCTCTGAGATATTTTCTGATTGAATTTTGTTAATGACTTCTAGGCAAGAAAGGAAGGTGGAAGACATACAAACTTAATCTAAAGTTCCTAAACCAGGTTGACACACCTTTAATCCTGGACACGCCTTCTGCTGGAGGTGTATATAAGGACATGGAAGCGTGAAGATTTACCCATTTTTCAGCTTCTCCCTAACTTGTTCACACATCCATCCCTAGACTGGCATTGGAGCCAAATGCTTCCAGTTTGAGGCCTATAGAGAACATCTGAGACTTTCTAGTGGGACTGCAAAACTAAACGACTGTTAAAGTTTTTGTCTTCAGGTAACCACTGATGGATTAGTAGGACTGCACTCTGTAAGTACTACCAAAAATTCCCCTTATGGCATGTATATATATATGTCTCCTCCCCCCGCAAGTAAGCTGGCTGGCAGCTCCCAAACTCTTCCGATCGCTACCTCCGGCCTTTGTTCCTGTGAACAATAGGCTCCGCACCTCGACTACTGACACCACCCCCAGGTGTTTACCTGACCTGCCAGTTGAAGGCAGGCGACCCGCTGAGACCTGGAGCCAGGAGAATTCACAGGAACGCCTTTGAAGCGAGCGAATTCTGGGGGGCGTGGTCGATCCCCCAAAATACTATATAACTTGCCTTAAATTTATTAAAACTAGTCTTGACCGGAATTCCCGCCTTGACTCATGTCTCTCCGCCTCCCTGTCCCTGTATCCTCAAAATTCTCTTAACAGGTAACCCGGTTCACATGTAGCTGCTGGCAGACTACATAATTGGCGCCCAACGTGGGGCAACCTGGTACGGGAGAATTTCCTGAGGTAACCCTATCGAGCGAAGCTTCGCAGAAAAGGTGATAAGGAATGGTATCCGTACGGTAAGCAACATAGAGGTCAAAAACTAGCGCTAGTGGAAAAATTTTTTCTATTGTTGTGAGTGCAGAGGGATACGGGTTTTTCAAGCAAACTGTGTTGACCCGGCACAGTGGCCGCTTGGGTTGAAAAGACAGGGAAAAATGGGACAGGAAAGTTCGCGCAAAATTTGCGCCCGCAATATTCAAGAGTTGCTTCAGGCGAAAGGGATAGGGTTTGAAGAAGAAAGATTAGAGGATTTCTTGGACCAGATATATTCTTGTTGTCCTTGGTTCCAAGAAAAACGAACGTTAAATGAGAGAACTTGGGTGAGAATTGGTAATTCACTAAAGGCAGCCAAGGCAGACAATATCACTCTCTGCCTTTGGACGCTTATTAAAGATATCATAGATGAAGGAGGTTTGGAAGAATTAGGTGTCATTCAAGAAACTGAGGATTCTCAAGTAGAAAGCCTTATAGAAAGGATCCCTGTAAGAGAAGACTCTCCACACCCTAAGTCTCGTAAACACAGAGACAGTTCTGATGAGTCTATTGTAAGAAAAAAAATAGCTCATCCCGAGAAAGGAGCGACTGAAGTTCATGGAGAAGATTGGCCCCCTGTAGCGCCATCTGCTCCGCCTATGACCTTGATGGCAGCGGCCGAGATCCAGAAGGACATGCAATTACAAAAGTTAGAGTTTGAAATTAAATTGCAGAAATTGTCTAATGAGTTACAGGAGCTAAAAAGGGTCTCTAATACTAGAGAGAACAATAACTCGGAGACCCGCCAGTCACCATTAGAAAGAATTATAAACCAGGCCCGCGGGGAGGGGCAGGATATGTCAGAAATCTTAGCTTTTCCAGTCCTTGAGATAGAAGACCAGGACAATGTGATTAGACAATATCAGTCCTTGGAATTTAAAGTGATAAAAGAATGAAAGCTAGCCATAGCCCAGTACGGCCCGACAGCTCCCTTTACACAGGCGTTATTGGATACTGTGATAGAGTCGAATTTAACTCCACAGGATTGGAAAACGCTGTGCAAAGCCACGTTGTCGGGGGGAGATTTCTTGCTTTGGAGTTCTGAATGGCGTGAGGCTAGCAAAAGAACCGCCGCCACTAACACTCAGGCAGGCCATCCAGAATGGAATGCTGAGATGTTACTGGGGGAAGGCCTATATGAAGGAAATAATAATCAGATGGGTTTTCCCATCGCAGTGTATGCGCAGATTGCGGTGGCCGCCCGCCGTGCATGGAATCTTTTACCATCTAAGGGAGATCTTAGTGGAAATCTAACAGCTGTGAAACAGGCGCCCGACGAACTCTTTCAAGATTTCGTAGATCGATTGCTAAAAACGGCTAATAGAATTTTTGGAAATTCTCAGGCAGAGAATCCTCTGGTTACTCAACTAGCCTATGAGAATGCTAATGCGGCCTGCCGGGAGGCGATTAGACCCCATAGGGGAAAGACGGACCTAGCTGATTTCATTCGTCTTTGTTCTGAAATCGGTCCCTCCTATAATCAGGGTTTAGCTATGGCTGCAGCGCTGCAGGGAACCACAATCCAGGGAATTCTTTCGCAGAGACGAGGAAATAGAAGGTGTTTTAAATGTGGTAGTCTGGGTCATTTTAAAAGTGATTGCCCTGATAATAAGACTACTATAAACGGGCAATCAGGTGGTCCACCAGGAACATGCCATAAGTGTAGAAAAGGAAATCATTGGGTAAAGGGATGCAAGTCCAAAAATAATTTCCAAGGCAGACCCGTGTCGGGAAACGGGGGGAGGGGCCAGCCCCAGGCCCCGATGCATCTAGGACAAACTGTCTGTGGGGCGCAGCTGCTGCCGAGCCAAGGAAATCTATCTTTGAACTCACCAGAGCTACACCAGGAAGTGCAGGATTGGACCTCTGCAGTGTATTCCAAGCCATACTAGCGCCAGAGATGGGTGTTCAGGTTTTGCCCACAGGAGTCTTCGGACCATTACCTGAAGGCACTTGGGGATTGCTGTTAGGACGAAGCAGTTCTACTGTAAAGGGACTGCAGATTTATCCAGGGGTCATAGACAGTGACTATGAGGGAGAAATAAAAATTATGGCTGCTTCGCCTCATGGTGTCATAACTATACCGGCTAATCAAAGAATTGCTCAGCTAGTTTTGGTTCCTTTACATCCACTGCCTTCCAAATTCATTAAAGATAAAAGAGGGGAGGAGGGCTTTGGCTCCTCCGGAGTGTTTTGGGTTCAATCTATCACAAATAAAAGACCTAACCTTAAATTGACTATTGAAGGAAAGAGTTTTGAAGGATTAATAGATACGGGAGCTGATGTTACAATTATTAAGGGACAGGATTGGCCGTGTAATTGGCCATTGACTGAGACCCTAACGCATCTCCAAGGTATCGGTTACGCAAATAACCCCAAACAGAGCGCAAGACTTTTAACTTGGAAAGATGCAGAAGGGAATTCAGGACAAATTCGGCCTTTTGTGATGCAGAACTTGCCTACTACCCTCTGGGGTAGAGACCTCCTATCTCAGATGAATTTAATCTTGTGTAATCCAAATGAAATCGCCTCTAAGCAAAAGACAGTGTCGGAGGAATCCGTACCTGCTCAGGGGCTTGGAAATGAAGGACAAGGCACTAGAAAGTTTAAAAACTCCCAGGCAAACCCTAACTCTAGAAGTCTGGGGCATTTTCAGTAATGGCCACTATCTTGCCTGCACCCCACGCCGATAAAATTCAATGGCTTAGTGACAATCCTGTGTGGGTTGATCAGTGGCCTTTATCTAAGGAGAAATTGGAGGCCGCCTCTTTGCTAGTGCAGGAACAATTAGAGGCGGGACATTTAATAGAGTCATTATCTCCATGAAACACGCCAATATTCGTAATTAAAAAAAAATCCGGCAAATGGAGATTGTTACAGGATTTAAGAAATGTAAATGAAACAATGTTGCCCATGGGAACCTTACAAGCGGGTCTTCCATCCCCCGTGGCTATCCCTAAAGGGTTTCATAAAATAGACATAGATTTAAAAGATTGTTTCTTTACTATTCCATTGCACCCTGAGGATTGCAAAAGGTTCGCGTTCAGTGTTCCTTCTATCAACTTTACAGAGCCTATGAAAAGGTTTCAGTGGACAGTGCTCCCTCAGGGTATGGCTAACAGCTCGGCTTTATGCCAGAAATTTGTAGCACAGGCCATCCAACCTGTGAGACAGAAATAGCCAGATATTTACTTTATCCATTTCACAGATGATTTTCTAATTGCAGGAAAAAATCCTCAGACCTTGCTTTTATGTTTTAAAGATTTACAGCAAGCCTTGGTCGCCAAAGGGTTACAGATAGCGCCGGAAAAGGTTCAGATCCAGAAGCCATATAATTATCTGGGTTTTAAACTTACAGACCAGGCAATTTTTTCCCAGAAGATAATTATCCGCAGGGACAATTTGAAAACTTTAAATGATTTTCAGAAGTTATTGGGTGACATTAATTGGCTTTGGCCGTATTTAAAGCTTACAACAGGAGAATTGCAACCTTTATTTGATATTCTTAAAGGGGATGCTGATCCAACGTCTCCTAGGTTATTAACTTCAGAAGGACTTTTGGCTTTACAGACAGTGGAGAAAGCTATTGAAAATCAATTTGTTACCTATATAGTTTATTCTTTACCTCTGCATCTGCTAATTTTTAATACTACTCACTCGCCTACAGGTTTATTATGGCAAAAGGCTCCTCTGATGTGGATTCATTTGAGGGTGTCTTCAAGGCGTAATATTTTGCCATATTTTGAGCCAGTGGCCCAAGTAATTATGCTTGGTAGAAAGCAGGCGCTAACTTATTTCGGCAAGGAGCCGGACGTTATTATACAACCTTACAGTGTAAATCAGGATGAATGGCTAAAACAGCATAGCACAGATTGGCTGCTAGCTCAGATTGGTTTTAAAGGGTGTATAGACAATCATTATCCTCAAGACAAGTTAATAAAGTTTTTTAATATGCATGAGGTTGTATTTCCTAAAATGACATCTCTACGGCCGTTGCAGAGCACACTCCTAATTTTCACAGACGGCTCGTCTAAAGGAAAAGCCGGATATTGTATTAACAATCAACAGGTGGTCGTAGAAACGCCTGGGTTATCCGCTCAGTTATCAGAGCTTACAGCAGTGCTGTGTGTTTTTCAAAATGTAAATAGTACATTTAATCTTTTTACTGACAGTGCTTATGTTGCATTTTCTATACCGCAATTAGAAACCTGTGGCACGTTTAATTTTAATATGCCAGCTGGATCCTTGTTTTCACAATTGCAAGGTATCATTCTTGCTAGGAAAAATCCTTTTTATATAGGACACTTCAGAGCCCACTCGAGTCTTCCTGGACCTCTGGCTCAGGGTAATGAGTGCATTGACAAGGCACTAATAGGACAAGCCTTGGCACTCATACCCGTAGAATTGGCAAAACGTGATCATGATAAATTTCATCTTTCTAGTCATACGTTGAGACTCCGTCATAAGATCACAAAGGAACAAGCTAGAATGATTGTAAAGCAATGCCCCAATTGTCTCACTTTAGCACCAGTGCCCCACTTAGGGGTTAATCCACGTGGCCTTATGCCCAATCAAATTTGGCAAATGGATGTAACTCACTATGCAGAATTTGGGAAATTAAAATTTATACATGTTTGTATTGATATGTGCTCGGGACTTATTTTTGCTTCCCTGCATACGGGAGAAGCCTCTAAAAATGTAATTGATCATTGTTTACAAGCCTTTAATACCATGGGATTACCCAAGGTCATTAAGACAGACAATGGACCAGCCTACACTGGTAAGAACTTTATCTCATTTTGTAAGGAATTTAATATAAAACTTAAAACTGGAATTCTTTATAATCCAATGGGGCAAGGAATCATTGAGCGTGCCCATCGCACCCTTAAAAATTGGCTTATTAAAACTAAGAAGGGGAATTTATATCCTCCCACGTCTCCTAAATCACATCTTGCCTTTGTTTTATTCGTTTTAAATTTTCTCCAAATGGATGCTAAAGGTCAGTCTGCTGCAGACCGAAACTGGCATCCAGCTACTTCCAATTCCTATGCCATGGTTAAGTGGCGGGATCCTTTAAATAATACATGGAAAGGCCCAGACCCTGTTTTGATCTGGGGAAGAGGGTCTGTTTGTGTTTTCTCCCAGGAAGAAGACGGAGCACGTTGGTTACCAGAGAGATTGGTAAAACAGGTAAATTCCACCCCCAAAACTGTTGGTAAGTATAATTAATTCAAAAGGCTGTTTTTCAAGCCCCTTCCCATTTACTTGGGAAGGTATAGTTCCTTTGTGTTCTTGCAAATTAAGTTGCAAGCCAGGCCTCTTGCCTGAGGCCACTGAATTTCAATTAAACTAAAACCGGTTTGAGTTTCCAAGACTAACCAAACAGGTTGTTCTCTTAATCTCCTTTTATATTTCAAGCAGATAACACTCAGAAGACGAAATTCCTTCAGCGATGGCTCCAGGTTGAGGATGGGTAGTATTATAGCCAGCCAGCGCTTATCCGGAGAGAATTTACTCTGCTAGTGGAATCCTCAGAGAGGAGGCTGCATGGTACTTGGAACTATGCATGTTTGTTAATATAACAAACATGGGCATCAGTTGAGGTGCGAGGCGAGGCACTGCAAGGGAAAGGGAAAAAAATCCTGGCTCCGAGTTTCCCTGAAAAGCATGCCCAGCTGCATGGGGGTTTGACATCGAAAGACTGTCCTTGAAAAAAATGGCGGTCTATTCCCCCCCCCCCTGAAAAAGATGTCCGTAACGCTTAAGGGGGCTAGGGCCTCTGCTTTCACTCACTGATGAATGCCTGTCATCCATTGGATGAACTTAATTATTTCCACTGAGTTGTTTAAAATTAATAATTAAGGGGGAATTGTCTCCTCCCCCCCCACATCCCCCCCCCCGCAACTAAGCTGGCTTTCAGCTCCCAAACTCTTCCGATCGCTACCTCCCGCCTTTGTTCCTGTGAACAATAGGCTCCGCACCTCGACTACTGACACCACCCCCAAGGCGGTGTTTACCTGACTCGCCAGTCTGAAGGCAGGCGACCTGCTGAGACCTGGAGCCAGGAGAATTCACAGGAACGCCTTTGAAGCGACCGACTTCTGGGGGGGGTGGTCGATCCCCCAAAATAGTATATAACTTGCCTTAAATTTATTAAAAACAGACTTGACCGGAATTCCCGAGTTGACTCATGTCTCTCCGCCTCCCTGTCCCTGTAACCTCAAAATTCTCTTAACAGGTAACCCGGTTCACATGTAGCTGCTGGCAGACTACATATATAGATGCATTCCATAGCTTGTTTTTTATTGGACATTTCATTTATTTACATTTCAAATGTTATGCCTTTCCTGGTTTCCCCTCCAAAAGACTCCATCCCCTCCCCCTCTAATTCCCCCTACTTCTATGAGGTTGCTCTCCCCAAGGACCCATATACTCCCTCCTCACTCCCCTAACATTGCCACACTTGGGGCATAGAACCTTCATAGGACAAAGGCCCTTCTGCTTTTCCTTGGGGGGGGTGGGGGGGCAGTGTTTCTCTGTACAGCACTGGCTGTCCTGGAAATCACTCAGTAGACCAGGATAGCCTCGAACTCAGAAATCCCCCTGCAACTGCCTCCAAAGTGCTGGGATTAAAGGCATGTGTTATCACTGCCTGGGGTTTTTGGTTTTGTTTTTTGTTTTGTTTTGTTTTGTTTTGTGTGTGTGTGTGTGTGTGTGTGTGTGTGTGTGTGTGTGTGTGTGTGTTTAATCAGGCAATCCTTTGGTACAAAAACAGATGGAGCCATGGCTCCCTTTCATGTGTAGTCTCTGGGCTTTAGTCACTGGGAGCTCTGCAGGGTCTGGCTCATTGATATTGTTGTTTTGCCTATGCAGTTGCAAACTTCTTCAGCTCCTTGGATCTTTTCTCTAACTCCATCATTGGGGTCCCTGTGTTCAGTCCAATGGTTCCCTGCTAGCAACAGCATCTGTATTTGTCAGGCTCTGGCAGATCCTCTCAGGAGACAGCTATATCAGGCTTCTGTCAGCAAGCACTTCCTGGCATCTACTATAGTGTCTGGGTTTGGTGACTGCATATGGTATGGATTCCCATGTAGGGCAGTTTCTGGATGGCCTATCCTATAGTCTTTGATTAACTCTTTGTCCCTTTATTTCCTTTGGTTTTTTTTCCCCCAAAACCTCTTTTGAAGAAAAGTTTATTTAAATCCATTAGCTACTTTTTTTTAAATTTCATATATTTATTTACAATTCGAATGATTTCCTCTTTTCTGGCCTCCCACTCCCAAAAGTCCCATAAGCCATCTTCCCTCCCCCTGATCTCCCATCCACCCCTTCCCACTTCCCTGTTCTGGTTTTGCCTATATTGCTACACTGAGTCTTTCCAGAACCAGTCCACTCCTCCTTTCTTCTTGTACATCATTTGATGTGTGGATTATGTTTTGGGTATTTCAATTTTCTAGGCTTATATCCACTTATTAGTGAGTGCATACCATGATTAATCTTTTGAGACTGGGTTACCTCACTTAGTATGATGTTCTCCAGCTCCATTCATTTGTCTAACAATTTCATGAATTCATTGTTTCTAATGGCTGAATAGTACACCATTGTGTATATATACCACATTTTTTTATATCCATTCTTCCGTTGAGGGAAGACTTTCTATGACTCCTTCTATTTCTCCACATCCTTGCCAACAACTGCTGTCTCCTGAGTTTTTAATCTTAGCCACTCTGACTGGGATAAGGAGAGCCGGAGGTGAATAAATCCTGGACTGTTAAAAATAAAGATTAAATAATAATAATGATCATAATCATGAAAACTGATAAACAGAGACATTCAACCTCTGCAACTGAACAAGTAGTAGATTCTTACTCTAGTAGACCACATGAAACCATTGTTGTTTTAGGGTTAGCACAACCTATAAGCCATTATAACGAATCATTGCCTTTATAAATGTATAGAAATACTCATTGTATAAGTTCTGCTTCTAGCCAGGTTGTGATGGTGCACACACACAGTAAGTATTAGGGTATGGATTCAATAAATAATCTCGGTCTGACTGAGTGTGGTGATTGTGTGTTTTCTGCATCAACTCTCAATCCCCAAACTCCATGGCCCCTAAATATCTTCCAAAGCATTAGTACTTGGGTGAATGTTTTACATTACTAAGTTCAGATGCAGCACTAGTTACAGTCTTAGTTATCTCTGAAAAACAGCTTCTTTATGTTCTCAGAAAACACTGCTCTGAAGATTTCAAATCAGTAAAATGGCCTCTTTTTATCACTATTAATTTCTTAGCTCTACTAGCCAGCATTGTCCCTGTAATCCATTCTATATTTGAATGTAAAGCTAGAGCCAGAGGGCTAAAGTTCTTGCAATTTGCTACTTGCTGTGGCTGGAACATCTCTCCCTTATTCTATTAAATTCTTCACTGTTTATGATTTTCTGTCCTGGCACTTGTTTTGTAAACTCACTTTGAACTCAGAGATCTGCATGTTCCTATCAACTGAGTTCTAGGAGTAAAGGTATATATCACCGTGTCTGGTCTGAAGCATTAATTTTTAAACATGGAACTGCTTCAGTACTAGGGTGGCCTTGAACTCTGCCTGCCTCTATCTCCTGAGTGCAGGGATTAAATGCATATACTACAATGCCTGCACCTAATGTCCAACACATATAAAGAACTCATGAACAATAGTGATGTGGAAATATTACTGATCCTCCAAAGACCAGACAGCATCAGATCTGATGCAACACACAGCAGGATCTTTAATCTATTTAAGTTAGTTTCCACCCAACTCTTCCACCTATCACTGCCCCACCATCAAAGAGGGTTTTGGTGGTGGCAGACCCATGAATATTTTTCAGGGAAAGGCTTTGTAGTAAGCAGCAAGCAGAGTGTACATGTGTAAGCATCGGATTGGAAAGCTACTGTGGCCTTTAACATAATTGCCTGGTGCTGGGAGTCATATCATAAACTTAATTTCTGCTCTACTCTGTATTGGTCATCATTAGGCAAGTGGTAGGCTTGTAACCTGAAGAGCAGGTTTGTTAGGGAAATAATCTGGAGATGTTGGTCTTGTTGAGTCTGTAAAATGCAAAAGCTCATCTTGTTGGAATTGCCATAGAGAATGGAACTAGGGTCCAGTTTCATTAGGGATCAACTTGGAGACTGGACATTGGCACCAGCTTTTTAGTTTACCTGAGTTTAAAATTAGGTCAGGGTCTCTAAAATGGAGTCTGAACTTAAAATATTTGATTTCTTAAGGCTAAACTGCAAACAACAAAACAACACAATCAAAAAATGGAGTATAGAACTAAACAGATAATTCACAACAGAAGACTATTGAATGGCTGATAAGCACTTAAATATATGTTCAAAGTTCTTAGTCATCAGGGAAATGCAAATAAAAACAACAATGAGATTCTACCTCATACCAATCAGAATGCGTAAAATCAAAAACTCAGGTGACAGCAATGCTGGCAAGGATGTGGAGAAAGCAAAACACTCCTCTATTTCTGCTGGAATTGAAAATTTATACAACCACTCTGGAAATCAATCCTGAGGTTCCTCAGAATATTGGAAATAGATCTACCTGAAGACCAAGCTATAGCACTCTTGGGCTTATACCCAAAAGTTGCCGCACCATGTTACAGCAGCACTTGTTCCACTATGTTCATATTTGCCTTATTTGTGATAGCCAGAAGCTGGAACAAATCCAGATGTCGTCCAGCAAAAGAATGGATACAGAAAATGTGGTTTAAGTACACGTTGAAATACTACATAACTATTAAGAATGAGGACATCCAGAGATTTGCAGGTAAATGGATGGAAATAGAAAATACTATCCTGAGTAAAGTAACTCAAACCCCAAAAACATGCATGGTGTGTTCTCAGTAATAAGAGGATGTAATCCAAAAAATGTGCAGAATTCCTAGGGTACAATCCACAGAACTCAAGAAGGTTAACAAACCGAAGTCAGAATTCCTCAGTTCCACTTAGAAGGGAGAACAAATCAATCACAGAGAGCAGAGGCAGGGAGGGGACAGGGTGAGAGAGGGACAGTGAGGGGGAAGGGGGAACAAGATCAGGTATTGGGTGGCAGGGGGAACAATGCTGAAGCCCTAGGGGCAACAGAAAGAATGGAAACAAGCAGGCTCAAGAGGTGGAGGTGGGGGACACTCTAGAATGTATCAGACACCAGGGAGGAAAGAAACTCTCAGGACTCAAAGGGAGGGACCTTAGCTGAACTGCCCATAAGTAGGGAGAGGAAACTTCTAGAAAGGAGGAAACTCCTGAAGAAAGACATGGCATCAAGTGGAGAAATGTGGTTGCCATCCACAGTCAAATGCTCTCACGCTGAATTGTTCCTATCTGAAAGAATTACAAGGACAGAAATGGGGAAATGACTGAGCAAAAGAGTTCTAGCAATAAGCTCAAATTCTGATCCAGCTCAGGGGAACACCCCAAGTGCTGACACTAATACTGGTATGCTTACAAATAGGGGCGCCTATCCTGAGTGTCTTCTGAAATGCCCAACAAGCAGCTGAGTCAGATGCAGATCGTTATATCCAACCAATCTACAGAAGCTGGTGATCGCTGAGATGGAATTAGGAAGTAGCTGGAAGAAACTGTGGCAAGGGTTGATCCCATATGAGGACAAGCAGGCTCAACTAACCTTGATTCCTGGGAAATCTCTGACACTGAGCCACCAACTAGGGAGCATTAACCAGCTGATAGGAGGCCCCCCACCTATATTCAGCAGAGGACTGCCAGGTCTGGACTCAGTCAGAGAAGATGTAACTATCTCTTGACAGACTTGGAGCCCCAGAGTGTGGGAAGGTCTTATGTGGTACTGTGAGGTCATCCTCTTAAAGACAGGAGTGGGTGGGAAATTTGGTACGTGGAATAATCAGTGGGTAGAGCTGGAGGGGAATAAAGCCTGGACTGTTAAAATAAAGATTAAATAATCATAATGATCATAATCATAAAAACTGATCAACTGAGACATTCAACCTCTGCAACTGGACAAGTAGTAGATTCTTACTCTAGTAGACCACATGGAACCATTGTTGTTTTAGGGTTAGCACAACCTATAAGACATTATAAGAAATCATTGCCTTTATAAATGTATAGAAAGACTTATTGTATAAGTTCTGTTTCTAGCCGGGTGGTGGTGGTGCACATCTGTAATCCCAACACTCTAGGAGGAAGAATCAGGCCAATTTCTGAGTTCAAGGCCAGCCTGCTCTGCAGAGTAAGTTCCAGGATAGCCAGGGCTATACAGAGAAACCCTGTCTCAAACAAACAAACAAACAAACAAACAAAGAAACAAAAAACAAAAAACAAAACAACAAAACAAAACAAAACAACAACAACAACAACAACAACAACAAAAAACAAGTTCTGCTCCTCTAGAGAATCCTGACAAATACAGAAGGTAAAGCAAAGAAAGAGATCTTTAGCAAGTATACTTGGGAATACTGGAATACTGAGGTATTGCAGCCATCTGATGGTAATCATCAGAAATGAAAGTATAACGTGCTGGGGTATACTCGACTTTTAATGTTTCTAGGGAGCTGAAACCACATTTTTCTGAGGTCAAGGTTGTGATGTGTACTCTTGGTTACCACTTGAAAATATCTAGATAAAACAAGTATCAACAAAGGAGGACACATCTCTGAGATATTTTCTGATTGAATTTTGTTAATGATTTCTAGGCAAGAAAGGAGGGTGGAAGACATACACCCTTAATCCAGTTCCTAAACCAGGATGACACACCTTTAATCCTGGACACGCCTTCTGTTGGACAGTGGAAGACATATACCCTTAATCCAGATCCTAAGCCAGGATGACACACCTTTAATCCTGGACACGCCTTCTGGTGGATGGGACATACACCCTTAGTCCAGATCCTAAACCAGGATGACACACCTTTAATCCTGGACACGCCTTCTGCTGGAGGTATATATAAGGACATGGAAGCATGAAGATTTACCCATTTTTCAGCTTCTCCTCAACTTGTTCACACATCCATCCCTACACTGGCATTGGAGACAAATGCTTCCAGTTTGCAGCCTATAAAGAACATCTGAGACTCTCTAGTGGGACTGCAAAAGTAAAAGACTGTTAAAGTTTTTATCTTCAGGTAACCACTGCTGGATTAGTAGGACTGCACTCTGTAAGTACTTCCAAAAATTCCCTTTATGGCATGTATATATAGATACATTCCATAACTCGTTTTTTATTGGACATTTTATTTATTTACGTTTCAAATGTTATGCCTTTCCTGTTTCCCTTCCAAAAAACTCCATCCCTTCCCCCTCTATTTCCCCCTCCTTCTATGAGGTTGCTCTCCCCAAGGAACTAATACTCCTTCCTCACTCCCCTAACATTGCCACACTTAGGGCATAGAAACTTCAGAGGATAAAGACCCTTCTGCTTTTCTTTAGGGGGGGGGGCAGTGTTTCTCCTTATAGCACTGGCTGTCCTGGAACTCACTATGTAGACCAGGCTAGACTTGAACTCAGAAATCCCCCTGCATCTGCCTCCAAAGTGCTGGGATTAAAGGCAATTGATATCATTGCCTGGGGTTTTTTGTTTTTGTATTTTGTATTGTTTTGTTTTAGTGTGTGTGTGTGTGTGTGTGTGTGTGTGTGTGTGTGTGTGTGTGTGTGTGTGTGTTTAATCAGGCAATCTTTTGGTACAAAAGCAGATAGAGCCATGGCTCCCTTCCATGTGTAGTCTCTGGTTGGGGCTTTGGTCCCTGGGAGCTCTGCAGGGTCTGGTTCATTGATATTGTTGTTTTGCCTATGCAGTTGCAAACTTCTTCGGCTCCTTGGATCTTTTCTCTAACTCCATCTTTGGGGTCCCTGTGTTCATTCCAATGGTTCCCTGCTAGCAACAGCATCTGTATTTGTCAGGCTCTGGCAGATCCTCTCAGGAGACAGCTATATCAGGCTCCTGTCAGCAAGCACTTTCTTGGCATCCACTATAGTGTCTGGATTTGGTGACTGCATATGGTATGGATTCCCAAGTAGGGCAGTTTCTGGATGGCCTTTCCTGTGGTCTTTGATTAACACTTTGTCCCTTTATTTTCTTTTTTTTTCCCAAGACCTCTTTTGGAGAAAAGTTTATTTAAATCCATTAGCTAGTTTTTTTTTTTAATTGGTATATTTATTTACAATTCAAATGATTTCCCCTTTTCTGGCCTCCCACTTCCAAAAGTCCCATAAGCCATCTTCCTTCCCCCTGATCTCCCATCCACCCGTTTCCAATTCCCTGTTCTGGTTCTGCCCTATACTGCTACACTGAGTCTTTCCAGAACTAGTCCACTCCTCCATTCTTCTTGTACATCATTTGACATGTGGATTATGTTTTGGGTATTTCAATTTTCTAGGCTAATATCCACTTATTTGTGAGTGCATACCATGATTAATCTTTTGAGCCTAGGTTACCTCACTTAGCATGATGTTCTCCAGCTCCATTTATTTGTTTAAGAATTTCATGAATTCATTGTTTCTAATGGCTGAATAGTACTCCATTGTGTATATATACCACATTTTTTTATATCCATTCTTCCGCTGAGGGATACCTGGGTTCTTTCCAGGTTCTGGCTACTATAAATAGGGCTGCTATGAACATAGTGGAACAAGAATCCTTATTACCTGCTGGGGAATCCTCTGGGTATATGCCCAGGAGTAGTATAGCAGGATCCTCCGGAAGTGACATGTCCCTTTTCCTGAGGAACCGCCAGACTGATTTCCAGATTGGTTTTACCAATTTGCAACCACACCAGCAGTGGAGGAGTGTTCCTTTCTCCACATCCTGGCCAACATCTGCTGTCTCCTGAGTTTTTAATCTTAGGCACTCTGACTGGGGTAAGGTGAAATCTCAGGGTTGTTTTGATTTGCATTGGAGAGGAACAATTTTTGGGTTTAAATTTTGTTGATAGGTAAGTTGCCCATCTCTCAATAGGAGGTTGTGCTTGACCTCTGGTTATGGGTTCTATAGTTTCTTACTATACTTTTTTTCGGTATGTCAGTTAATAGTATCCTCATTGGGTCCTGGGAGCCCCTCGCTTCCCTGGCTTCTGAGACTTTCTGGTGGCTCCTCCATGTTTTCCATCCTCCATTGATATACACTCTCTTCAAATTCTGAAGATCTATACGTCTACTGTCTCTTCCCATACCTGATGCTGCCCCCCTTTATATCCCTTCTACTTTCTCTCTTTCTCCTTAGATCCATAACATGCTCTACCTCCCTTGATTATTTTATTCTCCCTTTTAAGAAAGACTGAATTATTCACGCTTTGGTCTTCCTTCTATTAAAGCTTCAAAAGACCTGGGAATTGAATCTTGAGAATGCCAACCACCTTGCCTAATTCTCAATTTATGAGAGACTACATACCATTTTTGTCCTTTTGTGATTGGTTTAGCTCACTCAGGATAATATTTTCTAGTTCCGTCCACTTCCCTGAGAATTTCCTGGAGTCATTGTTGAGTACAACCCCATGGTGTCAATGTATGACATTCACTGTATTCATTTCTTTGTTGAGGGATATCTGGATTGTTTCCAGCTTGCAGCTATTAAAAATAATGCTGCAATTAACATAGTGGATCATATATCGTTGTTATATATTGGGGCATCTTTTGGGTATATGCCAAGGAGTTGTATAGCTGGGTCCTCAGGTAGTACTATTTCCAATTTTTTGAGGAACTGCCAGACATATTTCCAGGTTTGTTGTACCATCTTGTGATCCCAACAGCAATGGAGGAGTGATTCTCTTTCTCCAAGTCCTTTTCAGCATCTGCCATCACTTCAGTTTTTGATCTTAGCCATTCTGATTGGTAAGAGGTGGAGTCTCAGGGTTGTTTTGATTTGCATTTCACTGATGACTAAGGATATTGAACATTTCTTTAGGTGATTCTTGGCCATTTGAGATTCCTCAGTTAAAAATTCTGTTACTCTCTGTAACCCATTTTTAATAGGGTTATTTTGTTCTCTGTGTTCTAATTTATTTATTGAATATATACTATATATACTATATTGAATAGATAGAGAGAGACTGGGCAGGCATGACTTATCCTTGATTTTGCTGAAATTGCTTCAATTTTCTCGCCGTTTAGTTTGATCTTGGCTACTGGTTTGCTTTTACTAGGTTTAGGTGTGAGCCTCTTTCTAGAGCTCAAGAGTTGTTCTGATTCTTCAGATTTATCTTTGAGAAAGACCAGGGTAAATCCTACCACCTACTATGTCACTACTTAGGGCATGAAGAAAAGTCCAGTTTTGTCCTGCTTAGACTTATGAAAAAGATTTCAAGGAAACTTTCTACATTTTGCCACATGTTTCAGTCAATATTTGGATGATTTTATTCTCTTCCCATAATTGTTATTATTATTTAATAATCATAAACAAAAATATAGAATTTTTTATTTATAAATTTATAAATTTAAAAAATATAAAATATTTTAAAACTGAGGGATGTTGAATGGTATCAAGTAGAGAGTACCCTGCAGCTATGTTATATGATAATGTTAAGAAATAGAGACCTAAGCCAGTTTTCAGGCAAATATTTTCCATCTCTGCAAGTTAGAGGCAAAAGAATTCTCATTTTGAGACTAGATTGAAGTAGTAAAAGACTTTTAAAAAACCAAGTTGCCTTGTAACATCTTGGAATCTTCTTGGTGGGAGGAGGTCCCCAGTTTCCTGGGAGAGGGCTGGATGTTGAGCAGAACACCTAATAAGTGTTTTAATCAGTGATGCTTTTGTAAAGATACCATCACAAAACACCAGAGGATACTTTTTAGAGCATTTTCTAATTGATGAAAAGGTGAAAGATTGTACTAGCAGTTGCCAAGTTTTAATTTCATGTATTATAAGTTCCTGAATTAATTTCAAAAGTATACCTATCCATCCAAACTTTACACTTATTTTTTCAATCTACATGTTGTGACAAATCATATTGATGGTAATGATGAAGATGGTAATTATGATGATGATATGATTTCTATTTTTCTTTCACTTTTTCTCTTTCTCTCCTTTCTTTGTTTCTTTGTTTCTTTCTTTCTTAAATATTTGATGTCATCACTCCATTTTTTAAATTTAAAATTAGATTTTTCTTTCATTTTGTCCATCCTTAGACCAGGTTCCGTGAGCTGTGTGGATATAATCCTAGACAATGTGGTCCTATTGTCAGTATGCTGACAGTGAACCTGTCTCTTTGCATTAGTCTATATTATTTGAGTAACTTGATGGGACCCCATAGAAGAAGAATACTAGAGAATGCAGCAGATTCCTTCCTCAGGGAGACTTGCCTGGATTCAAAATTGGCCACACCAGGTCATGTATTGAGATTCCCATTATTGAGATTACCATCATATGCACTATAACTCTCCATTGCAAGAGGTTTCAACAACACCATACAATATTATATTAATTTACAATCTTCATCCAAAACAACCCTCACATGAATTCTACTACTGCTTTACAAACCCACCACAATTGCCCCCAAAAATCCTATACCACATTCTCTTCCAAGATGGATGAGTACAATATTGAAGGTGCGCATTGGCCATTAAGTAAATGGTAGTAGGCAAGCTAACACACAAGAACCTAAGAGGCTGGTTACCTGGGAGCACCTTCTGAGTTCTATGAGCCTGGGATGAAATGTTTAAACAAGCTCTCTAGATATGAGGCCCTACCCACTGAAAGGTATGGTCTACCAAATCATAGAATCATAACTTCTGACCACCTCAGGATGAGTTTTACACAAGGAGACCTCAGAGCAATAGAGTTGAATTTTACTTGACCATTCCACATTCATCAGAACCAAAGAACGTGTGAAGCCCTGGCATCCAGCACACATTTTCAGCCTTCTTTCTACCATGTAACTTCTGTCTGTCCACTGAATGTGTGTATTCTCAAGGACTTTAAGCTCTCACAGTGGCATATCTAGTTCAGCCCAGTGTTCTCCTTTTCCCAACAGTGTAAGAACATGGAGAGTTCCTACACCTTCTGTGAAGCCTATATGGAGATGGCAGAAAACACAGTTGCTTCCCAGCCAGGATCCTGGAATACCCAACCTTCCCCTATGGAGTCCAGCCAGCTTATTTCAGGTCAGAGCTCAGATATGCCTACCTGGAAACAAACAGTGATGGCATCAACATCCTGTAGCAACCAAGATGCAGCCTGTACTCTGAGTTCAACAGCACACCTGGGAGAAGCCAATGATTTCCTGTTTGGAGAGCCAAGTGAGACCTCTTTTTGGTACCAGCAAGTTGTGTCTGCTGAGCAGAAAATCTCCCCTGCAGGCCCTCAGCACATGCAGCTCAACAGCACCCCGAAGACATGCCTTTCTCATTCCCAGAAGAGAGCAGAACTTGACACCAGGGATACTTTCTACAATGAAGGCTACTGGAAGAGGACAATGAACTCTGACAAGACTCTCTTGTTCACAAATACAGAAATGTGTTTGAATCCCAGGATTAACTTTGGTAATCATCAAAAGGTGCTTTCAGGAAGTCATGCTCTCCAGGACCCAAATGTAGATCACTCCCTTGCTTCTAAACATGACCAGATTTTCAGTGGTGAACATGAGATGCCTTTCCATGGTAACCAGACCAACTACAATCAGGTGACACCAAGGAATGGAGGGCATCTGACTCTCTATGGGAATCAGATGACATCACCCAGTTATACACAGGCCCTTTATCCCAATCAAATCATAACATCCTTTTCTGAACAGAATCGTTTTAGGAATCACCAGGAGAGCCCAGTAGCTGACAATGAATACTATGGAGATCAGATGATACTGCCAAATGGAAACCAGGTATTCTCTGAGCCTCAGATGAGAATTAACTGTGACCAAACAAATGACCAAATGAAATCCTACAGTGTTCAGAATGTCTCCAAAGATCAAGAGAATCTCCTCAGTGGTGAGCACTCCCTCAGGAAAACTCTTCAGCTTCCAGTTTGGTCCAGGTACAACATGCAGAGATGAAGTTAGACACCAAGACCAAGAGCCCAGTGTCCCGGAAGAACCCTCATCCTTTGAAGAGCTTCGCCTGTACCTACCAGGATTGTCAGAAATCATACAAAAAGTCTCACCACCTCAAAAACCACATGAAGAAACACACACGTCAGAAGGATTATGCCTGTGATGAGCCTGGATGCAAATGGAAATTCTTCCGCTCAGAAGATCTCAAGAGACACAAGCAAAAGCACAGTGGGGAGTGAATCACCAGGTATCAATTTCAATTGCTGGCCAGTCTTTCTATGAGTTTCAGAAAGAGACTTCCAGTTTTGACACAACTCTTCATGGGTATAAGAGGACAACATACAGTCCAGAAGAGAACCTGGCTAGCCATTCAGAGACAAGTCCCAGTTCTGAAGAGATATTCTATTTGGGTCAGATAAAGACCTCTTTTGATGAAAATGTCTGCCCAAGTCAGAATGGAACACCCAATCTGGAAGGAAGCCTTGATTGGCAGGTGACTTCACTTAGTCCCCAAGCCTCATATGTGGATGAAAACCCTTATCCTTCAAGTTCCCCTTTGGTCCAAAGACAACCTCAGGAAAACTCTTCAGCTTCCAGTTTGGTCCAGGTACAACATGCAGAGATGAAGTTAGACACCAAGACCAAGAGCCCAGTGTCCCGGAAGAACCCTCATCCTTTGAAGAGCTTCGCCTGTACCTACCAGGATTGTCAGAAATCATACAAAAAGTCTCACCACCTCAAAAACCACATGAAGAAACACACACGTCAGAAGGATTATGCCTGTGATGAGCCTGGATGCAAATGGAAATTCTTCCGCTCAGAAGATCTCAAGAGACACAAGCAAAAGCACAGTGGGGAGAGGCCCTACCCCTGTGACATGTGCAACAAAAGCTATTCCAGACCCGATTATCTCAAAAAGCATCAGAGGATCCATCTTCAAACATCACCCACTACTGCAACCTGAATGCCCACTCCCCTCCCCATACCATATCATATTACACTAACATATTTCTTCCTTCTTCTCAGTCACCATACCTGACCACTAATCAAGTACTTTGGGGATAATAGTGGGCCCCAGCAATGGACTCACTCAAATATTCCCAGCAGATTTTTTTTCAAGGAAAGCAGAGATGTAATGACAAACGTGTAGCTAGCCTGAATCAAAATTGTATACACTGAAATTTTATTATCAATTAAACATAAAATTATAAATACTTTAAAAAGTAGGGAACTTTTCATTGTCTCAGTTCACATTCCTGAATTTGAAATCAAATGCCATGTTCATAATAGGAAGACATAATAACTTCAGTGTGTTCAAAAAATGTTTGCTTGAAAATCACTAAAAGTGATAAACATGCTGCCTCCAACTCAAATATTCACAAAACACATGTGTGACAAAGGAAGTGAAAAATCTCAATATTATGAAAATCCAACAGTCCAATTGAACTAGATGTGGAGATATTTCCCTGAAGAAATTTAGGTGAATTCAGACAAGTGAAGAAGAGTCATTGTGCTTGCCCAATGCAAAATCTCAAATTAAAACCACACTCATGTATTATCATATACAATGGCAAATACAAAAACAAAACAAACACACAACTTTCCTCCACCCAACTTGAAAATCCTAAAGATAGACTATATTCTGGGTAATGCTCTATTTAACACATTCCAAAGGACAAAACAACAAACCAGAAATTAATTCCATCAGATAGAGCAGTGGCAGGGCCTGTGAGACTTTTTGTTTTTCTTTTGTATTTATTGTTTAAATTTTTATTAGATATTTATTTTATTTACATTTCAAATGTTATCCCCTTTCCACTTTTTCCCTCTTTTTCCCTCACTTTTCCACATGTGCAAGGACTTTTCCTCTCATTGACACCTGACCACCCCATCCTCTGCTACATATGCAACTGGGGCCATTGGTCCCTCCATGTGTACTCTGTGGTTGGTGGCTAAATCCCTAGGAGCTCGGGGAGTCCTCATTTGTTCATGTTGTTATTCCTCCTATGGGGCTGTAAACCCCATCAGCTCCTAGGGTCCTTTCTCTTGCTCCTCCATTGGGAAGCCTGTGCTCAGTTCAATGGTAGGCTAAGAGCATCCACTCTGTATTTGGCAGGCACTGGCAGAACCCCTCAGAAGACAACTATATCAGGCTCCTGTCAGCTAGAACTTCTTGGCATCCACAATAGTGTCTGGGTTTGGTAATTGTATATTGAATGGATCCCCAGATATGGCAGTCTCTGGATGGTTTTCCTTCAATCTGCTACACACTGTCTCTGTATATCCTCCCATAGGTATTTTGTACCCCTTTTAAGAAGGACCAAAGTGTCCACACTTTGGTTTTCCTTCTTCTTGAACTTCATGTGGTCTCTATTATATCTTGGGTATTCCTGCCTTCTGGGGCAATATTCACTTATCAGTGAGCATACCATATGTGTTCTTTAGTGATTGACTGGTTTAAGTCACACAGAATGTTATTTTCTAGCTCCATCCATTTGCCTAAGAATTTCATGAAGACATTGATTTAATAGCTAAGTAGTACTCCATTGTTTAAAGGTACCAGATTTTCTGTATCCATTCCTCTCTTGAGGGACATCCTGGCTCTTTCCAGCTTCTGTCTGTTATAAATAAACCTGCTATGAACCTAGTGGAGCATGTGTCCTTATTACATGTTGGAGCAATTTCTGGGTATAGGCCCAGGAGTGTTATATCTGGGTCCTCAGGTACTACTATGTCCAATTTTCAGAGGAACTGCCAAACTGATAAATAAATAAATGGAAATCTAACTACTGTGAAAAAGTTAGCAACTGAAATTTCATTTAGACACACTAAAAGAGGTCAATCTGTTTCCTTCAGTGGAGTCACACCAGACAGATCAAGCACTACAGTGAAGGCCTCATGTTCAGAAGTAGGTGACTTACCAAAAATGGGTTACATGTGATTTTGCATGTGTGCTTTTTTTTTAAATTACAGGTTAGTTTTCTTTGTTTTGTTTTGTTTTTTTTTTGATGCTTTTGATTTTTTTTTGGTGTGTGTGTGCATTAATTTTTTTGTTTTTTCTTTGGAGAAGGAACTTAAAAGTTGGGTGGGAAGGAACAGGAATACAATCTGGAAGGAGTTAGAGGAGGAAAAGAATATCTTAAAAATATATTTAGATTTAAAAATGTTTTAAAGTATGAAGTATATTATGAAAATTTAAATATGTGTAGTTCAATGTATTTTAATTATAAGGCAATTAATAAAAGTGCTGTTATATCTGTAATGAGTTTTCTTACTTGAATATTTATTTTTATTTAATAACTTATTTATTAAATTTCTCTATTAAAATAAATAAAATATATCCCTAAATCTATTGAAGTTAAAGAATTACATGAAATTCTGACAGTACAATGGTATGAATGATTGTCAAATTATATATGAAAAAAGATTGTAATTATTTATTAGTAATAGTAGATGGAAAACACCATATAGTCTTTAAGCAATTAATGAAAAAACAGGCAACAACAACAATAACAGAACATGCAAAGCCATTGAGATAAGAGATATTAGTGTCCTGTCCAGAACTGCCAGGCTAACAGAATAGGTTTGATGGGAAGAAGTGATTCCAACAATGCAGCTACAGAGACTTGATGTCACAGAGAGGAATTTGGTCTTGTAATGATATCAACAACATTTTTTTCCTCCACTGGATATTTTCTTTATTTACATTTCAAATGTCATCCCCTTTCCAGGTCTCCTCTCTGGAACCCCTATCCCATCCCTCCTCCTCCTGCATCTCCACCACCCACTCACCCACTACTGCCTTTCTACCCTGGCATTCCCCTATATTAGGGCATGAAATCTATCAGGCACAAGGGCTGTTTCTTCCACTTATGTCCAACAAGGCCATCTTCTGCCACTTATGTGGGCAGAGCCATGGGATCCTCCATGTGTACTCTTTGGTTGGTGGTCCAGTCCTGAGGAGCTCCTAGATATCAAAACTCTTAAGTCTGTTAAATATAAAGTTTCAAATCTTAGCTAGAGTAATAAAGCAAGAAAAAGAGATACAGGGAATACAATAAGAGGGAAGAAGTCAAATAATATCTATTTGCAGGTAACATAAACTTATATCCCCCCCCAAATAAAGGAAAAAAAAAAAGAAGACAGTAAACACCTGAGAAGAAAACTCTTAAACCTAGGGAGAGAGAGATGGTTCACTGGTTATGAGAATTTGCTGCTCTTGCAGAAGAATAGAGTTTGTTCCTAGAATGCATAGGATGTCTCATTATCCCCTGTATCTACCGTTCAAAGCAATCCAAAGCCCTCTTGTAGCTTTCTTGGGCATTGAATGCATGTAGTATACACACATTAACACAGACAAATCACTCTTGTATGTAAAAAAAAACAGTAAATGATGAAATATTCATTTTCTAAAACATATAAAAGTAACACACAGGTCAAACAGGATATATATATATATATATATATACACAAACACACACACACACACAAACATACACATACATATGTCTGTGTGTAGCAACACTTAATGTAATAAAAGAGGACATAAATTCAAAAGATAAAATATATATGAGAGAGATTTGAGGAAGGAAAGAAAAAGGAGTAATAAAGGATGTACTGATGTTGTACATCAAAACAAAAACAAATACTAAAAAGAGAATATGTTACAGCTATTAAACACATTCTGCAAATTGTCAAGATAAAATTCAACACACACACACACACACACACACACACACAAAACCAAAAAATAAAACCCCCACACAATAGTCTTCTTAGCAAATAACAAAACACATTGAAAATAAATCCTATTCACAATAGTCTTTAAAGAGTGGCAATAGGAACATTTCTGGGTTAAAAACATTGAGATGCCTGTGTGACCCCATCCTTCCACCAGGAGCCTTTCCTGTCCAAAGGAAGAACAGGGGGAAAGGAACAGGGTTTGAAAGACTGGCCTTCCTGGGACTGCCCAAGCAGGGGATCCACCATGTCTGCAGATGACAAACCCAACACTCCTGCAGTCAAGACTCACCTGTTGACAGTAAACTAGTATGATAGATCCTTGGGAGGTCAGGTCAGCAACTGATCTATACAGATATGGATGCTTGGAGCCAACCATCATACTGAGCTCAGGGAACTTGGTGGTGGAGCTGACAGAACAGGAGGAGCAGAGGGAGATTGCAACCCTGTTGGAAGAACAATATAGGCTTGCATAACTACCCAGTTCTCCCAGAGTCTAGACCATCTACTAGGGAATGAACTTGAAGGTATCGATGGCACCAGATACATGTGTAGCAGAGCATGGACTTGCCTGACAGCAATGGGAGGAGAGGACCTTGAACCTGGGGAAGTTTAATGCCCCAGTGTGTGGGTATACTGCAGCAGTAGGCTGGGAAGAATGAAGGTGGGTGTAAAATCACCTTCACAGACACAAAGGGTTGGGGGGGTGGTTGTGGGATGGGAGATGTGGGATGGCAAGAATGTGGAGGGGTTACTGGGAAGTGGGATATCATGGGAAGGGTGTTTGGTGAAAGGGTCACCAGCAAGTGGGATATTATTATCATTATCCAAATGCTTCCTAGAGGAACTGGTATTCCAGGATTTCTGACACACAGGCTTGTGGCTGGGACAAGCCACAGGCAGAGAGAGAAAGACCAACTAACACCAGGGATAACTAGTTGGCAAGAGACAAGTACATGAACATAAGCAACAGAACCCAAAGCTACTTGGCATATGCAAAGTATCAGAACCCATTTTTTTTCCACCACAGTGATTCCAGGATACACCAACACATCATAAAAGTAAGACTCGATAATAACTTGGTCATGGAAGAAATAAAGAAATTAAAGACTTTTTAGAATTTAATGAAAATGAAAGCACAACATACCCAAATTTATGGGACACAATGAATGCAGTGCTAAGAGGAAAACTCATAGTACCAAGTGCTTCCAAAAAGAAGCTGGAGAGCGCATACACTAGAATCTGAACAGCACACCTGAAAGCTTTAAAACAGAAAGAACCTTATACACCCAAGAGGAGTAGAAGGCAGGAAGTCATCAAACTTAGGGCTAACATCAATGAAGTTGAAACAAATAGAACTATAGAAAGAATGAACAAGACCAGGAATTGGCTCTTAGAGAAAATCAAAAAGATAGATAAACCCTTAGCCAGACTAACTAAAAGGCACAGAGACAGTATCCAAATTAACCAAATAAGAAATGAAGGAGGAGATAACAATAGAAACTGAGGAAATTCAAAATATCATCAGAACCTACAACAAAATCCTATATTCAACAAAATTAGAAAATCTGGATGAAATGGATACTTTTCTAGACAGATTCCAGGTAACAAAGTTAAATCAGGATCATACAAATCTTCAAAATAGGCCCATAATCCCTAACGAAATATCAGCAGTCATTAAAAAAATTTTTTTTGGTTTTTTTTTGTTTAAAATTTTTTTTATTCGATATATTTTTCATTTACATTTCAAATGATTTCTCCTTTTCTAGCCCCCGTACTCCCTGAAAGTCCCGTGAGCCCCCTTCTCTCCCCCTGTCCTCCCACCGACCCCTTCCCACTTCCCCGTTCTGGTTTTGCTGAATACTGCTTCACTGAGTCTTTCCAGAACAAGGGGCCACTCTTTCTTCCTTCTTGTACCTCATTTGATGTGTAGATTATGTTTTTGGTATTCCAGTTTTCTAGGTTAATATCCACTTATTAATGAGTGCATACCATGATTCACTTTCGAGTCTAGGTTACCTCACTTAGTATGATGTTCTCTAGCTCCATCCATTTGCCTAAGAATTTCATGAATTCATTGTTTCTAAAGGCTGAATAGTACTCCATTGTGTAGATATACCACATTTTTGCACCCACTCTTCTGTTGAGGGATACCTGGGTTCTTTCCAGCATCTGGCAATTATAAATAGGGCTGCTATGAACATGTATCCTTATTACATGGTGGGGAATCCTCTGGGTATATGCCCAGGAGTGGTATAGCAGGATCTTCTGGAAGTGAGGTGCCCAGTTTTCAGGGGACCGCCAGACTGATTTCCAGAGTGGTTGTACCAATTTGAAACCCCACCAGCAGTGGAGGAGTGTTCCTCTTTCTCCATACCCTCTGCAACACCTGCTGTCTCCTGAATTTTTAATCTTAGCCATTCTGACTGGTATAAGGTGAAATCTCAGGGTTGTTTTGATTTGCATTTCCCTAATGACTAATGAAGTTGAGCATTTTTTAAGATGCTTCTCTTCCATCCGAAGTTCTTCAGGTGAGAATTCTTTGTTTAACTGTGTACCCCATTTTTTAATAGGCTTGTTTGGTTTTCTGGACTCTAACTTCTTGAGTTGTTTATATATATTGGATATTAGGCCTCTATCTGATGTAGGATTGGTGAAGATCTTTTCCCAATTTGTTGGTTGCCGATTTGTCCTCTTGATGGTGTCCTTTGCCTTACAGAAACTCTGTAATTTTATGAGGTCCCATTTGCCAATTCTTGCTCTTAGAGCATACTCTATTGGTGTTCTGTTCAGAAACTTTCTCCCTGTACCCATGTTCTCAAGGGTCTTCCCCATTTTCTTTTCTATTAGCTTTAGAGTATCTGGCTTTCTGTGGAGGTCCTTGATCCATTTGGATTTGAGCTTAGTACAGGAGACAAGGATGGATCAATTCACATTGTTCTCAAGGGTCTTCCCCATTTTCTTTTCTATTAGCTTTAGAGTATCTGGCTTTATGTGGAGGTCCTTGATCCATTTGGATTTGAGCTTAGTACAGGAGACAAGGATGGATCAATTCACATTCTTCTGCATGCTGACCTCCACTTGAACCAGCACCATTTGTTGAAAAGGCTATCTGTTTTCCATTGGATGTTTTCAGCCTCTTTGTCGAGAATCAATTGGCCATAGGTGTGTGGGTTCATTTTTGGATCTTCAATCCTGTTCCACGATAGTGTCTGGGTTCCTTAATTGTATATTGAATGGATCCCCATGAATGGCAGTCTCTGGATGGTTTTCCTTCAATCTGCTACACACTGTCTCTGTATTTCCTCCCATAGGTGTTTTGTACCCCTTTTAAGAAGGACCAAAGTGTCCACACTTTGGTTTTCCTTCTTCTTGAATTTCATGCTGTCTGTGAATTATATCTTGGGTATTCCTACCTTCTGGGGCAATATTCACTTATTAGTGAGCATACCATATATGTTCTTTAGTGATTGACTAGGTTAAGTCACTCAGAATGTTATTTTCTAGCTCCATCCATTTGCCTAAGAATTTCATGAAGACATTGATTTAATAGCTAAGTAGCACTCCATTGTTTAAAGGTACCACATTTTCTGTATCCATTCCTCTCTTGAGGGACATCCTGCCTCTTTCCAGCTTCTGTCTGTTATAAATAAACCTGCTATGAACCTAGTGGAGAATGTGTCCTTATTACATGTTGGAGCAACTTCTGGGTATATGCCCAGGAGTGTTATATCTGGGTCCTCAGGTACTACTATGTCCAATTATCAGAGGAACCGCCAAACTGATAAATAAATAAATGGAAATCTAACTACCGAGAAAAAGTTAGCAACTGAAATTTCATTTAGACACACTAAGAAGGTCAATCTGTTTTCTCCAGTGGAGTCACACCAGACAGATCAACCACTACAGGGAAGGCCTCATGTTCAGACTGACCAACAATGGGTTACATATTATTTTGCATGTGTGCTTTTTTTTTTTAACTGCAGGTGAGTTTTCTTTGGTTTCTTTCTTTCTCTCTCTTTCCTTCTTTCTTTTTTTTTTGGATGCTTTTTATTTATTTATTTATTTTGTAGGTGTGTGTTGAAATTTTTAATTTTTCTTTGGAGAAAGAATTTAAAAGTTGGGTGGGTAGGAACAGGAATAGAATCTGGAAGGAGTTAGAGGAGGAAAAGAATATGATAAAATATATTTAGATTTAAAAATGTTTTAAATAATGAAGTATATTATGAAAATTTAAATATGTGTAGTTCAATGTATTTTAATTGTAAGGCAAGTAATAAAAGTGCTGCTATATCTGTGATGAGTTTTCTTCATTGAATATTTATTTTTATTTAATAATTTATTTATTAAATTTCTCTATTAAAAAATAAATAAAATATATCCCTAAATTCATTGAAGTTATAGAATTACATGAAATTCTGACAGTACAATGGTATGAATGATTGTCAAATTATATATGAAAAAACATTGTAATTATTTTAATAGTAATAGGAGACGGACAATACCATATAGTCTTTAAGCAATTAATGAAAAAACAGGCAACAACAACAATAACAAAACATGCAAAGCCATTGAGATAAGAGATAATAGTGTCCTGTCCAGAACTGCCAGGCTAATACAGAATCGGTTTGATGGCGAGAAGTGATTCCAACAATGCAGCTACAGAGACTTGATGTCACAGAGAGGAATTTGGTCTTGTAATGATATCAACAACATTTTTTTCTCCATTGGATATTTTCTTTATTTACATTTCAAATGCCATCTCCTTTACAGGTCTCCTCTCTGGAACCCCTATCCCATCCCTCCTCCTCCTGCATCTCTACCACCCACACACACTCTTGCCTTTCTGCCCTGGCATTCTCCTATATTAGGGCTTGAAATCCCTGAGGCACAAGGGCTGTTCCTCCCACTTATGTCCAACAAGGCCATCTTCTGCCACTTACATGGCCAAAGCCATGGGATCCACCAAAGAGCCATGGTTCTTTGGTTGGTGATCTAGTCCCCAGGAGCTCCTGTATATCAAAACCCTTAAGTCTCTTAAACCTAGGGAGAGATAGATGGTTCACTGGTTATGAGAATTTGCTGCTCTTGAAGAAGAATAGAGTTTGTTCCCAGCATGCATAGGATGTCTCATTATCCTCTGTATCTACTGTTAAAGGCAATCCAAAGCCCTCTTCTAGCTTTCCTGGGCAGTGAATGCATGTAGTATACACACATTAACACAGACAAATCACTCTTATATGTAAAAAAAAAAAACAGTAAATGATGAAGTATTCATTTTCTAAAATATATAAAAGTAACACATAGTTCAAGCAGGATATATGTAGGAATATATATGTGCACAGACACACACATATATGTCTGTATGTAACAACACTTAATGTGATAAAAGAGGACACAAATTCGAAAGAGATAAAATATATACGAGAGAGATTTGAGGAAGGAAAGAAAAAGGAGTAAGAAATGATGTACTGATGTTGTACATCAAAACAAAAACAAATTCTAAAAAAAGAAATTGTTACAGCTATTAAACACATTCTGCAAATTATCAAGATAAAATACAACACACACACACAAACACAAAAGCAAAAACTGAAACCAACAAACAATAGACTTCTGAGCAAATAATAAAACACATTGAAAATGAAGACTATTCACAATAGTCTTTAAAGAGTGGCAATAGGAACATTTCTGGGTTAAAAACATTGAGATGCCAGTGTGACCCCATCCTTCCACCAGGAGCCTTTCCTGTCCAAAGGAAGAACAGAGGAAAGGAACAGGGATTGAAAGACTGGCCTTCCTGGGACTGCCCCACCAAGGGATCCATCATGTCTGCAGATGACAAACCCAACACTGCTGCAGTCAAGACTCACTTGCTGACAGGAAACTAGTATGATAGATCCTTGGAGGGTTAGGTCAGCAACTGCTCAATACAGATATGGATGCTTGGAGCCAACCATTGTACTGAGCTCAGGAACCTGGTGAGGGAGCTGAGAGAACTGGTGGAGCAGAGGGAGATTGCAACCCCGTTGGAAGAACAACATAGGCTTGCTTAACTACCCAGTTCTCCCAGAGTCTAGACCATCAACTACGGAATGAACTTGGATGGATCTCTGGCACCAGATACAGGTGTAGCAGAGCATGGACTTGCCTGACGGCAATGGGAGGAGAGGACATTGGACCTGGGGAAGTTTAATGTCACAGTGTATGGGTATACTAGGCAGTAGGCTGGGAGAAGTGTAGGTGGCTGTAAAATCGCCTTCACACAGACAAAAGGGGGGGGGAGGCAGATGTGAGATGGCAAGATTGTGGACAGGTAGCTGGGAAGTGGGATATCATGGGAAGGGTGTTTGGTGAAAGGGTGACCAGCAAGTGGGATATCATTATCATTATCCAAATGCTTCCCAGAGTGAACTGGTATCCCAGGATTTCTGACACACAGGCTTGTGGGAGGGACAAGCCACAGGCAGAGAGAGAAAGACCAATTAACACCAGGGATAACTAGTTGGCAAGAGGCAAGTACAGGAACATAAGCAACAGAACCCAAAGCTACTTGGCATATGCAAAGTATCAGAACCCACTTTTTACCACCACAGTGATTCCAGGATACACCAACATATCATAAAAGCAAGACTCTTATTTAAAATCACATCTCATGATAATGATTCAGGACATTAAGCAGGACATAAATATCTCAGTCAAAGAAATACAGGACAACAGCACCTGTGCTTGCCACTGTATCAAGTATCAGGCATAGCACTGGAGGATTAACAAAAAACACAGACATGGGTCATTCTGTAGGGAGAATGCCAAAGCTTTACTGTGAGTCCAGCAATATATATACTAGAGGCCAGGGAAGGGAACAGGAAAAATCAATTACAGCCATAGGTCAGGCACCTGGGAAGTCCATACAACACCAGGCAGGAGAGCAGGAATCAAGCTAAGCCATGGGATGTTTTGCTCTCAAGAAACCTGTGCAAACAGCTCATCTGGGGGCATTGAGCCAAGCTCTCTGGTTCCCAACAACAGGAAAACCCAGTTAAACAGTTAGAAGCCCTTAAAGAGTAAACACCAAAACCCCTTAAAGAAATACAGGAAAGCACAATCAAGCACAGGAAGGAACTGAGCAAAACCATATACGATCTCAAACATGAAATAGAAACAATAAAGAAATCTCAAAGAGAGAGAACCCTGCAAATAGAATACCTGTGAACTAGATCAGGAGATAAAGATACAAGCATCATCAACAAAATAAAAGAGATAGAAGAGAGAATCTCAGGTGCAGAAAATACCATAGAAAACATTGTCAAAAGAGTCAAAGAAAATGCAAAATGTAAAAAGGTCCTAAGCCAAAACATCTGGGAAATCCAGGACAAAATGAAAAGACAAATCCTAAGAATAATAGGATTAGAAGAAACTGAAGATTCCCAATTTAAATGGCCAGTAAATATTTTCAACAAAATTATAGAAGAAAACTCTCCTAACCTATAGAAATACATGCCCATGAACATAAAAGAAGCCTACAGAACTCCAAAAAGACAGGAGCCTAACAAAACTTCCTCCTGCCACATAATACTCAAAACACAAAATGCAAGAAAGAATATTAAAAGCAGTAACTGAAAAAGGTTAAGTAACAGATAAAGTCAGAGCATTCAGAATTACACCAGACTTCTCGCTGGAGACTACAAAAGCCAGAAGATCCTGGGCAGATGTCATACAGAACCAAAGAAAATACAAATGCCAGCCCATGCTACTATACCCAGCAAAACTCTTAATTATCATAGCTGGAGAAGTCAAGATGTTCCCTGATAAAAAAAATTTTAAACAACATCTTTCCATACATCAAGACCTACAAAAGATAATAGATGGAATCCTTTAACAAAAGGCGGGGAACTACATGCTAGAAAAATGCAAGAAAATAATCCTCTTTCAGCAAAGCCAAAATATAGCCACACAAACATATTTCAACCTTCAACAACAAAAATAACAGGAAGCAACAATCAATAGTACTTAGTAAATATCTCTTAACATCAATGGGCTCAATTCCACAATAAACAGACATACACTAACTGACTGGATGCATAAACAGGACCCAACATTTTGTTGCATACAGGAAAAGCCTCTCAGTGTCAAAGAAAGTCACTACTTTACATTAAAGGACTGGAAAACAATCTTCCAAGCAAATGGTCCCAAGAAACAAGCTGGAAGAGACATTCTCATACTGAATAAAAGTAACTTTCACCCAGGAATATTCAAAAAGGATGAGGAAAGACATTTTTCACTTAATTTTAAATATCTATGCACCGGATGCAAGGGCGACACATTCATAACAAAAATAATCTACTAAAGGTCAAAGTGTACATTGTACTTCACACTATAATAGTGGGAGACTTCAACACCTGAGTCTCATCAATGGACAGATCATGGAAACACAAATTAAACAGAGACACATTGAAGGTAACAGAAATTATGGACCAAATGGATTTGACAGATATCTATAGGGCATTTCATCCTAAAAGGAAAGAATACAGCTTCTTTCCAGCACCTCATGGTACCTTCTCCAAAATTAACCATATACTTGTTCCCAAAACAGTCCTCAACAGATAGAAGATTGAACTCATCTCATCAGATCACCATTGACTAAGGCTTGTCTTCAATAGCAAGAAAAACATCAGAAAGTCCACATACCCATGGAAGCTAAACAATGCCCTACTCAATAATAACTTGGTCTCGGGAGAAATAAAGAAATTAAAGACTTTAGAATTTAATGAAAATGAAAGCACAACATACCCAAATTTATGGGACACAATGAATGCAGTGCTAAGAGGAAATCTCATAGCACTGAGTGCCTCCAAAAAGAAGCTGGAAAGCGCATACACTAGCAGCTGAACAGCACACCTGAAAGCTTTAAAACAGAATGAACCTTATAAACCCAAGAGGAGTAGAAGGCAGGAAGTCATCAAACTTAGGGCTAACATCAATGAAGTTGAAACAAATAGAACTATACAAAGAATGAACAAGACCAGGACTTGGCTCTTAGAGAAAATCAAAAAAATAGATAAACCCGTAGCGAGACTAACTAAAAGGCACAGAGACAGTATCCAGATTAACCAACTCAGAAATGAAGAAGTAGGTAACAATAGAAACTGAGGAAATTCAAAATATCATCAGAACCTACAACAAAATCCTATATTCAACAAAATTAGAAAATCTGGATGAAATGGATACTTTTCTAGACAGATTCTAGGTAGCAAAGTTAAATCAGGATCAGATAAATCTTCAAAATCATCCCATCACCCCTAAAGAAATATCAGCAGTCATTAAAATCTATGAACCATAAATTAAGTCGAGGAACAGGAGGTTTTTGTGCAGAATTTTATCAGACCTTCAAAGAAGACCTAATACCAATACTCTTCAAACTATTCCACAAAAAGGAAACAGAAGGAACATATCTATTTTATTCTATGAAGCCATTATTATGCTGATTATTCTTTCTTGGCAATGAAATTTTTTCTATATAATCATGAAATTCATAAAATATCTTTTCATAGAGGACTTCATAAAAGATATTTTTTCTATTTCTATCATGTTTAATGTTCCAAATAGCTTTTTAAAATTCTTTGAGTGCATATTACGTTTAGTTTTTACTTTTAGAAGTTATTTTATATATAAGAGAGATTTAACTACTAGAAATCATTTAGATGACTTTAAAAATGTCAATACTGAGTTGTATATTTTAAAATAAATTTTATTAGTTCAAAAAAATTAATAATTAAAAAGTGAAACTTCATGAAACCAATACCCTCACACTACTAACAATCATCATGTGGGTAGTTAGATAACCTACAGTATAGAATTAGCACTTTAGCTGCTGTAATATATGACAGAGAGTTATTTCTATAGAAACATAGCAAGAATCGGGTGGGGGAAAGTTTAAACACCAAGAAAATAAAACAGCTAATATTAGCACATAGAACCAAATACAGAGTTCTCAAAGAAGAAATAAAAGGCATGAGAAAAATAATTTCCTATTTCCCATATGTAGCCATTAGGGAAATCAATAATAAAGTTGTGTTCTAATTTTGCCTCATTCCATTCAATACGTCCAAGTTGAAAAATGACAGCAATGGAAAGTGAAACAGCCATTCTGGAAATCAGTAGGGAAATTCTACAAAAAACTAGAATTAGATATAGCATATGATTTTACTGTTGTCGAGCATATACCCAAAGTGATATATATCCCACTATCAAGATGTGTCTTAATCTTGTCCATAGCTGCTATATTCACAGTATCCAGAAGATTGGGGAAAACCTGGGTGTTCATTAATGAACAAAATGAAGAAAAATACTATATATTTGGACAATTGAATATTGTTCAGCAATTAAAAATTTAAAATTTGAAATCTGCAGGGAAACAGATACCAATGGAAATATCCACTCTGGTTTTGGTAATGAAGACCTGGAAAAACAATGTTGAAATCTCTCTGTCATGTATGGACTCTAGCTCTGAAATTTCTATGTGTGGGTTATATCTTAGTGCTCAAAGAAGTTAGGAAACAGTAAAGACCTAAGAGGTGGGCTTACTAAGAGAGTGGAGGTAAAATACAGATGATATGGAGTGAAAATAAAAATAATAGAAAAAGAAGTTTAGGTGGAGTAAGTGATGGGACTGTAGAGTATAGATGTATGTAGAGAAGAAGGATAACTAACACTTCAAAAATCTATAATCTATGTAAATATAGAGAAAGATAGATAGATAGATGATAGAAAAAGAACTTTAAATGGGTACCTTAGTTGGGTTTTTGCTGCTGTGAATTGACACCCTCACCAAGGCCAGTCTTACAAAGGACAGCAGTTGATTGTTGAACTGGCTTATAAGTTCAGAGGAGGAATTCCAGTATCATCAAGGAATACAATGGCAGCATCCAGGCAGGCATGCTCTAGGAGGAGGTGAGATTTCCACATCTTCATCTGAAGGTGGCTAGCAGAATGCTGGTTTCCAGGCAGTTGGGATGAGGTTCTTAGGGTCCACACCCACAGTGACACATCTATTCCAACAGGGACACAACTTTTAATAGTACCACTCCCTGGGCATAGCAGATACAAACTATCACATTTCACTTCCTGGCCTACATAGGCTTGTTCATATACCTAGTCATGGCATAATACAAAATATATTTAGTCCAAATTCAAAATTCCCCATAGTCTTTAGCAGTCTCAACAACTGATAAAATCAAACAACTGTCCAAAGTTCAATGTCTCTTCAGTGATGCATCCAATCACTTAAGTGTAATTCCCAAAGCAAGGCAGGAAACTAGCTTGGCAAACTCCAAATTCTGCACCTCTGTGGCTAATGTCAAAGAAGTCTTCATATCTCCAACTCCTTTTTCATCTTTGTGGACTACAAACATTTCCTTCTCCTGGGCTTGCTCTACTCTCTGTTAGCAGCTTTCCTTAGCAGATAGCCGACAGATCTGGCATCTCAAACATTTTGGGTTGGCTAAGACACATTCAGTGCTTTAGCTTCTTCTTTAAATGTTGTGGCATCCCCAATTGGTCTTTTCTGGGCTTTTTCAAAGAGCATTTTTTGGTCTCCAACTCTGTCCCCTTTAGCAGTCTAAGATCAGGTTGATCCTCTCCTCTGCAAGGGATGTTCTTCTTGAACATTCCATGGTACTGGCATCTCCAATACATTGGGTCTTCTGTTGCAACTATGCTTTATCAATAGCCTCTCATTGGCTCTTCATGGTGCCAAGACTCAAATTCTTTGCATGACCCCTTCAATCCTGGGCACTAAATATCAACTAAGGCTGCACCTTCACCAATAACCTTCCATGGCATCTCACAGCACAAGTCCTTGGCTGTTCAACATGACCCCTTCATACTTTTAAACGAGTACTACCTGTGTGGCTCTTACAAATTACCAATGTCAGATGAAACATGAGCTACAGCCTTGCTATTTCTGGAATACATCTTCTTGTGCTCCAAGAAAATGATTCCCAGAATATTTCACCTCAGTGATGCTGGTCTCTTCTTAATAACCACTAATTTCTAGGATTCATCTATCCAGCATCAATCGTCATCCCACTTGTTCCTTCTATTCTTGATTCTAAAGCTACAGACACATGGCTGGAGCAGCCACGTTCTGCTGCTTACAGGAACTGGAACATGGCCGATTACATTATCTCTAGATTACTGTTTTCCAACTCCTTCCCTCTCTGTGCTTTTTTGTCCTAGATCTTGGTCTGTAGATTGACCTTGAACTCAGAGATCTACTTGCCTGCCTCCTGGAAATAAGGTATGTACCACCAAGCCTGGACTTAAGCTTTTCTTCACCTAAATCTTGCTCTGTCCCAGGCTGGCCTTTAACTCAGGAAGCTGAATGGCTTTATCTGCTGGAATTGAAGGTATGTAGCAGAATTCCTTGATCTAACTTTCACTAGGGATATTCTTGCCTCAAAGTCCCACTCTCTCAATATTCTCTGTCCTATAACACAGGATTTGGCTCCATTTCACTTCCTGGCACCTCTTTAAGATGAGAAGCATGTATTTAATATTTTCCCATTCGAAACGTTCTATGCTTGTTCAAAATGTTCTTAATGAGACTTAAACAGAAAAATTTCTCTCCTGTGCTTTGTTGAGACTTTGTTTGTCAATGCAATTAATTGGAGCCTCTTCACCATAGCCTTACTCAGACACATCAGATAAGGGCAAAACCAAGCCACATACTTCACAAAATTACTACAAAAATCAGTCTCAAGACCAAATAATGAAGGTCTTCACTAAAACCTCTTGGGCCAGGTATGCACAGATAAAATCATTCAAATTGACAAATTCTTCCATACTCCTATTAGGATGGCTGATTAAGCCACACTTAAAATATTCCATGCCTTTCCAAATCCAAAGTCACACATTCTTCTAAACAAAAGCATGGTTAGGCCTGTAAGAGCAATATCTTTCAACTGGTAGCAATTTCTTTCTTAGGGTTTTACTGCTGTGAAAACATACCATGACCAAGGCAAGTGTCTATTTCTTCATCCAAAGGCAGCCTGGACAGGACATCACACATTGGGTAGAGTTAGAGCATTGGAACATCAAAGCCCACCACAATAGTGACACACTTCCTTTTATCTTTTGTTTTGTTTACTTTTTTTTTTTTAGCTTTGTAGAGAGAGGGATTCTCTGTGTAGTCCTGCCTGTCTTAGAACTCACTCTGTCCACCAGGTTGGCCTTGAATTCTGAAATCCACCTGCCTCTGCCTCCCAAGGGCTGGGATTACAGGCATGCACCATCATGCCCAGCTGTGACACACTTTCTTCAACAGGGCCACACATACTCCAAAAAGGAAACAACTCTTCATAATGAGACTCACTAGGCCAAGCACATTTTAATCACTGCATTCTATTCCGTGGCCTCATTGGCTTATTCAAACACATGAATTATGTACCTGATATAAACAGTAAGTATTAGGGTGTGGATTCAATAAATAATCCCTGTCTGACTGAGATTGGTGATTGTGTGGTTTCTGCATCAACTCTCAAACCCCCAACTCCATGGCCCCTAAATGTCTTCCAAAGCATTACTACCCAGGGGAATGTTTTACATTACTAAGTTCAGATGCAGCACTAGTTACAGTCTTAGTTATCTCTGAATCACAGCTTCTTTATATTCTCAGAAAACACTGCACAGAAGATTTCAAATCAGTAAAATGGCCTCTTTTTATCACTATTAATTTCTTAGCTCTACCAGCCAGCATTGTCCCTGTAATCCTTTCTATATTTGAGTGTAAAGCTAGAGCCAGAGGGCTAAAGTTCTTGCAACTTGCTACTTCCTGTGGCTGGAACATGTCTCCCTTATTCTATTAAATCCTTACTACTTAGGATTTGCTGTCCTGGGACTTGTTTTGTAAACTCACTATGAACTCAGAGATCTGCATGTTCCTATCAAGTGAGTTCTGGGAATAAAGGTATATATCACCATGTCTGGTCCTAAGCATTATTTTTTAAACATGGAACTGCTTCAGTATTGGGGTGGCCTTGAACTCTGCCTGCCAGTGTTTCCTGAGTGCTGGGATTAAAGGCCTACACTATAATGCCTGGACCTAATGTCCAAAACATATAAAAAACTCAAAACAGTAGTGATGTTGAAATATTACAGATCGTCAGAAAAACCAGACAGTCTCAGATCTGATGCAACACACACCAGGATATTTAATCTGTTTAAGATAGCTTCCACCCAACCCCTCAACCTCTCACTGCCCCACCATCACAGAGGATGGTTTTGGTGGCAGACCCATGAATATGTTTCTGGGAAAGGCTTTATAGTAAGCAACAAACAGAGTTTATGTGTAATCATCGAATTGGAAAGTTACTGTGTCCTTTAACATAATTGCCTTGTGCTGGGAGTCATATCATAAACTTAATTTCTGCTCTACTCTGTATTGGTCATCATTAGGCAAGTGGTAGGCTTGTCACCTGGAGGGCAGGTTTGTTGGGGAAATAATCTGGAGATGTAGGTCTTGTTGAGTCTGTAAACTGCAAAAGCTCATCTTGTTGGAATTAGCATAGAGAATGGAACTAGGGACCAGTTTTGTTAGGGATCAATTTGGAGGCTGGACCTTGACACCAGCCTGTTAGTTTACCTGAGTTTAAAATTAGGTCAGGGTCTCTAAAATGGAGTCTGAACTTAAAATATTTGGTTTCTTAAGGCTAAACTGAAAATAACAAAACAACACAATCAAAAAATGGAGTATAGAACTAAACCGATAATTCACAACAGAACACTAGTGCATGGCTGACAAGTACTTAAAGATATTTTCAAAGTTCTTAGTCATCAGGGAAATGCAAATAAAAACAACAATGAGATTCTACCTCATACCAGTCAGAATGGCTAAAATCAAAAACTCAGGTGACAACAATGCTGGCAAGGATGTGGAGAAAGCAAAACACTCCTCTATTTCTGCTGGAATTGCAAATTTATACAACCACTCTGGAAATCAATCCTGAGGTTCCTCAGAATATTCGAAATAGATATACCTGAAGACCAAGTTATAGCATTCTTGGGCTTATACCCAAAAGTTGCCCCACCATGTTACAGCAGCACTTGTTCCACTATGTTCATATTTGCTTTATTTGTGATAGCCAGAAGCTGGAACAAATCCAGATGTCCTCCAGCAAAAGAATGGATACAGAAAATGTGGTTTATGTACAGGGTGGGATACTACAGAACCATTAAGAATGAGGATATCCAGAGTTTTGCATGTAAATGTATACAAATAGAAAATACTATCCAGAGTAAACTAACTCAAACCCAAAAAAACATGCATGGTATGTATGCAGTAATAAGTGGATGGAAGCCAAAAAATGTGCAGAATATCTAGGGTACAATCCACAGAACTCAAGAAGGTTAACAAACCGAAATAAGAATGCCTCAGTTCCACTTAGAAGGGAGAACAAATCAACCACAGAGAGCAGAGGGAGGGAGGGGACAGGGTGAGAGAGGGACAGTGAGGGGGAAAGGGGAACAAGATCAGGTATTGGGTGGCATGGGGAAAAAAGCTGAAGCCCTAGGGGCAACAGAAAGAATGGAAACAACCAGGCTCAAGAGGTGGAGGTGGGGGACACTCTAGAATGTATCAGACACCCGGGAGGAAAGAAACTCTCAGGACTCAAAGGGAGGGACTTTAGCTGAACTGCCCATAAGTAGGGAGAAGAAACTTCTAGAGTTGACCTCCTGAAGAAAGACATGGCATCAAGTGGAGAAATGTGGTTGCCATCCACAGTCAAATGCTCTCACGCTGAATTGTTCCTATATGAATGAATTAGAAGGACAGAAATGGGGAAATGACTGAGCAAAAGAGTTCTAGTAATAAGATCAAATTCTGATCCAGCTCAGGGGAACACCCCAAGTCCTGACACTAATACTGGTGTGCTTACAAATAGGGGCACCTATCCTGAGTGTCTTCTGACAGGCCCACCAAGCAGCTGAGTCAGATGCAGATAGTTACATCCAACCACTCTACAGAAGCTGGTGATCCCTGTGATGGAATTAGGAAATAGCTGGAAGAAGCTGTGGCAGAGCGTGATCCCATATGAGGACCAGCAGTCTCAACTGACCTTGATTTCTGGGAAATCTCAGACACTGAGCCACCAATTAGGGAGCATTAACCAGCTGGTAGGAGGCCCCCCACCTATATTCAGAAGAGGACTGCCAGGTCTGGACTCAGTCAGAGAAGATGTAACTATCTCTTGACAGACTTGGAACCCCAGAGTGTGGGGAGGTCTTATGTGGTAGTGTGGAGTCATCCTCTTAGAGACAGGAGTGGGTGGGAGATTTAGTATGTGGAATAATCAGTGGGTAGAGCTGGAGGGGAATAAAGCTTGGACTGTTAAAATAAAGATTAAATAATAATGATTGTCATAATCATAAAAACTGATCAACTGAGACATACATCCTCTGCAACTGGACAAGTAGTAGATTCTTACTCTAGTAGACCACATGGAACCATTGTTGTTTTAGGGTTAGCACAACCTATATAAGCCATTTTAACAAATCATTGCCTTTATAAATGTATAGAAAAACGCATTGTATAAGTTCTGCTTCTTGCTGGGTAGTGGTGGTGCACACCTGTAGTCCCAACACTCTAGGAGGAAGAATCAGGCCAATTTCTGAGTTCAAGGCCAGCATGCTCTGCAGAGTAAGTTCCAGGATAGCCAGGCCTATACAGAGAAACCCTGTCTCAAAAAAAAAAAAAAAAAAAACAAAAAACAAAAAACAAAAAACAAAACAAAAACAAAAACAAAACAAAAAAAAACCAAACCAAACCAAAAAAAACAACAACAAAAAAACAAAACAAAACAAAACAAAAAAACAAGTTCTGCTCTTCTAGAGAACCCTGACAAATACAGGAGGTAAGGCAAAGAAAGAGATCATTAGCAAGTATACATGGGAATACTGGGATACTGAGATATTGCAGGCATCTGATTGTAATCATCAGAAATGGAAGTATTACTCGCTGGGTTATACTCTACTTTTAATGTTTCTAAGGAGCTGAAACCACATTTTTCTGAGGTCAAGGTTGTGATGTGTACTCTTGGTTGCCACTTGAAAATATCTAGATAAAACAAATATCAACACAGGAGGACACATCTCTGAGATATTTTCTGATTGAATTTTGTTAATGACTTCTAGGCAAGAAAGGAAGGTGGAAGACATACAAACTTAATCTAAAGTTCCTAAACCAGGTTGACATACCTTTAATCCTGGACACGCCTTCTGCTGGAGGTGTATATAAGGACATGGAAGCGTGAAGATTTACCCATTTTTCAGCTTCTCCTCAACTTGTTCACACATCCATCCCTACACTGGCATTGGAGCCAAATGCTTCCAGTTTGAGGCCTATAGAGAACATCTGAGACTTTCTAGTGGGACTGCAAAACTAAACGACTGTTAAAGTTTTTGTCTTCAGGTAACCACTGATGGATTAGTAGGACTGCACTCTGTAAGTACTACCAAAAATTCCCCTTATGGCATGTATATATATATGTCTCCTCCCCCCGCAAGTAAGCTGGCTGGCAGCTCCCAAACTCTTCTGATCGCTACCTCCGGCCTTTGTTCCTGTGAACAATAGGCTCCGCACCTCGACTACTGACACCACCCCCAGGTGTTTACCTGACCTGCCAGTTGAAGGCAGGCGACCCTGTGAGACCTGGAGCCAGGAGAATTCACAGGAACGCCTTTGAAGCGACCAAATTCTGGGGGGCATGGTCGATCCCCCAAAATACTATATAACATGCCTTAAATTTATTAAAACTAGTCTTGATCGGAATTCCCGCCTTGACTCATGTCTCTCCGCCTCCCTGTCCCTGTATCCTCAAAATTCTCTTAACAGGTAACCCGGTTCACATGTAGCTGCTGGCAGACTACATAATTGGCGCCCAACGTGGGGCAACCTGGTACGGGAGAATTTCCTGAGGTAACCCTATCGAGCGAAGCTTCGCAGAAAAGGTGATAAGGAATGGTATCCGTACGGTAAGCAACATAGAGGTCAAAAACTAGCGCTAGTGGAAAAATTTTTCTATTGTTGTGAGTGCAGAGGGATACGGGTTTTTCAAGCAAACTGTGTTGACCCGGCACAGTGGCCGCTTGGGTTGAAAAGACAGGGAAAAATGGGACAGGAAAGTTCGCGCAAAATTTGCGCCCGCAATATTCAAGAGTTGCTTCAGGCGAAAGGGATAGGGTTTGAAGAAGAAAGATTAGAGGATTTCTTGGACCAGATATATTCTTGTTGTCCTTGGTTCCAAGAAAAACGAACGTTAAATGAGAGAACTTGGGTGAGAATTGGTAATTCACTAAAGGCAGCCAAGGCAGACAATATCACTCTCTGCCTTTGGACGCTTATTAAAGATATCATAGATGAAGGAGGTTTGGAAGAATTAGGTGTCATTCAAGAAATTGAGGATTCTCAAGTAGAAAGCCTTATAGAAAGGATCCCTGTAAGAGAAGACTCTCCACACCCTAAGTCTCGTAAACACAGAGACAGTTCTGATGAGTCTATTGTAAGAAAAAAAATAGCTCATCCCGAGAAAGGAGCGACTGAAGTTCATGGAGAAGATTGGCCCCCTGTAGCGCCATCTGCTCCGCCTATGACCTTGATGGCAGCGGCCGAGATCCAGAAGGACATGCAATTACAAAAGTTAGAGTTTGAAATTAAATTGCAGAAATTGTCTAATGAGTTACAGGAGCTAAAAAGGGTCTCTAATACTAGAGAGAACAATAACTCGGAGACCCGCCAGTCACCATTAGAAAGAATTATAAACCAGGCCCGCGGGGAGGGGCAGGATATGTCAGAAATCTTAGCTTTTCCAGTCCTTGAGATAGAAGTCCAGGACAATGTGATTAGACAATATCAGTCCTTGGAATTTAAAGTGATAAAAGAATGAAAGCTAGCCATAGCCCAGTACGGCCCGACAGCTCCCTTTACACAGGCGTTATTGGATACTGTGATAGAGTCGAATTTAACTCCACAGGATTGGAAAACGCTGTGCAAAGCCACGTTGTCGGGGGGAGATTTCTTGCTTTGGAGTTCTGAATGGCGTGAGGCTAGCAAAAGAACCGCCGCCACTAACACTCAGGCAGGCCATCCAGAATGGAATGCTGAGATGTTACTGGGGGAAGGCCTATATGAAGGAAATAATAATCAGATGGGTTTTCCCATCGCAGTGTATGCGCAGATTGCGGTGGCCGCCCGCCGTGCATGGAATCTTTTACCATCTAAGGGAGATCTTAGTGGAAATCTAACAGCTGTGAAACAGGCGCCCGACGAACTCTTTCAAGATTTCGTAGATCGATTGCTAAAAACGGCTAATAGAATTTTTGGAAATTCTCAGGCAGAGAATCCTCTGGTTACTCAACTAGCTTATGAGAATGCTAATGCGGCCTGCCGGGAGGCGATTAGACCCCATAGGGGAAAGACGGACCTAGCTGATTTCATTCGTCTTTGTTCTGAAATCGGTCCCTCCTATAATCAGGGTTTAGCTATGGCTGCAGCGCTGCAGGGAACCACAATCCAGGGAATTCTTTCGCAGAGACGAGGAAATAGAAGGTGTTTTAAATGTGGTAGTCTGGGTCATTTTAAAAGTGATTGCCCTGATAATAAGACTACTATAAACGGGCAATCAGGTGGTCCACCAGGAACATGCCATAAGTGTAGAAAAGGAAATCATTGGGTAAAGGGATGCAAGTCCAAAAATAATTTCCAAGGCAGACCCGTGTCGGGAAACGGGGGGAGGGGCCAGCCCCAGGCCCCGATGCATCTAGGACAAACTGTCTGTGGGGCGCAGCTGCTGCCGAGCCAAGGAAATCTATCTTTGAACTCGCCAGAGCTACACCAGGAAGTGCAGGATTGGACCTCTGCAGTGTATTCCAAGCCATACTAGCGCCAGGGATGGGTGTTCAGGTTTTGCCCACAGGAGTCTTCGGACCATTACCTGAAGGCACTTGGGGATTGCTGTTAGGACGAAGCAGTTCTACTGTAAAGGGACTGCAGATTTATCCAGGGGTCATAGACAGTGACTATGAGGGAGAAATAAAAATTAAGGCTGCTTCGCCTCACGGTGTCATAACTATACCGGCTAATCAAAGAATTGCTCAGCTAGTTTTGGTTCCTTTACATCCACTGTCTTCCAAATTCATTAAAGATAAAAGAGGGGAGGAGGGCTTTGGCTCCTCCGGAGTGTTTTGGGTTCAATCTATCACAAATAAAAGACCTAACCTTAAATTGACTATTGAAGGAAAGAGTTTTGAAGGATTAATAGATACGGGAGCTGATGTTACAATTATTAAGGGACAGGATTGGCCGTGTAATTGGCCATTGACTGAGACCCTAACGCATCTCCAAGGTATCGGTTACGCAAATAACCCCAAACAGAGCGCAAGACTTTTAACTTGGAAAGATGCAGAAGGGAATTCAGGACAAATTCGGCCTTTTGTGATGCAGAACTTGCCTACTACCCTCTGGGGTAGCGACCTCCTATCTCAGATGAATTTAATCTTGTGTAATCCAAATGAAATCGCCTCTAAGCAAAAGACAGTGTCGGAGGAATCCGTACCTGCTCAGGGGCTTGGAAATGAAGGACAAGGCACTAGAAAGTTTAAAAACTCCCAGGCAAACCCTAACTCTAGAAGTCTGGGGCATTTTCAGTAATGGCCACTATCTTGCCTGCACCCCACGCTGATAAAATTCAATGGCTTAGTGACAATCCTGTGTGGGTTGATCAGTGGCCTTTATCTAAGGAGAAATTGGAGGCCGCCTCTTTGCTAGTACAGGAACAATTAGAGGCGGGACATTTAATAGAGTCATTATCTCCATGAAACACGCCAATATTCATAATTAAAAAAAAAATCCGGCAAATGGAGATTGTTACAGAATTTAAGAAATGTAAATGAAACAATGTTGCCCATGGGAACCTTACAAGCGGGTCTTCCATCCCCCGTGGCTATCCCTAAAGGGTTTCATAAAATAGACATAGATTTAAAAGATTGTTTCTTTACTATTCCATTGCACCCTGAGGATTGCAAAAGGTTCGCGTTCAGTGTTCCTTCTATCAACTTTACAGAGCCTATGAAAAGGTTTCAGTGGACAGTGCTCCCTCAGGGTATGGCTAACAGCTTGGCTTTATGCCAGAAATTTGTAGCACAGGCCATCCAACCTGTGAGACAGAAATGGTCAGATATTTACTTTATCCATTTCACAGATGATTTTCTAATTGCAGGAAAAAATCCTCAGACCTTGCTTTTATGTTTTAAAGATTTACAGCAAGCCTTGGTCGCCAAAGGGTTACAGATAGCGCCGGAAAAGGTTCAGATCCAGAAGCCATATAATTATCTGGGTTTTAAACTTACAGACCAGGCAATTTTTTCCCAGAAGATAATCATCCGCAGGGACAATTTGAAAACTTTAAATGATTTTCAGAAGTTATTGGGTGACATTAATTGGCTTTGGCCGTATTTAAAGCTTACAACAGGAGAATTGCAACCTTTATTTGATATTCTTAAAGGGGATGCTGATCCAACGTCTCCTAGGTTATTAACTTCAGAAGGACTTTTGGCTTTACAGACAGTGGAGAAAGCTATTGAAAATCAATTTGTTACCTATATAGATTATTCTTTACCTCTGCATCTGCTAATTTTTAATACTACTCACTCGCCTACAGGTTTATTATGGCAAAAGGCTCCTCTGATGTGGATTCATTTGAGGGTGTCTTCAAGGCGTAATATTTTGCCATATTTTGAGCCAGTGGCCCAAGTAATTATGCTTGGTAGAAAGCAGGCGCTAACTTATTTCGGCAAGGAGCCGGACGTTATTATACAACCTTACAGTGTAAATCAGGATGAATGGCTAAAACAGCATAGCACAGATTGGCTGCTAGCTCAGATTGGTTTTAAAGGGTGTATAGACAATCATTATCCTCAAGACAAGTTAATAAAGTTTTTTAATATGCATGAGGTTGTATTTCCTAAAATGACATCTCTACGGCCGTTGCAGAGTGCACTCCTAATTTTCACAGACGGCTCGTCTAAAGGAAAAGCCGGATATTGTATTAACAATCAACAGGTGGTCGTAGAAACGCCTGGGTTATCCGCTCAGTTATCAGAGCTTACAGCAGTGCTGTGTGTTTTTCAAACTGTAAATAGTACGTTTAATCTTTTTACTGACAGTGCTTATGTTGCATTTTCTATACCGCAATTAGAAACCTGTGGCACGTTTAATTTTAATATGCCAGCTGGATCCTTGTTTTCACAATTGCAAGGTATCATTCTTGCTAGGAAAAATCCTTTTTATATAGGACACATCAGAGCCCACTCGGGTCTTCCTGGACCTCTGGCTCAGGGTAATGAGTGCATTGACAAGGCGCTAATAGGACAAGCCTTGGCACTCATACCCGTAGAATTGGCAAAACGTGATCATGATAAATTTCATCTTTCTAGTCATACGTTGAGACTCCGTCATAAGATCACAAAGGAACAAGCTAGAATGATTGTAAAGCAATGCCCCAATTGTCTCACTTTAGCACCAGTGCCCCACTTAGGGGTTAATCCACGTGGCCTTATGCCCAATCAAATTTGGCAAATGGATGTAACTCACTATGCAGAATTTGGGAAATTAAAATTTATACATGTTTGTATTGATATGTGCTCGGGACTTATTTTTGCTTCCCTGCATACGGGAGAAGCCTCTAAAAATGTAATTGATCATTGTTTACAAGCCTTTAATACCATGGGATTACCCAAGGTCATTAAGACAGACAATGGACCAGCCTACACTGGTAAGAACTTTATCTCATTTTGTAAGGAATTTAATATAAAACTTAAAACTGGAATTCTTTATAATCCAATGGGGCAAGGAATCGTTGAGCGTGCCCATCGCACCCTTAAAAATTGGCTTATTAAAACTAAGAAGGGGAATTTATATCCTCCCACGTCTCCTAAATCACATCTTGCCTTTGTTTTATTCGTTTTAAATTTTCTCCAAATGGATGCTAAAGGTCAGTCTGCTGCAGACCGACACTGGCATCCAGCTACTTCCAATTCCTACGCCATGGTTAAGTGGCGGGACCCTTTAAATAATACATGGAAAGGCCCAGACCCTGTTTTGATCTGGGGAAGAGGGTCTGTTTGTGTTTTCTCCCAGGAAGAAGACGGAGCACGTTGGTTACCAGAGAGATTGGTAAAACAGGTAAATTCCACCCCCAAAACTGTTGGTAAGTATAATTAATTCAAAAGGCTGTTTTTCAAGCCCCTTCCCATTTACTTGGGAAGGTATAGTTCCTTTGTGTTCTTGCAAATTAAGTTGCAAGCCAGGCCTCTTGCCTGAGGCCACTGAATTTCAATTAAACTAAAACCGGTTTGAGTTTCCAAGACTAACCAAACAGGTTGTTCTCTTAATATCCTTTTATATTTCAAGCAGATAACACTCAGAAGACGAAATTCCTTCAGCGATGGCTCCAGGTTGAGGATGGGTAGTATTATAGCCAGCCAGCGCTTATCCGGAGAGAATTTACTCTGCTAGTGGAATCCTCAGAGAGGAGGCTGCATGGTACTTGGAACTATGCATGTTTGTTAATATAACAAACATGGGCATCAGTTGAGGTGCGAGGCGAGGCACTGCAAGGGAAAGGGAAAAAAATCCTGGCTCCGAGTTTCCCTGAAAAGCATGCCCAGCTGCATGGGGGTTTGACATCGAAAGACTGTCCTTGAAAAAAATAGCGGTCTATTCCCCCCCCCCTGAAAAAGATGTCCGTAACGCTTAAGGGGGCTAGGGCCTCTGCTTTCACTCACTGATGAATGCCTGTCATCCATTGGATGAACTTAATTATTTCCACTGAGTTGTTTAAAATTAATAATTAAGGGGGAATTGTCTCCTCCCACCACCCATTCCCCCCCCCCCCCCCCCCGGCAACTAAGCTGGCTGGCAGCTCCCAAACTCTTCCGATCGCTACCTCCCTCCCGCCTTTGTTCCTGTGAACAATAGGCTCCGCACCTCGACTACTGACACCACCCCCAAGGCAGTGTTTACCTGACTCGCCAGTCTGAAGGCAGGCGACCTGCTGAGACCTGGAGCCAGGAGAATTCACAGGAACGCCTTTGAAGCGACCGACTTCTGGGGGGGGTGGTCGATCCCCCAAAATACTATATAACTTGCCTTAAATTTATTAAAACCAGACTTGACCGGAATTCCCGAGTTGACTCATGTCTCTCCGCCTCCCTGTCCCTGTAACCTCAAAATTCGCTTAACAGGTAACCCGGTTCACATGTAGCTGCTGGCAGACTACATATATAGATGCATTCCATAACTTGTTTTTTATTGGACATTTCATTTATTTACATTTCAAATGTTATGCCTTTCCTGGTTTCCCCTCCAAAAGACTCCATCCCCTCCCCCTCTAATTCCCCCTACTTTTATGAGGTTGCTCTCCCCAAGGACCCATATACTCCCTCCTCACTCCCCTAACATTGCCACACTTGGGGCATAGAACCTTCATAGGACAAAGGCCCTTCTGCTTTTCCTTGGGGGGGGTGGGGGGGCAGTGTTTCTCTGTACAGCACTGGCTGTCCTGGAAATCACTCAGTAGACCAGGATAGCCTCGAACTCAGAAATCCCCCTGCAACTGCCTCCAAAGTGCTGGGATTAAAGGCATGTGTTATCACTGCCTGGGGTTTTTGGTTTTGTTTTTTGTTTTGTTTTGTTTTGTGTGTGTGTGTGTGTGTGTGTGTGTGTGTTTAATCAGGCAATCCTTTGGTACAAAAACAAATGGAGCCATGGCTCCCTTCCATGTGTAGTCTCTGGGCTTTAGTCACTGGGAGCTCTGCAGGGTCTGGCTCATTGATATTGTTGTTTTGCCTATGCAGTTGCAAACTTCTTCAGCTCCTTGGATCTTTTCTCTAACTCCATCATTGGGGTCCCTGTGTTCAGTCCAATGGTTCCCTGCTAGCAACAGCATCTGTATTTGTCAGGCTCTGGCAGATCTTCTCAGGAGACAGCTATATCAGGCTTCTGTCAGCAAGCACTTCCTGGCATCTACTATAGTGTCTGGGTTTGGTGACTGCATATGGTATGGATTCCCATGTAGGGCAGTTTCTGGATGGCCTATCCTATAGTCTTTGATTAACTCTTTGTCCCTTTATTTCCTTTGGTTTTTTTTCCCCCAAAACCTCTTTTGAAGAAAAGTTTATTTAAATCCATTAGCTACTTTTTTTTAAATTTCATATATTTATTTACAATTCGAATGATTTCCTCTTTTCTGGCCTCCCACTCCCAAAAGTCCCATAAGCCATCTTCCCTCCCCCTGATCTCCCATCCACCCCTTCCCACTTCCCTGTTCTGGTTTTGCCTATATTGCTACACTGAGTCTTTCCAGAACCAGTCCACTCCTCCTTTCTTCTTGTACATCATTTGATGTGTGGATTATGTTTTGGGTATTTCAATTTTCTAGGCTTATATCCACTTATTAGTGAGTGCATACCATGATTAATCTTTTGAGACTGGGTTACCTCACTTAGTATGATGTTCTCCAGCTCCATTCATTTGTCTAACAATTTCATGAATTCATTGTTTCTAATGGCTGAATAGTACACCATTGTGTATATATACCACATTTTTTTATATCCATTCTTCCGTTGAGGGAAGACTTTCTATGACTCCTTCTATTTCTCCACATCCTTGCCAACAACTGCTGTCTCCTGAGTTTTTAATCTTAGCCACTCTGACTGGGATAAGGAGAGCCGGAGGTGAATAAATCCTGGACTGTTAAAAATAAAGATTAAATAATAATAATGATCATAATCATGAAAACTGATAAACAGAGACATTCAACCTCTGCAACTGAACAAGTAGTAGATTCTTACTCTAGTAGACCACATGAAACCATTGTTGTTTTAGGGTTAGCACAACCTATAAGCCATTATAACAAACCATTGCCTTTATAAATGTATAGAAAGACTCATTGTATAAGTTCTGCTTCTAGCCAGGTTGTGATGGTGCACACACACAGTACGTATTAGGGTATGGATTCAATAAATAATCTCGGTCTGACTGAGTTTGGTGATTGTGTGTTTTCTGCATCAACTCTCAATCCCCAAACTCCATGGCCCCTAAATATCTTCCAAAGCATTAGTACTTGGGTGAATGTTTTACATTACTAAGTTCAGATGCAGCACTAGTTACAGTCTTAGTTATCTCTGAAAAACAGCTTCTTTATGTTCTCAGAAAACACTGCTCTGAAGATTTCAAATCAGTAAAATGGCCTCTTTTTATCACTATTAATTTCTTAGCTCTACTAGCCAGCATTGTCCCTGTAATCCATTCTATATTTGAATGTAAAGCTAGAGCCAGAGGGCTAAAGTTCTTGCAATTTGCTACTTGCTGTGGCTGGAACATCTCTCCCTTATTCTATTAAATTCTTCACTGTTTATGATTTTCTGTCCTGGCACTTGTTTTGTAAACTCACTTTGAACTCAGAGATCTGCATGTTCCTATCAACTGAGTTCTAGGAGTAAAGGTATATATCACCGTGTCTGGTCTGAAGCATTAATTTTTAAACATGGAACTGCTTCAGTACTAGGGTGGCCTTGAACTCTGCCTGCCTCTATCTCCTGAGTGCGCGGATTAAATGCATATACTACAATGCCTGCACCTAATGTCCAACACATATAAAGAACTCATGAACAATAGTGATGTGGAAATATTACTGATCCTCCAAAGACCAGACAGCATCAGATCTGATGCAACACACAGCAGGATCTTTAATCTATTTAAGTTAGTTTCCACCCAACTCTTCCACCTATCACTGCCCCACCATCAAAGAGGGTTTTGGTGGTGGCAGACCCATGAATATTTTTCAGGGAAAGGCTTTGTAGTAAGCAGCAAGCAGAGTGTACATGTGTAAGCATCGGATTGGAAAGCTACTGTGGCCTTTAACATAATTGCCTGGTGCTGGGAGTCATATCATAAACTTAATTTCTGCTCTACTCTGTATTGGTCATCATTAGGCAAGTGGTAGGCTTGTCACCTGAAGAGCAGGTTTGTTAGGGAAATAATCTGGAGATGTTGGTCTTGTTGAGTCTGTAAAATGCAAAAGCTCATCTTGTTGGAATTGCCATAGAGAATGGAACTAGGGTCCAGTTTCATTAGGGATCAACTTGGAGACTGGACATTGGCACCAGCCTGTTAGTTTACCTGAGTTTAAAATTAGGTCAGGGTCTCTAAAATGGAGTCTGAACTTAAAATATTTGATTTCTTAAGGCTAAACTGCAAACAACAAAACAACACAATCAAAAAATGGAGTATAGAACTAAACAGATAATTCACAACAGAAGACTATTGAAGGGATGATAAGCACTTAAATATATGTTCAAAGTTCTTAGTCATCAGGGAAATGCAAATAAAAACAACAATGAGATTCTACCTCATACCAATCAGAATGCGTAAAATCAAAAACTCAGGTGACAGCAATGCTGGCAAGGATGTGGAGAAAGCAAAACACTCCTCTATTTCTGCTGGAATTGAAAATTTATACAACCACTCTGGAAATCAATCCTGAGGTTCCTCAGAATATTGGAAATAGATCTACCTGAAGACCAAGCTATAGCACTCTTGGGCTTATACCCAAAAGTTGCCGCACCATGTTACAGCAGCACTTGTTCCACTATGTTCATATTTGCCTTATTTGTGATAGCCAGAAGCTGGAACAAATCCAGATGTCGTCCAGCAAAAGAATGGATACAGAAAATGTGGTTTAAGTACACGTTGAAATACTACATAACTATTAAGAATGAGGACATCCAGAGATTTGCAGGTAAATGGATGGAAATAGAAAATACTATCCTGAGTAAAGTAACTCAAACCCCAAAAACATGCATGGTGTGTTCTCAGTAATAAGAGGATGTAATCCAAAAAATGTGCAGAATTCCTAGGGTACAATCCACAGAACTCAAGAAGGTTAACAAACCGAAGTCAGAATTCCTCAGTTCCACTTAGAAGGGAGAACAAATCAATCACAGAGAGCAGAGGCAGGGAGGGGACAGGGTGAGAGAGGGACAGTGAGGGGGAAGGGGGAACAAGATCAGGTATTGGGTGGCAGGGGGAACAATGCTGAAGCCCTAGGGGCAACAGTAAGAATGGAAACAAGCAGGCTCAAGAGGTGGAGGTGGGGGACACTCTAGAATGTATCAGACACCAGGGAGGAAAGAAACTCTCAGGACTCAAAGGGAGGGACCTTAGCTGAACTGCCCATAAGTAGGGAGAGGAAACTTCTAGAAAGGAGGAAACTCCTGAAGAAAGACATGGCATCAAGTGGAGAAATGTGGTTGCCATCCACAGTCAAATGCTCTCACGCTGAATTGTTCCTATCTGAAAGAATTACAAGGACAGAAATGGGGAAATGACTGAGCAAAAGAGTTCTAGCAATAAGCTCAAATTCTGATCCAGCTCAGTGGAACACCCCAAGTGCTGACACTAATACTGGTATGCTTACAAATAGGGGCGCCTATCCTGAGTGTCTTCTGAAATGCCCAACAAGCAGCTGAGTCAGATGCAGATCGTTATATCCAACCAATCTACAGAAGCTGGTGATCGCTGAGATGGAATTAGGAAGTAGCTGAAAGAAACTGTGGCAAGGGTTGATCCCATATGAGGACAAGCAGGCTCAACTAACCTTGATTCCTGGGAAATCTCTGACACTGAGCCACCAACTAGGGAGCATTAACCAGCTGATAGGAGGCCCCCCCACCTATATTCAGCAGAGGACTGCCAGGTCTGGACTCAGTCAGAGAAGATGTAACTATCTCTTGACAGACTTGGAGCCCCAGAGTGTGGGAAGGTCTTATGTGGTACTGTGAGGTCATCCTCATAAAGACAGGAGTGGGTGGGAAATTTGGTACGTGGAATAATCAGTGGGTAGAGCTGGAGGGGAATAAAGCCTGGACTGTTAAAATAAAGATTAAATAATCATAATGATCATAATCATAAAAACTGTTCAACTGAGACATTCAACCTCTGCAACTGGACAAGTAGTAGATTCTTACTCTAGTAGACCACATGGAACCATTGTTGTTTTAGGGTTAGCACAACCTATAAGACATTATAAGAAATCATTGCCTTTATAAATGTATAGAAAGACTTATTGTATAAGTTCTGTTTCTAGCCGGGTGGTGGTGGTGCACATCTGTAATCCCAACACTCTAGGAGGAAGAATCAGGTCAATTTCTGAGTTCAAGGCCAGCCTGCTCTGCAGAGTAAGTTCCAGGATAGCCAGGGCTATACAGAGAAACCCTGTCTCAAAACAAACAAACAAACAAACAAACAAACAAAAAACAAAAAACAAAAAACAAAACAACAAAACAAAACAAAACAACAACAACAACAACAACAACAACAACAAACAAGTTCTGCTCCTCTAGAGAATCCTGACAAATACAGAAGGTAAAGCAAAGAAAGAGATCTTTAGCAAGTATACTTGGGAATACTGGAATACTGAGGTATTGCAGCCATCTGATGGTAATCATCAGAAATGAAAGTATAACGTGCTGGGGTATACTCGACTTTTAATGTTTCTAGGGAGCTGAAACCACATTTTTCTGAGGTCAAGGTTGTGATGTGTACTCTTGGTTACCACTTGAAAATATCTAGATAAAACAAGTATCAACAAAGGAGGACACATCTCTGAGATATTTTCTGATTGAATTTTGTTAATGATTTCTAGGCAAGAAAGGAGGGTGGAAGACATACACCCTTAATCCAGTTCCTAAACCAGGATGACACACCTTTAATCCTGGACACGCCTTCTGTTGGACAGTGGAAGACATATACCCTTAATCCAGATCCTAAGCCAGGATGACACACCTTTAATCCTGGACACGCCTTCTGGTGGATGGGACATACACCCTTAGTCCAGATCCTAAACCAGGATGACACACCTTTAATCCTGGACACGCCTTCTGCTGGAGGTATATATAAGGACATGGAAGCATGAAGATTTACCCATTTTTCAGCTTCTCCTCAACTTGTTCACACATCCATCCCTACACTGGCATTGGAGACAAATGCTTCCAGTTTGCAGCCTATAAAGAACATCTGAGACTCTCTAGTGGGACTGCAAAAGTAAAAGACTGTTAAAGTTTTTATCTTCAGGTAACCACTGCTGGATTAGTAGGACTGCACTCTGTAAGTACTTCCAAAAATTCCCTTTATGGCATGTATATATAGATACATTCCATAACTCGTTTTTTATTGGACATTTTATTTATTTACGTTTCAAATGTTATGCCTTTCCTGTTTCCCTTCCAAAAAACTCCATCCCTTCCCCCTCTATTTCCCCCTCCTTCTATGAGGTTGCTCTCCCCAAGGAACTAATACTCCTTCCTCACTCCCCTAACATTGCCACACTTAGGGCATAGAAACTTCAGAGGATAAAGACCCTTCTGCTTTTCTTTAGGGGGGGGGCAGTGTTTCTCCTTATAGCACTGGCTGTCCTGGAACTCACTATGTAGACCAGGCTAGACTTGAACTCAGAAATCCCCCTGCATCTGCCTCCAAAGTGCTGGGATTAAAGGCAATTGATATCATTGCCTGGGGTTTTTTGTTTTTGTATTTTGTATTGTTTTGTTTTAGTGTGTGTGTGTGTGTGTGTGTGTGTGTGTGTGTGTGTGTGTGTGTGTTTAATCAGGCAATCTTTTGGTACAAAAGCAGATAGAGCCATGGCTCCCTTCCATGTGTAGTCTCTGGTTGGGGCTTTGGTCCCTGGGAGCTCTGCAGGGTCTGGTTCATTGATATTGTTGTTTTGCCTATGCAGTTGCAAACTTCTTCGGCTCCTTGGATCTTTTCTCTAACTCCATCTTTGGGGTCCCTGTGTTCATTCCAATGGTTCCCTGCTAGCAACAGCATCTGTATTTGTCAGGCTCTGGCAGATCCTCTCAGGAGACAGCTATATCAGGCTCCTGTCAGCAAGCACTTTCTTGGCATCCACTATAGTGTCTGGATTTGGTGACTGCATATGATATGGATTCCCAAGTAGGGCAGTTTCTGGATGGCCTTTCCTGTGGTCTTTGATTAACACTTTGTCCCTTTATTTTCTTTTTTTTTCCCAAGACCTCTTTTGGAGAAAAGTTTATTTAAATCCATTAGCTAGTTTTTTTTTTTTAATTGGTATATTTATTTACAATTCAAATGATTTCCCCTTTTCTGGCCTCCCACTTCCAAAAGTCCCATAAGCCATCTTCCTTCCCCCTGATCTCCCATCCACCCCTTTCCAATTCCCTGTTCTGGTTCTGCCCTATACTGCTACACTGAGTCTTTCCAGAACTAGTCCACTCCTCCATTCTTCTTGTACATCATTTGACATGTGGATTATGTTTTGGGTATTTCAATTTTCTAGGCTAATATCCACTTATTTGTGAGTGCATACCATGATTAATCTTTTGAGCCTGGGTTACCTCACTTAGCATGATGTTCTCCAGCTCCATTTATTTGTTTAAGAATTTCATGAATTCATTGTTTCTAATGGCTGAATAGTACTCCATTGTGTATATATACCACATTTTTTTATATCCATTCTTCCGCTGAGGGATACCTGGGTTCTTTCCAGGTTCTGGCTACTATAAATAGGGCTGCTATGAACATAGTGGAACAAGAATCCTTATTACCTGCTGGGGAATCCTCTGGGTATATGCCCAGGAGTAGTATAGCAGGATCCTCCGGAAGTGACATGTCCCGTTTCCTGAGGAACCGCCAGACTGATTTCCAGATTGGTTTTACCAATTTGCAACCACACCAGCAGTGGAGGAGTGTTCCTTTCTCCACATCCTGGCCAACATCTGCTGTCTCCTGAGTTTTTAATCTTAGGCACTCTGACTGGGGTAAGGTGAAATCTCAGGGTTGTTTTGATTTGCATTGGAGAGGAACAATTTTTGGGTTTAAATTTTGTTGATAGGTAAGTTGCCCATCTCTCAATAGGAGGTTGTGCTTGACCTCTGGTTATGGGTTCTATAGTTTCTTACTATACTTTTTTTCGGTATGTCAGTTAATAGTATCCTCATTGGGTCCTGGGAGCCCCTCGCTTCCCTGGCTTCTGAGACTTTCTGGTGGCTCCTCCATGTTTTCCATCCTCCATTGATATACACTCTCTTCAAATTCTGAAGATCTATACGTCTACTGTCTCTTCCCATACCTGATGCTGCCCCCCTTTATATCCCTTCTACTTTCTCTCTTTCTCCTTAGATCCATAACATGCTCTACCTCCCTTGATTATTTTATTCTCCCTTTTAAGAAAGACTGAATTATTCACGCTTTGGTCTTCCTTCTATTAAAGCTTCAAAAGACCTGGGAATTGAATCTTGAGAATGCCAACCACCTTGCCTAATTCTCAATTTATGAGAGACTACATACCATTTTTGTCCTTTTGTGATTGGTTTAGCTCACTCAGGATAATATTTTCTAGTTCCATCCACTTCCCTGAGAATTTCCTGGAGTCATTGTTGAGTACAACCCCATGGTGTCAATGTATGACATTCACTGTATTCATTTCTTTGTTGAGGGATATCTGGATTGTTTCCAGCTTGCAGCTATTAAAAATAATGCTGCAATTAACATAGTGGATCATATATCGTTGTTATATATTGGGGCATCTTTTGGGTATATGCCAAGGAGTTGTATAGCTGGGTCCTCAGGTAGTACTATTTCCAATTTTTTGAGGAACTGCCAGACATATTTCCAGGTTTGTTGTACCATCTTGTGATCCCAACAGCAATGGAGGAGTGATTCTCTTTCTCCAAGTCCTTTTCAGCATCTGCCATCACTTCAGTTTTTGATCTTAGCCATTCTGATTGGTAAGAGGTGGAGTCTCAGGGTTGTTTTGATTTGCATTTCACTGATGACTAAGGATATTGAACATTTCTTTAGGTGATTCTTGGCCATTTGAGATTCCTCAGTTAAAAATTCTGTTACTCTCTGTAACCCATTTTTAATAGGGTTATTTTGTTCTCTGTGTTCTAATTTATTTATTGAATATATACTATATATACTATATTGAATAGATAGAGAGAGACTGGGCAGGCATGACTTATCCTTGATTTTGCTGAAATTGCTTCAATTTTCTCGCCGTTTAGTTTGATCTTGGCTACTGGTTTGCTTTTACTAGGTTTAGGTGTGAGCCTCTTTCTAGAGCTCAAGAGTTGTTCTGATTCTTCAGATTTATCTTTGAGAAAGACCAGGGTAAATCCTACCACCTACTATGTCACTACTTAGGGCATGAAGAAAAGTCCAGTTTTGTCCTGCTTAGACTTATGAAAAAGATTTCAAGGAAACTTTCTACATTTTGCCACATGTTTCAGTCAATATTTGGATGATTTTATTCTCTTCCCATAATTGTTATTATTATTTAATAATCATAAACAAAAATATAGAATTTTTTATTTATAAATTTATAAATTTAAAAAATATAAAATATTTTAAAACTGAGGGATGTTGAATGGTATCAAGTAGAGAGTACCCTGCAGCTATGTTATACGATAATGTTAAGAAATAGAGACCTAAGCCAGTTTTCAGGCAAATATTTTCCATCTCTGCAAGTTAGAGGCAAAAGAATTCTCATTTTGAGACTAGATTGAAGTAGTAAAAGACTTTTAAAAAACCAAGTTGCCTTGTAACATCTTGGAATCTTCTTGGTGGGAGGAGGTCCCCAGTTTCCTGGGAGAGGGCTGGATGTTGAGCAGAACACCTAATAAGTGTTTTAATCAGTGATGCTTTTGTAAAGATACCATCACAAAACACCAGAGGATACTTTTTAGAGCATTTTCTAATTGATGAAAAGGTGAAAGATTGTACTAGCAGTTGCCAAGTTTTAATTTCATGTATTATAAGTTCCTGAATTAATTTCAAAAGTATACCTATCCATCCAAACTTTACACTTATTTTTTCAATCTACATGTTGTGACAAATCATATTGATGGTAATGATGAAGATGGTAATTATGATGATGATATGATTTCTATTTTTCTTTCACTTTTTCTCTTTCTCTCCTTTCTTTGTTTCTTTGTTTCTTTCTTTCTTAAATATTTGATGTCATCACTCCATTTTTTAAATTTAAAATTAGATTTTTCTTTCATTTTGTCCATCCTTAGACCAGGTTCCGTGAGCTGTGTGGATATAATCCTAGACAATGTGGTCCTATTGTCAGTATGCTGACAGTGAACCTGTCTCTTTGCATTAGTCTATATTATTTGAGTAACTTGATGGGACCCCATAGAAGAAGAATACTAGAGAATGCAGCAGATTCCTTCCTCAGGGAGACTTGCCTGGATTCAAAATTGGCCACACCAGGTCATGTATTGAGATTCCCATTATTGAGATTACCATCATATGCACTATAACTCTCCATTGCAAGAGGTTTCAACAACACCATACAATATTATATTAATTTACAATCTTCATCCAAAACAACCCTCACATGAATTCTACTACTGCTTTACAAACCCACCACAATTGCCCCCAAAAATCCTATACCACATTCTCTTCCAAGATGGATGAGTACAATATTGAAGGTGCGCATTGGCCATTAAGTAAATGGTAGTAGGCAAGCTAACACACAAGAACCTAAGAGGCTGGTTACCTGGGAGCACCTTCTGAGTTCTATGAGCCTGGGATGAAATGTTTAAACAAGCTCTCTAGATATGAGGCCCTACCCACTGAAAGGTATGGTCTACCAAATCATAGAATCATAACTTCTGACCACCTCAGGATGAGTTTTACACAAGGAGACCTCAGAGCAATAGAGTTGAATTTTACTTGACCATTCCACATTCATCAGAACCAAAGAACGTGTGAAGCCCTGGCATCCAGCACACATTTTCAGCCTTCTTTCTACCATGTAACTTCTGTCTGTCCACTGAATGTGTGTATTCTCAAGGACTTTAAGCTCTCACAGTGGCATATCTAGTTCAGCCCAGTGTTCTCCTTTTCCCAACAGTGTAAGAACATGGAGAGTTCCTACACCTTCTGTGAAGCCTATATGGAGATGGCAGAAAACACAGTTGCTTCCCAGCCAGGATCCTGGAATACCCAACCTTCCCCTATGGAGTCCAGCCAGCTTATTTCAGGTCAGAGCTCAGATATGCCTACCTGGAAACAAACAGTGATGGCATCAACATCCTGTAGCAACCAAGATGCAGCCTGTACTCTGAGTTCAACAGCACACCTGGGAGAAGCCAATGATTTCCTGTTTGGAGAGCCAAGTGAGACCTCTTTTTGGTACCAGCAAGTTGTGTCTGCTGAGCAGAAAATCTCCCCTGCAGGCCCTCAGCACATGCAGCTCAACAGCACCCCGAAGACATGCCTTTCTCATTCCCAGAAGAGAGCAGAACTTGACACCAGGGATACTTTCTACAATGAAGGCTACTGGAAGAGGACAATGAACTCTGACAAGACTCTCTTGTTCACAAATACAGAAATGTGTTTGAATCCCAGGATTAACTTTGGTAATCATCAAAAGGTGCTTTCAGGAAGTCATGCTCTCCAGGACCCAAATGTAGATCACTCCCTTGCTTCTAAACATGACCAGATTTTCAGTGGTGAACATGAGATGCCTTTCCATGGTAACCAGACCAACTACAATCAGGTGACACCAAGGAATGGAGGGCATCTGACTCTCTATGGGAATCAGATGACATCACCCAGTTATACACAGGCCCTTTATCCCAATCAAATCATAACATCCTTTTCTGAACAGAATCGTTTTAGGAATCACCAGGAGAGCCCAGTAGCTGACAATGAATACTATGGAGATCAGATGATACTGCCAAATGGAAACCAGGTATTCTCTGAGCCTCAGATGAGAATTAACTGTGACCAAACAAATGACCAAATGAAATCCTACAGTGTTCAGAATGTCTCCAAAGATCAAGAGAATCTCCTCAGTGGTGAGCACTCCCTCTCTGGGTATCATTCATCAGGGTACAGATGTGACCAGGATTTGACTGTGAATCACCAGGTATCAATTTCAATTGCTGGCCAGTCTTTCTATGAGTTTCAGAAAGAGACTTCCAGTTTTGACACAACTCTTCATGGGTATAAGAGGACAACATACAGTCCAGAAGAGAACCTGGCTAGCCATTCAGAGACAAGTCCCAGTTCTGAAGAGATATTCTATTTGGGTCAGATAAAGACCTCTTTTGATGAAAATGTCTGCCCAAGTCAGAATGGAACACCCAATCTGGAAGGAAGCCTTGATTGGCAGGTGACTTCACTTAGTCCCCAAGCCTCATATGTGGATGAAAACCCTTATCCTTCAAGTTCCCCTTTGGTCCAAAGACAACCTCAGGAAAACTCTTCAGCTTCCAGTTTGGTCCAGGTACAACATGCAGAGATGAAGTTAGACACCAAGACCAAGAGCCCAGTGTCCCGGAAGAACCCTCATCCTTTGAAGAGCTTCGCCTGTACCTACCAGGATTGTCAGAAATCATACAAAAAGTCTCACCACCTCAAAAACCACATGAAGAAACACACACGTCAGAAGGATTATGCCTGTGATGAGCCTGGATGCAAATGGAAATTCTTCCGCTCAGAAGATCTCAAGAGACACAAGCAAAAGCACAGTGGGGAGAGGCCCTACCCCTGTGACATGTGCAACAAAAGCTATTCCAGACCCGATTATCTCAAAAAGCATCAGAGGATCCATCTTCAAACATCACCCACTACTGCAACCTGAATGCCCACTCCCCTCCCCATACCATATCATATTACACTAACATATTTCTTCCTTCTTCTCAGTCACCATACCTGACCACTAATCAAGTACTTTGGGGATAATAGTGGGCCCCAGCAATGGACTCACTCAAATATTCCCAGCAGATTTTTTTTCAAGGAAAGCAGAGATGTAATGACAAACGTGTAGCTAGCCTGAATCAAAATTGTATACACTGAAATTTTATTATCAATTAAACATAAAATTATAAATACTTTAAAAAGTAGGGAACTTTTCATTGTCTCAGTTCACATTCCTGAATTTGAAATCAAATGCCATGTTCATAATAGGAAGACATAATAACTTCAGTGTGTTCAAAAAATGTTTGCTTGAAAATCACTAAAAGTGATAAACATGCTGCCTCCAACTCAAATATTCACAAAACACATGTGTGACAAAGGAAGTGAAAAATCTCAATATTATGAAAATCCAACAGTCCAATTGAACTAGATGTGGAGATATTTCCCTGAAGAAATTTAGGTGAATTCAGACAAGTGAAGAAGAGTCATTGTGCTTGCCCAATGCAAAATCTCAAATTAAAACCACACTCATGTATTATCATATACAATGGCAAATACAAAAACAAAACAAACACACAACTTTCCTCCACCCAACTTGAAAATCCTAAAGATAGACTATATTCTGGGTAATGCTCTATTTAACACATTCCAAAGGACAAAACAACAAACCAGAAATTAATTCCATCAGATAGAGCAGTGGCAGGGCCTGTGAGACTTTTTGTTTTTCTTTTGTATTTATTGTTTAAATTTTTATTAGATATTTATTTTATTTACATTTCAAATGTTATCCCCTTTCCACTTTTTCCCTCTTTTTCCCTCACTTTTCCACATGTGCAAGGACTTTTCCTCTCATTGACACCTGACCACCCCATCCTCTGCTACATATGCAACTGGGGCCATTGGTCCCTCCATGTGTACTCTGTGGTTGGTGGCTAAATCCCTAGGAGCTCGGGGAGTCCTCATTTGTTCATGTTGTTATTCCTCCTATGGGGCTGTAAACCCCATCAGCTCCTAGGGTCCTTTCTCTTGCTCCTCCATTGGGAAGCCTGTGCTCAGTTCAATGGTAGGCTAAGAGCATCCACTCTGTATTTGGCAGGCACTGGCAGAACCCCTCAGAAGACAACTATATCAGGCTCCTGTCAGCTAGAACTTCTTGGCATCCACAATAGTGTCTGGGTTTGGTAATTGTATATTGAATGGATCCCCAGATATGGCAGTCTCTGGATGGTTTTCCTTCAATCTGCTACACACTGTCTCTGTATATCCTCCCATAGGTATTTTGTACCCCTTTTAAGAAGGACCAAAGTGTCCACACTTTGGTTTTCCTTCTTCTTGAACTTCATGTGGTCTCTATTATATCTTGGGTATTCCTGCCTTCTGGGGCAATATTCACTTATCAGTGAGCATACCATATGTGTTCTTTAGTGATTGACTGGTTTAAGTCACTCAGAATGTTATTTTCTAGCTCCATCCATTTGCCTAAGAATTTCATGAAGACATTGATTTAATAGCTAAGTAGTACTCCATTGTTTAAAGGTACCACAATTTCTGTATCCATTCCTCTCTTGAGGGACATCCTGGCTCTTTCCAGCTTCTGTCTGTTATAAATAAACCTGCTATGAACCTAGTGGAGCATGTGTCCTTATTACATGTTGGAGCAATTTCTGGGTATAGGCCCAGGAGTGTTATATCTGGGTCCTCATGTACTACTATGTCCAATTTTCAGAGGAACTGCCAAACTGATAAATAAATAAATGGAAATCTAACTACTGTGAAAAAGTTAGCAACTGAAATTTCATTTAGACACACTAAAAGAGGTCAATCTGTTTCCTTCAGTGGAGTCACACCAGACAGATCAAGCACTACAGTGAAGGCCTCATGTTCAGAAGTAGGTGACTTACCAAAAATGGGTTACATGTGATTTTGCATGTGTGCTTTTTTTTAAATTACAGGTTAGTTTTCTTTGTTTTGTTTTGTTTTTTTTTTTGATGCTTTTGATTTTTTTTTGGTGTGTGTGTGCATTAATTTTTTTGTTTTTTCTTTGGAGAAGGAACTTAAAAGTTGGGTGGGAAGGAACAGGAATACAATCTGGAAGGAGTTAGAGGAGGAAAAGAATATCTTAAAAATATATTTAGATTTAAAAATGTTTTAAAGTATGAAGTATATTATGAAAATTTAAATATGTGTAGTTCAATGTATTTTAATTATAAGGCAATTAATAAAAGTGCTGTTATATCTGTAATGAGTTTTCTTACTTGAATATTTATTTTTATTTAATAACTTATTTATTAAATTTCTCTATTAAAATAAATAAAATATATCCCTAAATCTATTGAAGTTAAAGAATTACATGAAATTCTGACAGTACAATGGTATGAATGATTTTCAAATTATATATGAAAAAAGATTGTAATTATTTATTAGTAATAGTAGATGGAAAACACCATATAGTCTTTAAGCAATTAATGAAAAAACAGGCAACAACAACAATAACAGAACATGCAAAGCCATTGAGATAAGAGATATTAGTGTCCTGTCCAGAACTGCCAGGCTAACAGAATAGGTTTGATGGGAAGAAGTGATTCCAACAATGCAGCTACAGAGACTTGATGTCACAGAGAGGAATTTGGTCTTGTAATGATATCAACAACATTTTTTTCCTCCACTGGATATTTTCTTTATTTACATTTCAAATGTCATCCCCTTTCCAGGTCTCCTCTCTGGAACCCCTATCCCATCCCTCCTCCTCCTGCATCTCCACCACCCACTCACCCACTACTGCCTTTCTACCCTGGCATTCCCCTATATTAGGGCATGAAATCTATCAGGCACAAGGGCTGTTTCTTCCACTTATGTCCAACAAGGCCATCTTCTGCCACTTATGTGGGCAGAGCCATGGGATCCTCCATGTGTACTCTTTGGTTGGTGGTCCAGTCCTGAGGAGCTCCTAGATATCAAAACTCTTAAGTCTGTTAAATATAAAGTTTCAAATCTTAGCTAGAGTAATAAAGCAAGAAAAAGAGATACAGGGAATACAATAAGAGGGAAGAAGTCAAATAATATCTATTTGCAGGTAACATAAACTTATATCCCCCCCCAAATAAAGGAAAAAAAAAAGAAGACAGTAAACACCTGAGAAGAAAACTCTTAAACCTAGGGAGAGAGAGATGGTTCACTGGTTATGAGAATTTGCTGCTCTTGCAGAAGAATAGAGTTTGTTCCTAGAATGCATAGGATGTCTCATTATCCCCTGTATCTACCGTTCAAAGCAATCCAAAGCCCTCTTGTAGCTTTCTTGGGCATTGAATGCATGTAGTATACACACATTAACACAGACAAATCACTCTTGTATGTAAAAAAAAACAGTAAATGATGAAATATTCATTTTCTAAAACATATAAAAGTAACACACAGGTCAAACAGGATATATATATATATATATATATATATATATACACAAACACACACACACACACAAACATACACATACATATGTCTGTGTGTAGCAACACTTAATGTAATAAAAGAGGACATAAATTCAAAAGATAAAATATATATGAGAGAGATTTGAGGAAGGAAAGAAAAAGGAGTAATAAAGGATGTACTGATGTTGTACATCAAAACAAAAACAAATACTAAAAAGAGAATATGTTACAGCTATTAAACACATTCTGCAAATTGTCAAGATAAAATTCAACACACACACACACACACACACACACACACAAAACCAAAAAATAAAACCCCCACACAATAGTCTTCTTAGCAAATAACAAAACACATTGAAAATAAATCCTATTCACAATAGTCTTTAAAGAGTGGCAATAGGAACATTTCTGGGTTAAAAACATTGAGATGCCTGTGTGACCCCATCCTTCCACCAGGAGCCTTTCCTGTCCAAAGGAAGAACAGGGGGAAAGGAACAGGGTTTGAAAGACTGGCCTTCCTGGGACTGCCCAAGCAGGGGATCCACCATGTCTGCAGATGACAAACCCAACACTCCTGCAGTCAAGACTCACCTGTTGACAGTAAACTAGTATGATAGATCCTTGGGAGGTCAGGTCAGCAACTGATCTATACAGATATGGATGCTTGGAGCCAACCATCATACTGAGCTCAGGGAACTTGGTGGTGGAGCTGACAGAACAGGAGGAGCACAGGGAGATTGCAACCCTGTTGGAAGAACAATATAGGCTTGCATAACTACCCAGTTCTCCCAGAGTCTAGACCATCTACTAGGGAATGAACTTGAAGGTATCGATGGCACCAGATACATGTGTAGCAGAGCATGGACTTGCCTGACAGCAATGGGAGGAGAGGACCTTGAACCTGGGGAAGTTTAATGCCCCAGTGTGTGGGTATACTGCAGCAGTAGGCTGGGAAGAATGAAGGTGGGTGTAAAATCACCTTCACAGACACAAAGGGTTGGGGGGGTGGTTGTGGGACGGGAGATGTGGGATGGCAAGAATGTGGAGTGGTTACTGGGAAGTGGGATATCATGGGAAGGGTGTTTGGTGAAAGGGTCACCAGCAAGTGGGATATTATTATCATTATCCAAATGCTTCCTAGAGGAACTGGTATTCCAGGATTTCTGACACACAGGCTTGTGGCTGGGACAAGCCACAGGCAGAGAGAGAAAGACCAACTAACACCAGGGATAACTAGTTGGCAAGAGACAAGTACATGAACATAAGCAACAGAACCCAAAGCTACTTGGCATATGCAAAGTATCAGAACCCATTTTTTTTCCACCACAGTGATTCCAGGATACACCAACACATCATAAAAGTAAGACTCGATAATAACTTGGTCATGGAAGAAATAAAGAAATTAAAGACTTTTTAGAATTTAATGAAAATGAAAGCACAACATACCCAAATTTATGGGACACAATGAATGCAGTGCTAAGAGGAAAACTCATAGTACCAAGTGCTTCCAAAAAGAAGCTGGAGAGCGCATACACTAGAATCTGAACAGCACACCTGAAAGCTTTAAAACAGAAAGAACCTTATACACCCAAGAGGAGTAGAAGGCAGGAAGTCATCAAACTTAGGGCTAACATCAATGAAGTTGAAACAAATAGAACTATAGAAAGAATGAACAAGACCAGGAATTGGCTCTTAGAGAAAATCAAAAAGATAGATAAACCCTTAGCCAGACTAACTAAAAGGCACAGAGACAGTATCCAAATTAACCAAATAAGAAATGAAGGAGGAGATAACAATAGAAACTGAGGAAATTCAAAATATCATCAGAACCTACAACAAAATCCTATATTCAACAAAATTAGAAAATCTGGATGAAATGGATACTTTTCTAGACAGATTCCAGGTAACAAAGTTAAATCAGGATCATACAAATCTTCAAAATAGGCCCATAATCCCTAACGAAATATCAGCAGTCATTAAAAAAATTTTTTTTGGTTTTTTTTTGTTTAAAATTTTTTTTATTCGATATATTTTTCATTTACATTTCAAATGATTTCTCCTTTTCTAGCCCCCGTACTCCCTGAAAGTCCCGTGAGCCCCCTTCTCTCCCCCTGTCCTCCCACCGACCCCTTCCCACTTCCCCGTTCTGGTTTTGCTGAATACTGCTTCACTGAGTCTTTCCAGAACAAGGGGCCACTCTTTCTTCCTTCTTGTACCTCATTTGATGTGTAGATTATGTTTTTGGTATTCCAGTTTTCTAGGTTAATATCCACTTATTAATGAGTGCATACCATGATTCACTTTCGAGTCTAGGTTACCTCACTTAGTATGATGTTCTCTAGCTCCATCCATTTGCCTAAGAATTTCATGAATTCATTGTTTCTAAAGGCTGAATAGTACTCCATTGTGTAGATATACCACATTTTTGCACCCACTCTTCTGTTGAGGGATACCTGGGTTCTTTCCAGCATCTGGCAATTATAAATAGGGCTGCTATGAACATGTATCCTTATTACATGGTGGGGAATCCTCTGGGTATATGCCCAGGAGTGGTATAGCAGGATCTTCTGGAAGTGAGGTGCCCAGTTTTCAGGGGACCGCCAGACTGATTTCCAGAGTGGTTGTACCAATTTGAAACCCCACCAGCAGTGGAGGAGTGTTCCTCTTTCTCCATACCCTCTGCAACACCTGCTGTCTCCTGAATTTTTAATCTTAGCCATTCTGACTGGTATAAGGTGAAATCTCAGGGTTGTTTTGATTTGCATTTCCCTAATGACTAATGAAGTTGAGCATTTTTTAAGATGCTTCTCTTCCATCCGAAGTTCTTCAGGTGAGAATTCTTTGTTTAACTGTGTACCCCATTTTTTAATAGGCTTGTTTGGTTTTCTGGACTCTAACTTCTTGAGTTGTTTATATATATTGGATATTAGGCCTCTATCTGATGTAGGATTGGTGAAGATCTTTTCCCAATTTGTTGGTTGCCGATTTGTCCTCTTGATGGTGTCCTTTGCCTTACAGAAACTCTGTAATTTTATGAGGTCCCATTTGCCAATTCTTGCTCTTAGAGCATACTCTATTGGTGTTCTGTTCAGAAACTTTCTCCCTGTACCCATGTTCTCAAGGGTCTTCCCCATTTTCTTTTCTATTAGCTTTAGAGTATCTGGCTTTCTGTGGAGGTCCTTGATCCATTTGGATTTGAGCTTAGTACAGGAGACAAGGATGGATCAATTCACATTGTTCTCAAGGGTCTTCCCCATTTTCTTTTCTATTAGCTTTAGAGTATCTGGCTTTATGTGGAGGTCCTTGATCCATTTGGATTTGAGCTTAGTACAGGAGACAAGGATGGATCAATTCACATTCTTCTGCATGCTGACCTCCACTTGAACCAGCACCATTTGTTGAAAAGGCTATCTGTTTTCCATTGGATGTTTTCAGCCTCTTTGTCGAGAATCAATTGGCCATAGGTGTGTGGGTTCATTTTTGGATCTTCAATCCTGTTCCACGATAGTGTCTGGGTTCCTTAATTGTATATTGAATGGATCCCCATGAATGGCAGTCTCTGGATGGTTTTCCTTCAATCTGCTACACACTGTCTCTGTATTTCCTCCCATAGGTGTTTTGTACCCCTTTTAAGAAGGACCAAAGTGTCCACACTTTGGTTTTCCTTCTTCTTGAATTTCATGCTGTCTGTGAATTATATCTTGGGTATTCCTACCTTCTGGGGCAATATTCACTTATTAGTGAGCATACCATATATGTTCTTTAGTGATTGACTAGGTTAAGTCACTCAGAATGTTATTTTCTAGCTCCATCCATTTGCCTAAGAATTTCATGAAGACATTGATTTAATAGCTAAGTAGCACTCCATTGTTTAAAGGTACCACATTTTCTGTATCCATTCCTCTCTTGAGGGACATCCTGCCTCTTTCCAGCTTCTGTCTGTTATAAATAAACCTGCTATGAACCTAGTGGAGAATGTGTCCTTATTACATGTTGGAGCAACTTCTGGGTATATGCCCAGGAGTGTTATATCTGGGTCCTCAGGTACTACTATGTCCAATTATCAGAGGAACCGCCAAACTGATAAATAAATAAATGGAAATCTAACTACCGAGAAAAAGTTAGCAACTGAAATTTCATTTAGACACACTAAGAAGGTCAATCTGTTTTCTCCAGTGGAGTCACACCAGACAGATCAACCACTACAGGGAAGGCCTCATGTTCAGACTGACCAACAATGGGTTACATATTATTTTGCATGTGTGCTTTTTTTTTTTAACTGCAGGTGAGTTTTCTTTGGTTTCTTTCTTTCTCTCTCTTTCCTTCTTTCTTTTTTTTTTGGATGCTTTTTATTTATTTATTTATTTTGTAGGTGTGTGTTGAAATTTTTAATTTTTCTTTGGAGAAAGAATTTAAAAGTTGGGTGGGTAGGAACAGGAATAGAATCTGGAAGGAGTTAGAGGAGGAAAAGAATATGATAAAATATATTTAGATTTAAAAATGTTTTAAATAATGAAGTATATTATGAAAATTTAAATATGTGTAGTTCAATGTATTTTAATTGTAAGGCAAGTAATAAAAGTGCTGCTATATCTGTGATGAGTTTTCTTCATTGAATATTTATTTTTATTTAATAATTTATTTATTAAATTTCTCTATTAAAAAATAAATAAAATATATCCCTAAATTCATTGAAGTTATAGAATTACATGAAATTCTGACAGTACAATGGTATGAATGATTGTCAAATTATATATGAAAAAACATTGTAATTATTTTAATAGTAATAGGAGACGGACAATACCATATAGTCTTTAAGCAATTAATGAAAAAACAGGCAACAACAACAATAACAAAACATGCAAAGCCATTGAGATAAGAGATAATAGTGTCCTGTCCAGAACTGCCAGGCTAATACAGAATCGGTTTGATGGCGAGAAGTGATTCCAACAATGCAGCTACAGAGACTTGATGTCACAGAGAGGAATTTGGTCTTGTAATGATATCAACAACATTTTTTTCTCCATTGGATATTTTCTTTATTTACATTTCAAATGCCATCTCCTTTACAGGTCTCCTCTCTGGAACCCCTATCCCATCCCTCCTCCTCCTGCATCTCTACCACCCACACACACTCTTGCCTTTCTGCCCTGGCATTCCCCTATATTAGGGCTTGAAATCCCTGAGGCACAAGGGCTGTTCCTCCCACTTATGTCCAACAAGGCCATCTTCTGCCACTTACATGGCCAAAGCCATGGGATCCACCAAAGAGCCATGGTTCTTTGGTTGGTGATCTAGTCCCCAGGAGCTCCTGTATATCAAAACCCTTAAGTCTCTTAAACCTAGGGAGAGATAGATGGTTCACTGGTTATGAGAATTTGCTGCTCTTGAAGAAGAATAGAGTTTGTTCCCAGCATGCATAGGATGTCTCATTATCCTCTGTATCTACTGTTAAAGGCAATCCAAAGCCCTCTTCTAGCTTTCCTGGGCAGTGAATGCATGTAGTATACACACATTAACACAGACAAATCACTCTTATATGTAAAAAAAAAAACAGTAAATGATGAAGTATTCATTTTCTAAAATATATAAAAGTAACACATAGTTCAAGCAGGATATATGTAGGAATATATATGTGCACAGACACACACATATATGTCTGTATGTAACAACACTTAATGTGATAAAAGAGGACACAAATTCGAAAGAGATAAAATATATACGAGAGAGATTTGAGGAAGGAAAGAAAAAGGAGTAAGAAATGATGTACTGATGTTGTACATCAAAACAAAAACAAATTCTAAAAAAAGAAATTGTTACAGCTATTAAACACATTCTGCAAATTATCAAGATAAAATACAACACACACACACAAACACAAAAGCAAAAACTGAAACCAACAAACAATAGACTTCTGAGCAAATAATAAAACACATTGAAAATGAAGACTATTCACAATAGTCTTTAAAGAGTGGCAATAGGAACATTTCTGGGTTAAAAACATTGAGATGCCAGTGTGACCCCATCCTTCCACCAGGAGCCTTTCCTGTCCAAAGGAAGAACAGAGGAAAGGAACAGGGATTGAAAGACTGGCCTTCCTGGGACTGCCCCACCAAGGGATCCATCATGTCTGCAGATGACAAACCCAACACTGCTGCAGTCAAGACTCACTTGCTGACAGGAAACTAGTATGATAGATCCTTGGAGGGTTAGGTCAGCAACTGCTCAATACAGATATGGATGCTTGGAGCCAACCATTGTACTGAGCTCAGGAACCTGGTGAGGGAGCTGAGAGAACTGGTGGAGCAGAGGGAGATTGCAACCCCGTTGGAAGAACAACATAGGCTTGCTTAACTACCCAGTTCTCCCAGAGTCTAGACCATCAACTACGGAATGAACTTGGATGGATCTCTGGCACCAGATACAGGTGTAGCAGAGCATGGACTTGCCTGACGGCAATGGGAGGAGAGGACATTGGACCTGGGGAAGTTTAATGTCACAGTGTATGGGTATACTAGGCAGTAGGCTGGGAGAAGTGTAGGTGGCTGTAAAATCGCCTTCACACAGACAAAAGGGGGGGGGAGGCAGATGTGAGATGGCAAGATTGTGGACAGGTAGCTGGGAAGTGGGATATCATGGGAAGGGTGTTTGGTGAAAGGGTGACCAGCAAGTGGGATATCATTATCATTATCCAAATGCTTCCCAGAGTGAACTGGTATCCCAGGATTTCTGACACACAGGCTTGTGGGAGGGACAAGCCACAGGCAGAGAGAGAAAGACCAATTAACACCAGGGATAACTAGTTGGCAAGAGGCAAGTACAGGAACATAAGCAACAGAACCCAAAGCTACTTGGCATATGCAAAGTATCAGAACCCACTTTTTACCACCACAGTGATTCCAGGATACACCAACATATCATAAAAGCAAGACTCTTATTTAAAATCACATCTCATGATAATGATTCAGGACATTAAGCAGGACATAAATATCTCAGTCAAAGAAATACAGGACAACAGCACCTGTGCTTGCCACTGTATCAAGTATCAGGCATAGCACTGGAGGATTAACAAAAAACACAGACATGGGTCATTCTGTAGGGAGAATGCCAAAGCTTTACTGTGAGTCCAGCAATATATATACTAGAGGCCAGGGAAGGGAACAGGAAAAATCAATTACAGCCATAGGTCAGGCACCTGGGAAGTCCATACAACACCAGGCAGGAGAGCAGGAATCAAGCTAAGCCATGGGATGTTTTGCTCTCAAGAAACCTGTGCAAACAGCTCATCTGGGGGCATTGAGCCAAGCTCTCTGGTTCCCAACAACAGGAAAACCCAGTTAAACAGTTAGAAGCCCTTAAAGAGTAAACACCAAAACCCCTTAAAGAAATACAGGAAAGCACAATCAAGCACAGGAAGGAACTGAGCAAAACCATATACGATGTCAAACATGAAATAGAAACAATAAAGAAATCTCAAAGAGAGAGAACCCTGCAAATAGAATACCTGTGAACTAGATCAGGAGATAAAGATACAAGCATCATCAACAAAATAAAAGAGATAGAAGAGAGAATCTCAGGTGCAGAAAATACCATAGAAAACATTGTCAAAAGAGTCAAAGAAAATGCAAAATGTAAAAAGGTCCTAAGCCAAAACATCTGGGAAATCCAGGACAAAATGAAAAGACAAATCCTAAGAATAATAGGATTAGAAGAAACTGAAGATTCCCAATTTAAATGGCCAGTAAATATTTTCAACAAAATTATAGAAGAAAACTCTCCTAACCTATAGAAATACATGCCCATGAACATAAAAGAAGCCTACAGAACTCCAAAAAGACAGGAGCCTAACAAAACTTCCTCCTGCCACATAATACTCAAAACACAAAATGCAAGAAAGAATATTAAAAGCAGTAACTGAAAAAGGTTAAGTAACAGATAAAGTCAGAGCATTCAGAATTACACCAGACTTCTCGCTGGAGACTACAAAAGCCAGAAGATCCTGGGCAGATGTCATACAGAACCAAAGAAAATACAAATGCCAGCCCATGCTACTATACCCAGCAAAACTCTTAATTATCATAGCTGGAGAAGTCAAGATGTTCCCTGATAAAAAAAATTTTAAACAACATCTTTCCATACATCAAGACCTACAAAAGATAATAGATGGAATCCTTTAACAAAAGGCGGGGAACTACATGCTAGAAAAATGCAAGAAAATAATCCTCTTTCAGCAAAGCCAAAATATAGCCACACAAACATATTTCAACCTTCAACAACAAAAATAACAGGAAGCAACAATCAATAGTACTTAGTAAATATCTCTTAACATCAATGGGCTCAATTCCACAATAAACAGACATACACTAACTGACTGGATGCATAAACAGGACCCAACATTTTGTTGCATACAGGAAAAGCCTCTCAGTGTCAAAGAAAGTCACTACTTTAGATTAAAGGACTGGAAAACAATCTTCCAAGCAAATGGTCCCAAGAAACAAGCTGGAAGAGACATTCTCATACTGAATAAAAGTAACTTTCACCCAGGAATATTCAAAAAGGATGAGGAAAGACATTTTTCACTTAATTTTAAATATCTATGCACCGGATGCAAGGGCGACACATTCATAACAAAAATAATCTACTAAAGGTCAAAGTGTACATTGTACTTCACACTATAATAGTGGGAGACTTCAACACCTGAGTCTCATCAATGGACAGATCATGGAAACACAAATTAAACAGAGACACATTGAAGGTAACAGAAATTATGGACCAAATGGATTTGACAGATATCTATAGGGCATTTCATCCTAAAAGGAAAGAATACAGCTTCTTTCCAGCACCTCATGGTACCTTCTCCAAAATTAACCATATACTTGTTCCCAAAACAGTCCTCAACAGATAGAAGATTGAACTCATCTCATCAGATCACCATTGACTAAGGCTTGTCTTCAATAGCAAGAAAAACATCAGAAAGTCCACATACCCATGGAAGCTAAACAATGCCCTACTCAATAATAACTTGGTCTCGGGAGAAATAAAGAAATTAAAGACTTTAGAATTTAATGAAAATGAAAGCACAACATACCCAAATTTATGGGACACAATGAATGCAGTGCTAAGAGGAAATCTCATAGCACTGAGTGCCTCCAAAAAGAAGCTGGAAAGCGCATACACTAGCAGCTGAACAGCACACCTGAAAGCTTTAAAACAGAATGAACCTTATAAACCCAAGAGGAGTAGAAGGCAGGAAGTCATCAAACTTAGGGCTAACATCAATGAAGTTGAAACAAATAGAACTATACAAAGAATGAACAAGACCAGGACTTGGCTCTTAGAGAAAATCAAAAAAATAGATAAACCCGTAGCGAGACTAACTAAAAGGCACAGAGACAGTATCCAGATTAACCAACTCAGAAATGAAGAAGTAGGTAACAATAGAAACTGAGGAAATTCAAAATATCATCAGAACCTACAACAAAATCCTATATTCAACAAAATTAGAAAATCTGGATGAAATGGATACTTTTCTAGACAGATTCTAGGTAGCAAAGTTAAATCAGGATCAGATAAATCTTCAAAATCATCCCATCACCCCTAAAGAAATATCAGCAGTCATTAAAATCTATGAACCATAAATTAAGTCGAGGAACAGGAGGTTTTTGTGCAGAATTTTATCAGACCTTCAAAGAAGACCTAATACCAATACTCTTCAAACTATTCCACAAAAAGGAAACAGAAGGAACATATCTATTTTATTCTATGAAGCCATTATTATGCTGATTATTCTTTCTTGGCAATGAAATTTTTTCTATATAATCATGAAATTCATAAAATATCCTTTCATAGAGGACTTCATAAAAGATATTTTTTCTATTTCTATCATGTTTAATGTTCCAAATAGCTTTTTAAAATTCTTTGAGTGCATATTACGTTTAGTTTTTACTTTTAGAAGTTATTTTATATATAAGAGAGATTTAACTACTAGAAATCATTTAGATGACTTTAAAAATGTCAATACTGAGTTGTATATTTTAAAATAAATTTTATTAGTTCAAAAAAATTAATAATTAAAAAGTGAAACTTCATGAAACCAATACCCTCACACTACTAACAATCATCATGTGGGTAGTTAGATAACCTACAGTATAGAATTAGCACTTTAGCTGCTGTAATATATGACAGAGAGTTATTTCTATAGAAACATAGCAAGAATCGGGTGGGGGAAAGTTTAAACACCAAGAAAATAAAACAGCTAATATTAGCACATAGAACCAAATACAGAGTTCTCAAAGAAGAAATAAAAGGCATGAGAAAAATAATTTCCTATTTCCCATATGTAGCCATTAGGGAAATCAATAATAAAGTTGTGTTCTAATTTTGCCTCATTCCATTCAATACGTCCAAGTTGAAAAATGACAGCAATGGAAAGTGAAACAGCCATTCTGGAAATCAGTAGGGAAATTCTACAAAAAACTAGAATTAGATATAGCATATGATTTTACTGTTGTCGAGCATATACCCAAAGTGATATATATCCCACTATCAAGATGTGTCTTAATCTTGTCCATAGCTGCTATATTCACAGTATCCAGAAGATTGGGGAAAACCTGGGTGTTCATTAATGAACAAAATGAAGAAAAATACTATATATTTGGACAATTGAATATTGTTCAGCAATTAAAAATTTAAAATTTGAAATCTGCAGGGAAACAGATACCAATGGAAATATCCACTCTGGTTTTGGTAATGAAGACCTGGAAAAACAATGTTGAAATCTCTCTGTCATGTATGGACTCTAGCTCTGAAATTTCTATGTGTGTGTTATATCTTAGTGCTCAAAGAAGTTAGGAAACAGTAAAGACCTAAGAGGTGGGCTTACTAAGAGAGTGGAGGTAAAATACAGATGATATGGAGTGAAAATAAAAATAATAGAAAAAGAAGTTTAGGTGGAGTAAGTGATGGGACTGTAGAGTATAGATGTATGTAGAGAAGAAGGATAACTAACACTTCAAAAATCTATAATCTATGTAAATATAGAGAAAGATAGATAGATAGATGATAGAAAAAGAACTTTAAATGGGTACCTTAGTTGGGTTTTTGCTGCTGTGAATTGACACCCTCACCAAGGCCAGTCTTACAAAGGACAGCAGTTGATTGTTGAACTGGCTTATAAGTTCAGAGGAGGAATTCCAGTATCATCAAGGAATACAATGGCAGCATCCAGGCAGGCATGCTCTAGGAGGAGGTGAGATTTCCACATCTTCATCTGAAGGTGGCTAGCAGAATGCTGGTTTCCAGGCAGTTGGGATGAGGTTCTTAGGGTCCACACCCACAGTGACACATCTATTCCAACAGGGACACAACTTTTAATAGTACCACTCCCTGGGCATAGCAGATACAAACTATCACATTTCACTTCCTGGCCTACATAGGCTTGTTCATATACCTAGTCATGGCATAATACAAAATATATTTAGTCCAAATTCAAAATTCCCCATAGTCTTTAGCAGTCTCAACAACTGATAAAATCAAACAACTGTCCAAAGTTCAATGTCTCTTCAGTGATGCATCCAATCACTTAAGTGTAATTCCCAAAGCAAGGCAGGAAACTAGCTTGGCAAACTCCAAATTCTGCACCTCTGTGGCTAATGTCAAAGAAGTCTTCATATCTCCAACTCCTTTTTCATCTTTGTGGACTACAAACATTTCCTTCTCCTGGGCTTGCTCTACTCTCTGTTAGCAGCTTTCCTTAGCAGATAGCCGACAGATCTGGCATCTCAAACATTTTGGGTTGGCTAAGACACATTCAGTGCTTTAGCTTCTTCTTTAAATGTTGTGGCATCCCCAATTGGTCTCTTCTGGGCTTTTTCAAAGAGCATTTTTTGGTCTCCAACTCTGTCCCCTTTAGCAGTCTAAGATCAGGTTGATCCTCTCCTCTGCAAGGGATGTTCTTCTTGAACATTCCATGGTACTGGCATCTCCAATACATTGGGTCTTCTGTTGCAACTATGCTTTATCAATAGCCTCTCATTGGCTCTTCATGGTGCCAAGACTCAAATTCTTTGCATGACCCCTTCAATCCTGGGCACTAAATATCAACTAAGGCTGCACCTTCACCAATAACCTTCCATGGCATCTCACAGCACAAGTCCTTGGCTGTTCAACATGACCCCTTCATACTTTTAAACGAGTACTACCTGTGTGGCTCTTACAAATTACCAATGTCAGATGAAACATGAGCTACAGCCTTGCTATTTCTGGAATACATCTTCTTGTGCTCCAAGAAAATGATTCCCAGAATATTTCACCTCAGTGATGCTGGTCTCTTCTTAATAACCACTAATTTCTAGGATTCATCTATCCAGCATCAATCGTCATCCCACTTGTTCCTTCTATTCTTGATTCTAAAGCTACAGACACATGGCTGGAGCAGCCACGTTCTGCTGCTTACAGGAACTGGAACATGGCCGATTACATTATCTCTAGATTACTGTTTTCCAACTCCTTCCCTCTCTGTGCTTTTTTGTCCTAGATCTTGGTCTGTAGATTGACCTTGAACTCAGAGATCTACTTGCCTCCCTCCTGGAAATAAGGTATGTACCACCAAGCCTGGACTTAAGCTTTTCTTCACCTAAATCTTGCTCTGTCCCAGGCTGGCCTTTAACTCAGGAAGCTGAATGGCTTTATCTGCTGGAATTGAAGGTATGTAGCAGAATTCCTTGATCTAACTTTCACTAGGGATATTCTTGCCTCAAAGTCCCACTCTCTCAATATTCTCTGTCCTATAACACAGGATTTGGCTCCATTTCACTTCCTGGCACCTCTTTAAGATGAGAAGCATGTATTTAATATTTTCCCATTCGAAACGTTCTATGCTTGTTCAAAATGTTCTTAATGAGACTTAAACAGAAAAATTTCTCTCCTGTGCTTTGTTGAGACTTTGTTTGTCAATGCAATTAATTGGAGCCTCTTCACCATAGCCTTACTCAGACACATCAGATAAGGGCAAAACCAAGCCACATACTTCACAAAATTACTACAAAAATCAGTCTCAAGACCAAATAATGAAGGTCTTCACTAAAACCTCTTGGGCCAGGTATGCACAGATAAAATCATTCAAATTGACAAATTCTTCCATACTCCTATTAGGATGGCTGATTAAGCCACACTTAAAATATTCCATGCCTTTCCAAATCCAAAGTCACACATTCTTCTAAACAAAAGCATGGTTAGGCCTGTAAGAGCAATATCTTTCAACTGGTAGCAATTTCTTTCTTAGGGTTTTACTGCTGTGAAAACATACCATGACCAAGGCAAGTGTCTATTTCTTCATCCAAAGGCAGCCTGGACAGGACATCACACATTGGGTAGAGTTAGAGCATTGGAACATCAAAGCCCACCACAATAGTGACACACTTCCTTTTATCTTTTGTTTTGTTTACTTTTTTTTTTTTTAGCTTTGTAGAGAGAGGGATTCTCTGTGTAGTCCTGCCTGTCTTAGAACTCACTCTGTCCACCAGGTTGGCCTTGAATTCTGAAATCCACCTGCCTCTGCCTCCCAAGGGCTGGGATTACAGGCATGCACCATCATGCCCAGCTGTGACACACTTTCTTCAACAGGGCCACACATACTCCAAAAAGGAAACAACTCTTCATAATGAGACTCACTAGGCCAAGCACATTTTAATCACTGCATTCTATTCCGTGGCCTCATTGGCTTATTCAAACACATGAATTATGTACCTGATATAAACAGTAAGTATTAGGGTGTGGATTCAATAAATAATCCCTGTCTGACTGAGATTGGTGATTGTGTGGTTTCTGCATCAACTCTCAAACCCCCAACTCCATGGCCCCTAAATGTCTTCCAAAGCATTACTACCCAGGGGAATGTTTTACATTACTAAGTTCAGATGCAGCACTAGTTACAGTCTTAGTTATCTCTGAATCACAGCTTCTTTATATTCTCAGAAAACACTGCACAGAAGATTTCAAATCAGTAAAATGGCCTCTTTTTATCACTATTAATTTCTTAGCTCTACCAGCCAGCATTGTCCCTGTAATCCTTTCTATATTTGAGTGTAAAGCTAGAGCCAGAGGGCTAAAGTTCTTGCAACTTGCTACTTCCTGTGGCTGGAACATGTCTCCCTTATTCTATTAAATCCTTACTACTTAGGATTTGCTGTCCTGGGACTTGTTTTGTAAACTCACTATGAACTCAGAGATCTGCATGTTCCTATCAAGTGAGTTCTGGGAATAAAGGTATATATCACCATGTCTGGTCCTAAGCATTATTTTTTAAACATGGAACTGCTTCAGTATTGGGGTGGCCTTGAACTCTGCCTGCCAGTGTTTCCTGAGTGCTGGGATTAAAGGCCTACACTATAATGCCTGGACCTAATGTCCAAAACATATAAAAAACTCAAAACAGTAGTGATGTTGAAATATTACAGATCGTCAGAAAAACCAGACAGTCTCAGATCTGATGCAACACACACCAGGATATTTAATCTGTTTAAGATAGCTTCCACCCAACCCCTCAACCTCTCACTGCCCCACCATCACAGAGGATGGTTTTGGTGGCAGACCCATGAATATGTTTCTGGGAAAGGCTTTATAGTAAGCAACAAACAGAGTTTATGTGTAATCATCGAATTGGAAAGTTACTGTGTCCTTTAACATAATTGCCTTGTGCTGGGAGTCATATCATAAACTTAATTTCTGCTCTACTCTGTATTGGTCATCATTAGGCAAGTGGTAGGCTTGTCACCTGGAGGGCAGGTTTGTTGGGGAAATAATCTGGAGATGTAGGTCTTGTTGAGTCTGTAAACTGCAAAAGCTCATCTTGTTGGAATTAGCATAGAGAATGGAACTAGGGACCAGTTTTGTTAGGGATCAATTTGGAGGCTGGACCTTGACACCAGCCTGTTAGTTTACCTGAGTTTAAAATTAGGTCAGGGTCTCTAAAATGGAGTCTGAACTTAAAATATTTGGTTTCTTAAGGCTAAACTGAAAATAACAAAACAACACAATCAAAAAATGGAGTATAGAACTAAACCGATAATTCACAACAGAACACTAGTGCATGGCTGACAAGTACTTAAAGATATTTTCAAAGTTCTTAGTCATCAGGGAAATGCAAATAAAAACAACAATGAGATTCTACCTCATACCAGTCAGAATGGCTAAAATCAAAAACTCAGGTGACAACAATGCTGGCAAGGATGTGGAGAAAGCAAAACACTCCTCTATTTCTGCTGGAATTGCAAATTTATACAACCACTCTGGAAATCAATCCTGAGGTTCCTCAGAATATTCGAAATAGATATACCTGAAGACCAAGTTATAGCATTCTTGGGCTTATACCCAAAAGTTGCCCCACCATGTTACAGCAGCACTTGTTCCACTATGTTCATATTTGCTTTATTTGTGATAGCCAGAAGCTGGAACAAATCCAGATGTCCTCCAGCAAAAGAATGGATACAGAAAATGTGGTTTATGTACAGGGTGGGATACTACAGAACCATTAAGAATGAGGATATCCAGAGTTTTGCATGTAAATGTATACAAATAGAAAATACTATCCAGAGTAAACTAACTCAAACCCAAAAAAACATGCATGGTATGTATGCAGTAATAAGTGGATGGAAGCCAAAAAATGTGCAGAATATCTAGGGTACAATCCACAGAACTCAAGAAGGTTAACAAACCGAAATAAGAATGCCTCAGTTCCACTTAGAAGGGAGAACAAATCAACCACAGAGAGCAGAGGGAGGGAGGGGACAGGGTGAGAGAGGGACAGTGAGGGGGAAAGGGGAACAAGATCAGGTATTGGGTGGCATGGGGAAAAAAGCTGAAGCCCTAGGGGCAACAGAAAGAATGGAAACAACCAGGCTCAAGAGGTGGAGGTGGGGGACACTCTAGAATGTATCAGACACCCGGGAGGAAAGAAACTCTCAGGACTCAAAGGGAGGGAGTTTAGCTGAACTGCCCATAAGTAGGGAGAAGAAACTTCTAGAGTTGACCTCCTGAAGAAAGACATGGCATCAAGTGGAGAAATGTGGTTGCCATCCACAGTCAAATGCTCTCACGCTGAATTGTTCCTATATGAATGAATTAGAAGGACAGAAATGGGGAAATGACTGAGCAAAAGAGTTCTAGTAATAAGATCAAATTCTGATCCAGCTCAGGGGAACACCCCAAGTCCTGACACTAATACTGGTGTGCTTACAAATAGGGGCACCTATCCTGAGTGTCTTCTGACAGGCCCACCAAGCAGCTGAGTCAGATGCAGATAGTTACATCCAACCACTCTACAGAAGCTGGTGATCCCTGTGATGGAATTAGGAAATAGCTGGAAGAAGCTGTGGCAGAGCGTGATCCCATATGAGGACCAGCAGTCTCAACTGACCTTGATTTCTGGGAAATCTCAGACACTGAGCCACCAATTAGGGAGCATTAACCAGCTGGTAGGAGGCCCCCCACCTATATTCAGAAGAGGACTGCCAGGTCTGGACTCAGTCAGAGAAGATGTAACTATCTCTTGACAGACTTGGAACCCCAGAGTGTGGGGAGGTCTTATGTGGTAGTGTGGAGTCATCCTCTTAGAGACAGGAGTGGGTGGGAGATTTAGTATGTGGAATAATCAGTGGGTAGAGCTGGAGGGGAATAAAGCTTGGACTGTTAAAATAAAGATTAAATAATAATGATTGTCATAATCATAAAAACTGATCAACTGAGACATACATCCTCTGCAACTGGACAAGTAGTAGATTCTTACTCTAGTAGACCACATGGAACCATTGTTGTTTTAGGGTTAGCACAACCTATATAAGCCATTTTAACAAATCATTGCCTTTATAAATGTATAGAAAAACGCATTGTATAAGTTCTGCTTCTTGCTGGGTGGTGGTGGTGCACACCTGTAGTCCCAACACTCTAGGAGGAAGAATCAGGCCAATTTCTGAGTTCAAGGCCAGCATGCTCTGCAGAGTAAGTTCCAGGATAGCCAGGCCTATACAGAGAAACCCTGTCTCAAAAAAAAACAAAAAACAAAAAACAAAAAACAAAAAACAAAACAAAAACAAAAACAAAACAAAAAAAACCAAACCAAACCAAAAAAAACAACAACAAAAAAACAAAACAAAACAAAACAAAAAAACAAGTTCTGCTCTTCTAGAGAACCCTGACAAATACAGGAGGTAAGGCAAAGAAAGAGATCATTAGCAAGTATACATGGGAATACTGGGATACTGAGATATTGCAGGCATCTGATTGTAATCATCAGAAATGGAAGTATTACTCGCTGGGTTATACTCTACTTTTAATGTTTCTAAGGAGCTGAAACCACATTTTTCTGAGGTCAAGGTTGTGATGTGTACTCTTGGTTGCCACTTGAAAATATCTAGATAAAACAAATATCAACACAGGAGGACACATCTCTGAGATATTTTCTGATTGAATTTTGTTAATGACTTCTAGGCAAGAAAGGAAGGTGGAAGACATACAAACTTAATCTAAAGTTCCTAAACCAGGTTGACATACCTTTAATCCTGGACACGCCTTCTGCTGGAGGTGTATATAAGGACATGGAAGCGTGAAGATTTACCCATTTTTCAGCTTCTCCTCAACTTGTTCACACATCCATCCCTACACTGGCATTGGAGCCAAATGCTTCCAGTTTGAGGCCTATAGAGAACATCTGAGACTTTCTAGTGGGACTGCAAAACTAAACGACTGTTAAAGTTTTTGTCTTCAGGTAACCACTGATGGATTAGTAGGACTGCACTCTGTAAGTACTACCAAAAATTCCCCTTATGGCATGTATATATATATGTCTCCTCCCCCCGCAAGTAAGCTGGCTGGCAGCTCCCAAACTCTTCTGATCGCTACCTCCGGCCTTTGTTCCTGTGAACAATAGGCTCCGCACCTCGACTACTGACACCACCCCCAGGTGTTTACCTGACCTGCCAGTTGAAGGCAGGCGACCCTGTGAGACCTGGAGCCAGGAGAATTCACAGGAACGCCTTTGAAGCGACCAAATTCTGGGGGGCATGGTCGATCCCCCAAAATACTATATAACTTGCCTTAAATTTATTAAAACTAGTCTTGACCGGAATTCCCGCCTTGACTCATGTCTCTCCGCCTCCCTGTCCCTGTATCCTCAAAATTCTCTTAACAGGTAACCCGGTTCACATGTAGCTGCTGGCAGACTACATAATTGGCGCCCAACGTGGGGCAACCTGGTACGGGAGAATTTCCTGAGGTAACCCTATCGAGCGAAGCTTCGCAGAAAAGGTGATAAGGAATGGTATCCGTACAGTAAGCAACATAGAGGTCAAAAACTAGCGCTAGTGGAAAAATTTTTCTATTGTTGTGAGTGCAGAGGGATACGGGTTTTTCAAGCAAACTGTGTTGACCCGGCACAGTGGCCGCTTGGGTTGAAAAGACAGGGAAAAATGGGACAGGAAAGTTCGCGCAAAATTTGCGCCCGCAATATTCAAGAGTTGCTTCAGGCGAAAGGGATAGGGTTTGAAGAAGAAAGATTAGAGGATTTCTTGGACCAGATATATTCTTGTTGTCCTTGGTTCCAAGAAAAACGAACGTTAAATGAGAGAACTTGGGTGAGAATTGGTAATTCACTAAAGGCAGCCAAGGCAGACAATATCACTCTCTGCCTTTGGACGCTTATTAAAGATATCATAGATGAAGGAGGTTTGGAAGAATTAGGTGTCATTCAAGAAATTGAGGATTCTCAAGTAGAAAGCCTTATAGAAAGGATCCCTGTAAGAGAAGACTCTCCACACCCTAAGTCTCGTAAACACAGAGACAGTTCTGATGAGTCTATTGTAAGAAAAAAAATAGCTCATCCCGAGAAAGGAGCGACTGAAGTTCATGGAGAAGATTGGCCCCCTGTAGCGCCATCTGCTCCGCCTATGACCTTGATGGCAGCGGCCGAGATCCAGAAGGACATGCAATTACAAAAGTTAGAGTTTGAAATTAAATTGCAGAAATTGTCTAATGAGTTACAGGAGCTAAAAAGGGTCTCTAATACTAGAGAGAACAATAACTCGGAGACCCGCCAGTCACCATTAGAAAGAATTATAAACCAGGCCCGCGGGGAGGGGCAGGATATGTCAGAAATCTTAGCTTTTCCAGTCCTTGAGATAGAAGTCCAGGACAATGTGATTAGACAATATCAGTCCTTGGAATTTAAAGTGATAAAAGAATGAAAGCTAGCCATAGCCCAGTACGGCCCGACAGCTCCCTTTACACAGGCGTTATTGGATACTGTGATAGAGTCGAATTTAACTCCACAGGATTGGAAAACGCTGTGCAAAGCCACGTTGTCGGGGGGAGATTTCTTGCTTTGGAGTTCTGAATGGCGTGAGGCTAGCAAAAGAACCGCCGCCACTAACACTCAGGCAGGCCATCCAGAATGGAATGCTGAGATGTTACTGGGGGAAGGCCTATATGAAGGAAATAATAATCAGATGGGTTTTCCCATCGCAGTGTATGCGCAGATTGCGGTGGCCGCCCGCCGTGCATGGAATCTTTTACCATCTAAGGGAGATCTTAGTGGAAATCTAACAGCTGTGAAACAGGCGCCCGACGAACTCTTTCAAGATTTCGTAGATCGGTTGCTAAAAACGGCTAATAGAATTTTTGGAAATTCTCAGGCAGAGAATCCTCTGGTTACTCAACTAGCTTATGAGAATGCTAATGCGGCCTGCCGGGAGGCGATTAGACCCCATAGTGGAAAGACGGACCTAGCTGATTTCATTCGTCTTTGTTCTGAAATCAGTCCCTCCTATAATCAGGGTTTAGCTATGGCGGCAGCGCTGCAGGGAACCACAATCCAGGGAATTCTTTCGCAGAGACGAGGAAATAGAAGGTGTTTTAAATGTGGTAGTCTGGGTCATTTTAAAAGTGATTGCCCTGATAATAAGACTACTATAAACGGGCAATCAGGTGGTCCACCAGGAACATGCCATAAGTGTAGAAAAGGAAATCATTGGGTAAAGGGATGCAAGTCCAAAAATAATTTCCAAGGCAGACCCGTGTCGGGAAACGGGGGGAGGGGCCAGCCCCAGGCCCCGATGCATCTAGGACAAACTGTCTGTGGGGCGCAGCTGCTGCCGAGCCAAGGAAATCTATCTTTGAACTCGCCAGAGCTACACCAGGAAGTGCAGGATTGGACCTCTGCAGTGTATTCCAAGCCATACTAGCGCCAGGGATGGGTGTTCAGGTTTTGCCCACAGGAGTCTTCGGACCATTACCTGAAGGCACTTGGGGATTGCTGTTAGGACGAAGCAGTTCTACTGTAAAGGGACTGCAGATTTATCCAGGGGTCATAGACAGTGACTATGAGGGAGAAATAAAAATTAAGGCTGCTTCGCCTCACGGTGTCATAACTATACCGGCTAATCAAAGAATTGCTCAGCTAGTTTTGGTTCCTTTACATCCACTGTCTTCCAAATTCATTAAAGATAAAAGAGGGGAGGAGGGCTTTGGCTCCTCCGGAGTGTTTTGGGTTCAATCTATCACAAATAAAAGACCTAACCTTAAATTGACTATTGAAGGAAAGAGTTTTGAAGGATTAATAGATACGGGAGCTGATGTTACAATTATTAAGGGACAGGATTGGCCGTGTAATTGGCCATTGACTGAGACCCTAACGCATCTCCAAGGTATCGGTTACGCAAATAACCCCAAACAGAGCGCAAGACTTTTAACTTGGAAAGATGCAGAAGGGAATTCAGGACAAATTCGGCCTTTTGTGATGCAGAACTTGCCTACTACCCTCTGGGGTAGCGACCTCCTATCTCAGATGAATTTAATCTTGTGTAATCCAAATGAAATCGCCTCTAAGCAAAAGACAGTGTCGGAGGAATCCGTACCTGCTCAGGGGCTTGGAAATGAAGGACAAGGCACTAGAAAGTTTAAAAACTCCCAGGCAAACCCTAACTCTAGAAGTCTGGGGCATTTTCAGTAATGGCCACTATCTTGCCTGCACCCCACGCTGATAAAATTCAATGGCTTAGTGACAATCCTGTGTGGGTTGATCAGTGGCCTTTATCTAAGGAGAAATTGGAGGCCGCCTCTTTGCTAGTACAGGAACAATTAGAGGCGGGACATTTAATAGAGTCATTATCTCCATGAAACACGCCAATATTCATAATTAAAAAAAAAATCCGGCAAATGGAGATTGTTACAGAATTTAAGAAATGTAAATGAAACAATGTTGCCCATGGGAACCTTACAAGCGGGTCTTCCATCCCCCGTGGCTATCCCTAAAGGGTTTCATAAAATAGACATAGATTTAAAAGATTGTTTCTTTACTATTCCATTGCACCCTGAGGATTGCAAAAGGTTCGCGTTCAGTGTTCCTTCTATCAACTTTACAGAGCCTATGAAAAGGTTTCAGTGGACAGTGCTCCCTCAGGGTATGGCTAACAGCTTGGCTTTATGCCAGAAATTTGTAGCACAGGCCATCCAACCTGTGAGACAGAAATGGTCAGATATTTACTTTATCCATTTCACAGATGATTTTCTAATTGCAGGAAAAAATCCTCAGACCTTGCTTTTATGTTTTAAAGATTTACAGCAAGCCTTGGTCGCCAAAGGGTTACAGATAGCGCCGGAAAAGGTTCAGATCCAGAAGCCATATAATTATCTGGGTTTTAAACTTACAGACCAGGCAATTTTTTCCCAGAAGATAATCATCCGCAGGGACAATTTGAAAACTTTAAATGATTTTCAGAAGTTATTGGGTGACATTAATTGGCTTTGGCCGTATTTAAAGCTTACAACAGGAGAATTGCAACCTTTATTTGATATTCTTAAAGGGGATGCTGATCCAACGTCTCCTAGGTTATTAACTTCAGAAGGACTTTTGGCTTTACAGACAGTGGAGAAAGCTATTGAAAATCAATTTGTTACCTATATAGATTATTCTTTACCTCTGCATCTGCTAATTTTTAATACTACTCACTCGCCTACAGGTTTATTATGGCAAAAGGCTCCTCTGATGTGGATTCATTTGAGGGTGTCTTCAAGGCGTAATATTTTGCCATATTTTGAGCCAGTGGCCCAAGTAATTATGCTTGGTAGAAAGCAGGCGCTAACTTATTTCGGCAAGGAGCCGGACGTTATTATACAACCTTACAGTGTAAATCAGGATGAATGGCTAAAACAGCATAGCACAGATTGGCTGCTAGCTCAGATTGGTTTTAAAGGGTGTATAGACAATCATTATCCTCAAGACAAGTTAATAAAGTTTTTTAATATGCATGAGGTTGTATTTCCTAAAATGACATCTCTACGGCCGTTGCAGAGTGCACTCCTAATTTTCACAGACGGCTCGTCTAAAGGAAAAGCCGGATATTGTATTAACAATCAACAGGTGGTCGTAGAAACGCCTGGGTTATCCGCTCAGTTATCAGAGCTTACAGCAGTGCTGTGTGTTTTTCAAACTGTAAATAGTACGTTTAATCTTTTTACTGACAGTGCTTATGTTGCATTTTCTATACCGCAATTAGAAACCTGTGGCACGTTTAATTTTAATATGCCAGCTGGATCCTTGTTTTCACAATTGCAAGGTATCATTCTTGCTAGGAAAAATCCTTTTTATATAGGACACATCAGAGCCCACTCGGGTCTTCCTGGACCTCTGGCTCAGGGTAATGAGTGCATTGACAAGGCGCTAATAAGACAAGCCTTGGCACTCATACCCGTAGAATTGGCAAAACGTGATCATGATAAATTTCATCTTTCTAGTCATACGTTGAGACTCCGTCATAAGATCACAAAGGAACAAGCTAGAATGATTGTAAAGCAATGCCCCAATTGTCTCACTTTAGCACCAGTGCCCCACTTAGGGGTTAATCCACGTGGCCTTATGCCCAATCAAATTTGGCAAATGGATGTAACTCACTATGCAGAATTTGGGAAATTAAAATTTATACATGTTTGTATTGATATGTGCTCGGGACTTATTTTTGCTTCCCTGCATAAGGGAGAAGCCTCTAAAAATGTAATTGATCATTGTTTACAAGCCTTTAATACCATGGGATTACCCAAGGTCATTAAGACAGACAATGGACCAGCCTACACTGGTAAGAACTTTATCTCATTTTGTAAGGAATTTAATATAAAACTTAAAACTGGAATTCTTTATAATCCAATGGGGCAAGGAATCGTTGAGCGTGCCCATCGCACCCTTAAAAATTGGCTTATTAAAACTAAGAAGGGGAATTTATATCCTCCCACGTCTCCTAAATCACATCTTGCCTTTGTTTTATTCGTTTTAAATTTTCTCCAAATGGATGCTAAAGGTCAGTCTGCTGCAGACCGACACTGGCATCCAGCTACTTCCAATTCCTACGCCATGGTTAAGTGGCGGGATCCTTTAAATAATACATGGAAAGGCCCAGACCCTGTTTTGATCTGGGGAAGAGGGTCTGTTTGTGTTTTCTCCCAGGAAGAAGACGGAGCACGTTGGTTACCAGAGAGATTGGTAAAACAGGTAAATTCCACCCCCAAAACTGTTGGTAAGTATAATTAATTCAAAAGGCTGTTTTTCAAGCCCCTTCCCATTTACTTGGGAAGGTATAGTTCCTTTGTGTTCTTGCAAATTAAGTTGCAAGCCAGGCCTCTTGCCTGAGGCCACTGAATTTCAATTAAACTAAAACCGGTTTGAGTTTCCAAGACTAACCAAACAGGTTGTTCTCTTAATATCCTTTTATATTTCAAGCAGATAACACTCAGAAGACGAAATTCCTTCAGCGATGGCTCCAGGTTGAGGATGGGTAGTATTATAGCCAGCCAGCGCTTATCCGGAGAGAATTTACTCTGCTAGTGGAATCCTCAGAGAGGAGGCTGCATGGTACTTGGAACTATGCATGTTTGTTAATATAACAAACATGGGCATCAGTTGAGGTGCGAGGCGAGGCACTGCAAGGGAAAGGGAAAAAAATCCTGGCTCCGAGTTTCCCTGAAAAGCATGCCCAGCTGCATGGGGGTTTGACATCGAAAGACTGTCCTTGAAAAAAATAGCGGTCTATTCCCCCCCCCCTGAAAAAGATGTCCGTAACGCTTAAGGGGGCTAGGGCCTCTGCTTTCACTCACTGATGAATGCCTGTCATCCATTGGATGAACTTAATTATTTCCACTGAGTTGTTTAAAATTAATAATTAAGGGGGAATTGTCTCCTCCCACCACCCATTCCCCCCCCCCCCCCCCCCCCGGCAACTAAGCTGGCTGGCAGCTCCCAAACTCTTCCGATCGCTACCTCCCTCCCGCCTTTGTTCCTGTGAACAATAGGCTCCGCACCTCGACTACTGACACCACCCCCAAGGCAGTGTTTACCTGACTCGCCAGTCTGAAGGCAGGCGACCTGCTGAGACCTGGAGCCAGGAGAATTCACAGGAACGCCTTTGAAGCGACCGACTTCTGGGGGGGGTGGTCGATCCCCCAAAATACTATATAACTTGCCTTAAATTTATTAAAACCAGACTTGACCGGAATTCCCGAGTTGACTCATGTCTCTCCGCCTCCCTGTCCCTGTAACCTCAAAATTCGCTTAACAGGTAACCCGGTTCACATGTAGCTGCTGGCAGACTACATATATAGATGCATTCCATAACTTGTTTTTTATTGGACATTTCATTTATTTACATTTCAAATGTTATGCCTTTCCTGGTTTCCCCTCCAAAAGACTCCATCCCCTCCCCCTCTAATTCCCCCTACTTTTATGAGGTTGCTCTCCCCAAGGACCCATATACTCCCTCCTCACTCCCCTAACATTGCCACACTTGGGGCATAGAACCTTCATAGGACAAAGGCCCTTCTGCTTTTCCTTGGGGGGGGTGGGGGGGCAGTGTTTCTCTGTACAGCACTGGCTGTCCTGGAAATCACTCAGTAGACCAGGATAGCCTCGAACTCAGAAATCCCCCTGCAACTGCCTCCAAAGTGCTGGGATTAAAGGCATGTGTTATCACTGCCTGGGGTTTTTGGTTTTGTTTTTTGTTTTGTTTTGTTTTGTGTGTGTGTGTGTGTGTGTGTGTGTGTGTGTGTGTTTAATCAGGCAATCCTTTGGTACAAAAACAAATGGAGCCATGGCTCCCTTCCATGTGTAGTCTCTGGGCTTTAGTCACTGGGAGCTCTGCAGGGTCTGGCTCATTGATATTGTTGTTTTGCCTATGCAGTTGCAAACTTCTTCAGCTCCTTGGATCTTTTCTCTAACTCCATCATTGGGGTCCCTGTGTTCAGTCCAATGGTTCCCTGCTAGCAACAGCATCTGTATTTGTCAGGCTCTGGCAGATCTTCTCAGGAGACAGCTATATCAGGCTTCTGTCAGCAAGCACTTCCTGGCATCTACTATAGTGTCTGGGTTTGGTGACTGCATATGGTATGGATTCCCATGTAGGGCAGTTTCTGGATGGCCTATCCTATAGTCTTTGATTAACTCTTTGTCCCTTTATTTCCTTTGGTTTTTTTTCCCCCAAAACCTCTTTTGAAGAAAAGTTTATTTAAATCCATTAGCTACTTTTTTTTAAATTTCATATATTTATTTACAATTCGAATGATTTCCTCTTTTCTGGCCTCCCACTCCCAAAAGTCCCATAAGCCATCTTCCCTCCCCCTGATCTCCCATCCACCCCTTCCCACTTCCCTGTTCTGGTTTTGCCTATATTGCTACACTGAGTCTTTCCAGAACCAGTCCACTCCTCCTTTCTTCTTGTACATCATTTGATGTGTGGATTATGTTTTGGGTATTTCAATTTTCTAGGCTTATATCCACTTATTAGTGAGTGCATACCATGATTAATCTTTTGAGACTGGGTTACCTCACTTAGTATGATGTTCTCCAGCTCCATTCATTTGTCTAACAATTTCATGAATTCATTGTTTCTAATGGCTGAATAGTACACCATTGTGTATATATACCACATTTTTTTATATCCATTCTTCCGTTGAGGGAAGACTTTCTATGACTCCTTCTATTTCTCCACATCCTTGCCAACAACTGCTGTCTCCTGAGTTTTTAATCTTAGCCACTCTGACTGGGATAAGGAGAGCCGGAGGTGAATAAATCCTGGACTGTTAAAAATAAAGATTAAATAATAATAATGATCATAATCATGAAAACTGATAAACAGAGACATTCAACCTCTGCAACTGAACAAGTAGTAGATTCTTACTCTAGTAGACCACATGAAACCATTGTTGTTTTAGGGTTAGCACAACCTATAAGCCATTATAACAAACCATTGCCTTTATAAATGTATAGAAAGACTCATTGTATAAGTTCTGCTTCTAGCCAGGTTGTGATGGTGCACACACACAGTACGTATTAGGGTATGGATTCAATAAATAATCTCGGTCTGACTGAGTTTGGTGATTGTGTGTTTTCTGCATCAACTCTCAATCCCCAAACTCCATGGCCCCTAAATATCTTCCAAAGCATTAGTACTTGGGTGAATGTTTTACATTACTAAGTTCAGATGCAGCACTAGTTACAGTCTTAGTTATCTCTGAAAAACAGCTTCTTTATGTTCTCAGAAAACACTGCTCTGAAGATTTCAAATCAGTAAAATGGCCTCTTTTTATCACTATTAATTTCTTAGCTCTACTAGCCAGCATTGTCCCTGTAATCCATTCTATATTTGAATGTAAAGCTAGAGCCAGAGGGCTAAAGTTCTTGCAATTTGCTACTTGCTGTGGCTGGAACATCTCTCCCTTATTCTATTAAATTCTTCACTGTTTATGATTTTCTGTCCTGGCACTTGTTTTGTAAACTCACTTTGAACTCAGAGATCTGCATGTTCCTATCAACTGAGTTCTAGGAGTAAAGGTATATATCACCGTGTCTGGTCTGAAGCATTAATTTTTAAACATGGAACTGCTTCAGTACTAGGGTGGCCTTGAACTCTGCCTGCCTCTATCTCCTGAGTGCGCGGATTAAATGCATATACTACAATGCCTGCACCTAATGTCCAACACATATAAAGAACTCATGAACAATAGTGATGTGGAAATATTACTGATCCTCCAAAGACCAGACAGCATCAGATCTGATGCAACACACAGCAGGATCTTTAATCTATTTAAGTTAGTTTCCACCCAACTCTTCCACCTATCACTGCCCCACCATCAAAGAGGGTTTTGGTGGTGGCAGACCCATGAATATTTTTCAGGGAAAGGCTTTGTAGTAAGCAGCAAGCAGAGTGTACATGTGTAAGCATCGGATTGGAAAGCTACTGTGGCCTTTAACATAATTGCCTGGTGCTGGGAGTCATATCATAAACTTAATTTCTGCTCTACTCTGTATTGGTCATCATTAGGCAAGTGGTAGGCTTGTCACCTGAAGAGCAGGTTTGTTAGGGAAATAATCTGGAGATGTTGGTCTTGTTGAGTCTGTAAAATGCAAAAGCTCATCTTGTTGGAATTGCCATAGAGAATGGAACTAGGGTCCAGTTTCATTAGGGATCAACTTGGAGACTGGACATTGGCACCAGCCTGTTAGTTTACCTGAGTTTAAAATTAGGTCAGGGTCTCTAAAATGGAGTCTGAACTTAAAATATTTGATTTCTTAAGGCTAAACTGCAAACAACAAAACAACACAATCAAAAAATGGAGTATAGAACTAAACAGATAATTCACAACAGAAGACTATTGAAGGGATGATAAGCACTTAAATATATGTTCAAAGTTCTTAGTCATCAGGGAAATGCAAATAAAAACAACAATGAGATTCTACCTCATACCAATCAGAATGCGTAAAATCAAAAACTCAGGTGACAGCAATGCTGGCAAGGATGTGGAGAAAGCAAAACACTCCTCTATTTCTGCTGGAATTGAAAATTTATACAACCACTCTGGAAATCAATCCTGAGGTTCCTCAGAATATTGGAAATAGATCTACCTGAAGACCAAGCTATAGCACTCTTGGGCTTATACCCAAAAGTTGCCGCACCATGTTACAGCAGCACTTGTTCCACTATGTTCATATTTGCCTTATTTGTGATAGCCAGAAGCTGGAACAAATCCAGATGTCGTCCAGCAAAAGAATGGATACAGAAAATGTGGTTTAAGTACACGTTGAAATACTACATAACTATTAAGAATGAGGACATCCAGAGATTTGCAGGTAAATGGATGGAAATAGAAAATACTATCCTGAGTAAAGTAACTCAAACCCCAAAAACATGCATGGTGTGTTCTCAGTAATAAGAGGATGTAATCCAAAAAATGTGCAGAATTCCTAGGGTACAATCCACAGAACTCAAGAAGGTTAACAAACCGAAGTCAGAATTCCTCAGTTCCACTTAGAAGGGAGAACAAATCAATCACAGAGAGCAGAGGCAGGGAGGGGACAGGGTGAGAGAGGGACAGTGAGGGGGAAGGGGGAACAAGATCAGGTATTGGGTGGCAGGGGGAACAATGCTGAAGCCCTAGGGGCAACAGTAAGAATGGAAACAAGCAGGCTCAAGAGGTGGAGGTGGGGGACACTCTAGAATGTATCAGACACCAGGGAGGAAAGAAACTCTCAGGACTCAAAGGGAGGGACCTTAGCTGAACTGCCCATAAGTAGGGAGAGGAAACTTCTAGAAAGGAGGAAACTCCTGAAGAAAGACATGGCATCAAGTGGAGAAATGTGGTTGCCATCCACAGTCAAATGCTCTCACGCTGAATTGTTCCTATCTGAAAGAATTACAAGGACAGAAATGGGGAAATGACTGAGCAAAAGAGTTCTAGCAATAAGCTCAAATTCTGATCCAGCTCAGTGGAACACCCCAAGTGCTGACACTAATACTGGTATGCTTACAAATAGGGGCGCCTATCCTGAGTGTCTTCTGAAATGCCCAACAAGCAGCTGAGTCAGATGCAGATCGTTATATCCAACCAATCTACAGAAGCTGGTGATCGCTGAGATGGAATTAGGAAGTAGCTGAAAGAAACTGTGGCAAGGGTTGATCCCATATGAGGACAAGCAGGCTCAACTAACCTTGATTCCTGGGAAATCTCTGACACTGAGCCACCAACTAGGGAGCATTAACCAGCTGATAGGAGGCCCCCCACCTATATTCAGCAGAGGACTGCCAGGTCTGGACTCAGTCAGAGAAGATGTAACTATCTCTTGACAGACTTGGAGCCCCAGAGTGTGGGAAGGTCTTATGTGGTACTGTGAGGTCATCCTCATAAAGACAGGAGTGGGTGGGAAATTTGGTACGTGGAATAATCAGTGGGTAGAGCTGGAGGGGAATAAAGCCTGGACTGTTAAAATAAAGATTAAATAATCATAATGATCATAATCATAAAAACTGTTCAACTGAGACATTCAACCTCTGCAACTGGACAAGTAGTAGATTCTTACTCTAGTAGACCACATGGAACCATTGTTGTTTTAGGGTTAGCACAACCTATAAGACATTATAAGAAATCATTGCCTTTATAAATGTATAGAAAGACTTATTGTATAAGTTCTGTTTCTAGCCGGGTGGTGGTGGTGCACATCTGTAATCCCAACACTCTAGGAGGAAGAATCAGGTCAATTTCTGAGTTCAAGGCCAGCCTGCTCTGCAGAGTAAGTTCCAGGATAGCCAGGGCTATACAGAGAAACCCTGTCTCAAAACAAACAAACAAACAAACAAACAAACAAAAAACAAAAAACAAAACAACAAAACAAAACAAAACAACAACAACAACAACAACAACAACAACAACAAACAAGTTCTGCTCCTCTAGAGAATCCTGACAAATACAGAAGGTAAAGCAAAGAAAGAGATCTTTAGCAAGTATACTTGGGAATACTGGAATACTGAGGTATTGCAGCCATCTGATGGTAATCATCAGAAATGAAAGTATAACGTGCTGGGGTATACTCGACTTTTAATGTTTCTAGGGAGCTGAAACCACATTTTTCTGAGGTCAAGGTTGTGATGTGTACTCTTGGTTACCACTTGAAAATATCTAGATAAAACAAGTATCAACAAAGGAGGACACATCTCTGAGATATTTTCTGATTGAATTTTGTTAATGATTTCTAGGCAAGAAAGGAGGGTGGAAGACATACACCCTTAATCCAGTTCCTAAACCAGGATGACACACCTTTAATCCTGGACACGCCTTCTGTTGGACAGTGGAAGACATATACCCTTAATCCAGATCCTAAGCCAGGATGACACACCTTTAATCCTGGACACGCCTTCTGGTGGATGGGACATACACCCTTAGTCCAGATCCTAAACCAGGATGACACACCTTTAATCCTGGACACGCCTTCTGCTGGAGGTATATATATAAGGACATGGAAGCATGAAGATTTACCCATTTTTCAGCTTCTCCTCAACTTGTTCACACATCCATCCCTACACTGGCATTGGAGACAAATGCTTCCAGTTTGCAGCCTATAAAGAACATCTGAGACTCTCTAGTGGGACTGCAAAAGTAAAAGACTGTTAAAGTTTTTATCTTCAGGTAACCACTGCTGGATTAGTAGGACTGCACTCTGTAAGTACTTCCAAAAATTCCCTTTATGGCATGTATATATAGATACATTCCATAACTCGTTTTTTATTGGACATTTTATTTATTTACGTTTCAAATGTTATGCCTTTCCTGTTTCCCTTCCAAAAAACTCCATCCCTTCCCCCCTCTATTTCCCCATCCTTCTATGAGGTTGCTCTCCCCAAGGAACTAATACTCCTTCCTCACTCCCCTAACATTGCCACACTTAGGGCATAGAAACTTCAGAGGATAAAGACCCTTCTGCTTTTCTTTAGGGGGGGGCAGTGTTTCTCCTTATAGCACTGGCTGTCCTGGAACTCACTATGTAGACCAGGCTAGACTTGAACTCAGAAATCCCCCTGCATCTGCCTCCAAAGTGCTGGGATTAAAGGCAATTGATATCATTGCCTGGGGTTTTTTGTTTTTGTATTTTGTATTGTTTTGTTTTAGTGTGTGTGTGTGTGTGTGTGTGTGTTTAATCAGGCAATCTTTTGGTACAAAAGCAGATAGAGCCATGGCTCCCTTCCATGTGTAGTCTCTGGTTGGGGCTTTGGTCCCTGGGAGCTCTGCAGGGTCTGGTTCATTGATATTGTTGTTTTGCCTATGCAGTTGCAAACTTCTTCGGCTCCTTGGATCTTTTCTCTAACTCCATCTTTGGGGTCCCTGTGTTCATTCCAATGGTTCCCTGCTAGCAACAGCATCTGTATTTGTCAGGCTCTGGCAGATCCTCTCAGGAGACAGCTATATCAGGCTCCTGTCAGCAAGCACTTTCTTGGCATCCACTATAGTGTCTGGATTTGGTGACTGCATATGGTATGGATTCCCAAGTAGGGCAGTTTCTGGATGGCCTTTCCTGTGGTCTTTGATTAACACTTTGTCCCTTTATTTCCTTTTTTTTCCCAAGACCTCTTTTGGAGAAAAGTTTATTTAAATCCATTAGCTAGTTTTTTTTTTTTTTTTTAAATTGGTATATTTATTTACAATTCAAATGATTTCCCCTTTTCTGGCCTCCCACTTCCAAAAGTCCCATAAGCCATCTTCCTTCCCCCTGATCTCCCATCCACCCCTTTCCAATTCCCTGTTCTGGTTCTGCCTATACTGCTACACTGAGTCTTTCCAGAACTAGTCCACTCCTCCATTCTTCTTGTACATCATTTGACATGTGGATTATGTTTTGGGTATTTCAATTTTCTAGGCTAATATCCACTTATTTGTGAGTGCATACCATGATTAATCTTTTGAGCCTGGGTTACCTCACTTAGCATGATGTTCTCCAGCTCCATTTATTTGTTTAAGAATTTCATGAATTCATTGTTTCTAATGGCTGAATAGTACTCCATTGTGTATATATACCACATTTTTTTATATCCATTCTTCCGCTGAGGGATACCTGGGTTCTTTCCAGGTTCTGGCTACTATAAATAGGGCTGCTATGAACATAGTGGAACAAGAATCCTTATTACCTGCTGGGGAATCCTCTGGGTATATGCCCAGGAGTAGTATAGCAGGATCCTCCAGAAGTGACATGTCCCGTTTCCTGAGGAACCGCCAGACTGATTTCCAGATTGGTTTTACCAATTTGCAACCACACCAGCAGTGGAGGAGTGTTCCTTTCTCCACATCCTGGCCAACATCTGCTGTCTCCTGAGTTTTTAATCTTAGGCACTCTGACTGGGGTAAGGTGAAATCTCAGGGTTGTTTTGATTTGCATTGGAGAGGAACAATTTTTGGGTTTAAATTTTGTTGATAGGTAAGTTGCCCATCTCTCAATAGGAGGTTGTGCTTGACCTCTGGTTATGGGTTCTATAGTTTCTTACTATACTTTTTTTCGGTATGTCAGTTAATAGTATCCTCATTGGGTCCTGGGAGCCCCTCGCTTCCCTGGCTTCTGAGACTTTCTGGTGGCTCCTCCATGTTTTCCATCCTCCATTGATATACACTCTCTTCAAATTCTGAAGATCTATACGTCTACTGTCTCTTCCCATACCTGATGCTGCCCCCCTTTATATCCCTTCTACTTTCTCTCTTTCTCCTTAGATCCATAACATGCTCTACCTCCCTTGATTATTTTATTCTCCCTTTTAAGAAAGACTGAATTATTCACGCTTTGGTCTTCCTTCTATTAAAGCTTCAAAAGACCTGGGAATTGAATCTTGAGAATGCCAACCACCTTGCCTAATTCTCAATTTATGAGAGACTACATACCATTTTTGTCCTTTTGTGATTGGTTTAGCTCACTCAGGATAATATTTTCTAGTTCCATCCACTTCCCTGAGAATTTCCTGGAGTCATTTTTGAGTACAACACCATGGTGTCAATGTATGACATTCACTGTATCCATTTCTTTGTTGAGGGATATCTGGATTGTTTCCAGCTTGCAGCTATTAAAAATAATGCTGCAATTAACATAGTGGATCATATATCGTTGTTATATATTGGGGCATCTTTTGGGTATATGCCAAGGAGTTGTATAGCTGGGTCCTCAGGTAGTACTATTTCCAATTTTTTGAGGAACTGCCAGACATATTTCCAGGTTTGTTGTACCATCTTGTGATCCCAACAGCAATGGAGGAGTGATTCTCTTTCTCCAAGTCCTTTTCAGCATCTGCCATCACTTCAGTTTTTGATCTTAGCCATTCTGATTGGTAAGAGGTGGAGTCTCAGGGTTGTTTTGATTTGCATTTCACTGATGACTAAGGATATTGAACATTTCTTTAGGTGATTCTTGGCCATTTGAGATTCCTCAGTTAAAAATTCTGTTACTCTCTGTAACCCATTTTTAATAGGGTTATTTTGTTCTCTGTGTTCTAATTTATTTATTGAATATATACTATATATACTATATTGAATAGATAGAGAGAGACTGGGCAGGCATGACTTATCCTTGATTTTGCTGAAATTGCTTCAATTTTCTCGCCGTTTAGTTTGATCTTGGCTACTGGTTTGCTTTTACTAGGTTTAGGTGTGAGCCTCTTTCTAGAGCTCAAGAGTTGTTCTGATTCTTCAGATTTATCTTTGAGAAAGACCAGGGTAAATCCTACCACCTACTATGTCACTACTTAGGGCATGAAGAAAAGTCCAGTTTTGTCCTGCTTAGACTTATGAAAAAGATTTCAAGGAAACTTTCTACATTTTGCCACATGTTTCAGTCAATATTTGGATGATTTTATTCTCTTCCCATAATTGTTATTATTATTTAATAATCATAAACAAAAATATAGAATTTTTTATTTATAAATTTATAAATTTAAAAAATATAAAATATTTTAAAACTGAGGGATGTTGAATGGTATCAAGTAGAGAGTACCCTGCAGCTATGTTATATGATAATGTTAAGAAATAGAGACCTAAGCCAGTTTTCAGGCAAATATTTTCCATCTCTGCAAGTTAGAGGCAAAAGAATTCTCATTTTGAGACTAGATTGAAGTAGTAAAAGACTTTTAAAAAACCAAGTTGCCTTGTAACATCTTGGAATCTTCTTGGTGGGAGGAGGTCCCCAGTTTCCTGGGAGAGGGCTGGATGTTGAGCAGAACACCTAATAAGTGTTTTAATCAGTGATGCTTTTGTAAAGATACCATCACAAAACACCAGAGGATACTTTTTAGAGCATTTTCTAATTGATGAAAAGGTGAAAGATTGTACTAGCAGTTGCCAAGTTTTAATTTCATGTATTACAAGTTTCTGAATTAATTTCAAAAGTATACCTATCCATCCAAACTTTACACTTATTTTTTCAATCTACATGTTGTGACAAATCATATTGATGGTAATGATGAAGATGATAATTATGATGATGATATGATTTCTATTTTTCTTTCACTATTCTCTTTCTCTCCTTTCTTTGTTTCTTTGTTTCTTTCTTTCTTAAATATTTGATTTCATCACTCCATTTTTTAAATTTAAAATTAGATTTTTCTTTCATTTTGTCCATCCTTAGACCAGGTTCCATGAGCTGTGTGGATATAATCCTAGACAATGTGGTCCTATTGTCAGTTTGCTGACAGTGAACCTGTCTCTTTGCATTAGTCTATATTATTTGAGTAACTTGATGGGACCCCATAGAAGAAGAATACTAGAGAATGCAGCAGATTCCTTCCTCAGGAAGACTTGCCTGGATTCAAAATTGGCCACACCAGGTCATGTATTGAGATTCCCATTATTGAGATTACCATCATATGCACTATAACTCTCCATTGCAAGAGGTTTCAACAACACCATACAATATTATATTAATTTACAATCTTCATCCAAAACAACCCTCACATGAATTCTACTACTGCTTTACAAACCCACCACAATTGCCCCCAAAAATCCTATACCACATTCTCTTCCAAGATGGATGAGTACAATATTGAAGGTGCGCATTGGCCATTAAGTAAATGGTAGTAGGCAAGCTAACACACAAGAACCTAAGAGGCTGGTTACCTGGGAGCACCTTCTGAGTTCTATGAGCCTGGGATGAAATGTTTAAACAAGCTCTCTAGATATGAGGCCCTACCCACTGAAAGGTATGGTCTACCAAATCATAGAATCATAACTTCTGACCACCTCAGGATGAGTTTTACACAAGGAGACCTCAGAGCAATAGAGTTGAATTTTACTTGACCATTCCACATTCATCAGAACCAAAGAACGTGTGAAGCCCTGGCATCCAGCACACATTTTCAGCCTTCTTTCTACCATGTAACTTCTGTCTGTCCACTGAATGTGTGTATTCTCAAGGACTTTAAGCTCTCACAGTGGCATATCTAGTTCAGCCCAGTGTTCTCCTTTTCCCAACAGTGTAAGAACATGGAGAGTTCCTACACCTTCTGTGAAGCCTATATGGAGATGGCAGAAAACACAGTTGCTTCCCAGCCAGGATCCTGGAATACCCAACCTTCCCCTATGGAGTCCAGCCAGCTTATTTCAGGTCAGAGCTCAGATATGCCTACCTGGAAACAAACAGTGATGGCATCAACATCCTGTAGCAACCAAGATGCAGCCTGTACTCTGAGTTCAACAGCACACCTGGGAGAAGCCAATGATTTCCTGTTTGGAGAGCCAAGTGAGACCTCTTTTTGGTACCAGCAAGTTGTGTCTGCTGAGCAGAAAATCTCCCCTGCAGGCCCTCAGCACATGCAGCTCAACAGCACCCCGAAGACATGCCTTTCTCATTCCCAGAAGAGAGCAGAACTTGACACCAGGGATACTCTCTACAATGAAGGCTACTGGAAGAGGACAATGAACTCTGACAAGACTCTCTTGTTCACAAATACAGAAATGTGTTTGAATCCCAGGATTAACTTTGGTAATCATCAAAAGGTGCTTTCAGGAAGTCATGCTCTCCAGGACCCAAATGTAGATCACTCCCTTGCTTCTAAACATGACCAGATTTTCAGTGGTGAACATGAGATGCCTTTCCATGGTAACCAGACCAACTACAATCAGGTGACACCAAGGAATGGAGGGCATCTGACTCTCTATGGGAATCAGATGACATCACCCAGTTATACACAGGCCCTTTATCCCAATCAAATCATAACATCCTTTTCTGAACAGAATCGTTTTAGGAATCACCAGGAGAGCCCAGTAGCTGACAATGAATACTATGGAGATCAGATGATACTGCCAAATGGAAACCAGGTATTCTCTGAGCCTCAGATGAGAATTAACTGTGACCAAACAAATGACCAAATGAAATCCTTCAGTGTTCAGAATGTCTCCAAAGATCAAGAGAATCTCCTCAGTGGTGAGCACTCCCTCTCTGGGTATCATTCATCAGGGTACAGATGTGACCTGGATTTGACTGTGAATCACCAGGTATCAATTTCAATTGCTGGCCAGTCTTTCTATGAGTTTCAGAAAGAGACTTCCAGTTTTGACACAACTCTTCATGGGTATAAGAGGACAACATACAGTCCAGAAGAGAACCTGGCTAGCCATTCAGAGACAAGTCCCAGTTCTGAAGAGATATTCTATTTGGGTCAGATAAAGACCTCTTTTGATGAAAATGTCTGCCCAAGTCAGAATGGAACACCCAATCTGGAAGGAAGCCTTGATTGGCAGGTGACTTCACTTAGTCCCCAAGCCTCATATGTGGATGAAAACCCTTATCCTTCAAGTTCCCCTTTGGTCCAAAGACAACCTCAGGAAAACTCTTCAGCTTCCAGTTTGGTCCAGGTACAACATGCAGAGATGAAGTTAGACACCAAGACCAAGAGCCCAGTGTCCCGGAAGAACCCTCATCCTTTGAAGAGCTTCGCCTGTACCTACCAGGATTGTCAGAAATCATACAAAAAGTCTCACCACCTCAAAAACCACATGAAGAAACACACACGTCAGAAGGATTATGCCTGTGATGAGCCTGGATGCAAATGGAAATTCTTCCGCTCAGAAGATCTCAAGAGACACAAGCAAAAGCACAGTGGGGAGAGGCCCTACCCCTGTGACATGTGCAACAAAAGCTATTCCAGACCCGATTATCTCAAAAAGCATCAGAGGATCCATCTTCAAACATCACCCACCACTGCAACCTGAATGCCCACTCCCCTCCCCATACCATATCATATTACACTAACATATTTCTTCCTTCTTCTCAGTCACCATACCTGACCACTAATCAAGTACTTTGGGGATAATAGTGGGCCCCAGCAATGGACTCACTCAAATATTCCCAGCAGATTTTTTTTCAAGGAAAGCAGAGATGTAATGACAAACGTGTAGCTAGCCTGAATCAAAATTGTATACACTGAAATTTTATTATCAATTAAACATAAAATTATAAATACTTTAAAAAGTAGGGAACTTTTCATTGTCTCAGTTCACATTCCTGAATTTGAAATCAAATGCCATGTTCATAATAGGAAGACATAATAACTTCAGTGTGTTCAAAAAATGTTTGCTTGAAAATCACTAAAAGTGATAAACATGCTGCCTCCAACTCAAATATTCACAAAACACATGTGTGACAAAGGAAGTGAAAAATCTCAATATTATGAAAATCCAACAGTCCAATTGAACTAGATGTGGAGATATTTCCCTGAAGAAATTTAGGTGAATTCAGACAAGTGAAGAAGAGTCATTGTGCTTGCCCAATGCAAAATCTCAAATTAAAACCACACTCATGTATCATCATATACAATGGCAAATACAAAAACAAAACAAACACACAACTTTCCTTCAGCCAAATTGAAAATCCTAAAGATAGACTATATTCTGGGTAATGCACCATTTTACACATTCCAGAGGACAAAACAACAAACCAGAAATTGACTCCATCAGATAGATCAGTGGCCGGGCCTGTGAGACTTTTTGTTTTTCTTTTGTATTTATTGTTTAAATTTTTATTAGATATTTATTTTATTTACATTTCAAATGTTATCCCCTTTCCACTTTTTCCCTCTTTTTCCCTCACTTTTCCACATGTGCAAGGACTTTTCCTCTCATTGACACCTGACCACCCCATCCTCTGCTACATATGCAACTGGGGCCATTGGTCCCTCCATGTGTACTCTGTGGTTGGTGGCTAAATCCCTAGGAGCTCGGGGAGTCCTGATTTGTTCTTGTTGTTGTTCCTCCTATGGGGCTGTAAACCCCATCAGCTCCTAGGGTCCTTTCTCTAGCTCCTCCATTGTGAAGCCTGTGCTCAGTTCAATGGTAGGCTAAGAGCATCCACACTGTATTTGGCAGGCACTGGCAAAACCCCTCAGAAGACAACTATATCAGGCTCCTGTCAGCTAGAACTTCTTGGCATCCACAATAGTGTCTGGGTTTGGTAATTGTATATTGAATGGATCCCCAGATATGGCAGTCTCTGGATGGTTTTCCTTCAATCTTCTACACACTGTCTCTGTATTTCCTCCCATAGGTATTTTGTACCCCTTTTAAGAAGGACCAAAGTGTCCACACTTTGGTTTTCCTTCTTCTTGAACTTCATGTGGTCTCTATTATATCTTGGGTATTCCTGCCTTCTGGGGCAATATTCACTTATCAGTGAGCATACCATATGTGTTCTTTAGTGATTGACTGGTTTAAGTCACTCAGAATGTTATTTTCAAGCTCCATCAGTTTGCCTAAGAATTTCATGAAGACATCGATTTAATAGCTAAGTAGCACTCCATTGTTTAAAGGTACCACATTTTCTGTATCCATTCCTCTCTTGAGGGACATCCTGGCTCTTTCCAGGTTCTGTCTGTTATAAATAAACCTGCTATGAACCTAGTGGAGCATGTGTCCTTATTACATGTTGGAGCAACTTCTGGGTATATGCCCAGGAGTGTTATATCTGGGTCCTCAGGTACTACTATGTCCAATTTTCAGACGAACTGCCAAACTGATAAATAAATAAATGGAAATCTAACTACTGAGAAAAAGTTAGCAACTGAAATTTCATTTAGACACACTAAAAGAGATCAATCTGTTTTCTTCAGTGGAGTCACACCAGTCAGATCAAGCACTACAGGGAAGGCCTCATGTACAGAAGTAGGTGACTTACCAAAAATGGGTTACATGTTGTTTTGCATGTGTGTGTGTGTGTTTTTTTTTAATTACAGGTTAGTTTTCTTTGTTCTTTTTTTGATGCTTTTGATTTTTTTTTTTTTTGGTGTGTGTGTGCATTAATTTTTTTGTTTTTTCTTTGGAGAAGGAACTTAAAAGTTGGGTGGGTAGGAACAGGAATAGAATCTGGAAGGAGTTAGAGGAGGAAAAGAATATCTTAAAAATATATTTAGATTTAAAAATGTTTTAAATTATGAAGTATATTATGAAAATAGAATATGTGTAGTTCAATGTATTTTAATTACAAGGCAATTAATAAAAGTGCTGTTATATCTGTGATGAGTTTTCTTCCTTGAATATTTATTTTTATTTAATGACTTATTTATTAAATTTCTCTATTAAAAATAAATACAATATATCCCTACATTCATTGAAGTTAAAGAATTACATGAAATTCTGACAGTACAATGGTATGAATGATTGTCAAATTATATATGAAAAAAGATTGTAATTATTTATTAGTAATAGTAGATGGAAAACACCATATAGTCTTTAAGCAATTAATGAAAAAACAGGCAACAACAACAATAACAGAACATGCAAAGCCATTGAGATAAGAGATATTAGTGTCCTGTCCAGAACTTCCAGGCTAACAGAATAGGTTTGATGGGAAGAAGTGATTCCAACAATGCAGCTACAGAGACATGATGTCACAGAGAGGAATTTGGTCTTGTAATATCAACAACATTTTTTCCTCCACTGGATATTTTCTTTATTTACATTTCAAGTGTCATCCCCTTTCCAGGTCTCCTCTCTGGAACCCCTATCCCATCCCTCCTCCTCCTGCATCTCCACCACCCACACACCCACTACTGCCTTTCTGCCCTGGCCTTCCCCTATATTAGGGCATGAAATCTCTCAGGCACAAGGGCTGTTTCTTCCACTTATGTCCAACAAGGCCATCTTCTGCCACTTATGTGGGCAGAGCCATGGGATCCTCCATGTGTACTCTTTGCTTGGTGGTCCAGTCCTGAGGAGCTCCTAGATATCAAAACTCTTAAGTCTGTTAAATATAAAGTTTCAAATCTTAGATAGAGTAATAAAGCAAGAAAAAGGGATACAGGGAATACAATAAGAGGGAAGAAGTCAAATAATATCTATTTGCAGGTAACATAAACTTATACCCCCCAAAAAAAGGAAAAAAAAAAGAAGACAGTAAACACCTGAGAATAAAACTCTTAAACCTAGGGAGAGAGAGATGGTTCACTGGTTATGAGAATTTGCTGTTCTTGCAGAAGAATAGAGTTTGTTCCTAGAATGCATAGGATGTCTCATTATGCCCTGTATCTACCGTTCAAGGCAATCCAAAGCCCTCTTCTAGCTTTCTTGGGCATTGAATGCATGTAGTATACACACATTAACACAGACAAATCACTCTTGTATGTAAAAAAAAAACAGTAAATGATGAAATATTCATTTTCTAAAACATATAAAAGTAACACACAGGTCAAACAGGATATATATATATATATATATATATATATATATATACACACACACACACACACACACAAACATACACACACATATGTCTGTATGTAGCAACACTTAATGTAATAAAAGAGGACATAAATTTGAAAGAGATAAAATATATATGAGAGAGATTTGAGGAAGGAAAGAAAACGGAGTAAGAAATGATGTACTGATGTTGTACATCAAAACAAAAACAAATACTAAAAAGAGAATATGTTACAGCTATTAAACACATTCTGCAAATTATCAAGATAAAATTCAACACACACACACACACATAAAACCAAAAAATAAAACCCCCACACAATAGTCTTCTTAGCGAATAACAAAACACATTGAAAATAAATCCTATTCACAATAGTCTTTAAAGAGTGGCAATAGGAACATTTCTGGGTTAAAAACATTGAGATGCCTGTGTGACCCCATCCTTCCACCAGGAGCCTTTCCTGTCCAAAGGAAGAACAGAGGGAAAGGAACAGGGATTGAAAGACTGGCCTTCCTGGGACTGCCCAAGCAGGGGATCCATCATGTCTGCAGATGACAAACCAAACACTCCTGCAGTCAAGACTCACCTGCTGACAGTAAACTAGTATGATAGATCCTTGGGAGGTCAGGTCAGCAACTGATCAATACAGATATGGATGCTTGGAGCCATACTGAGCTCAGGGAACCTGGTGATGGAGCTGACAGAACAGGAGGAGCAGAGGGAGATTGCAACATTGTTGGAAGAACAATATAGGCTTGCATAACTACCCAGTTCTCCCAGAGTCTAGACCATCTACTAGGGAATGAACTTGAAGGTATCGATGGCACCAGATACATGTGTAGCAGAGCATGGACTTGCCTGACAGCAATGGGAGGAGAGGACCTTGGACCTGGGGAAGTTTAATGCCCCAGTGTATGGGTATACTGCAGCAGTAGGCTGGGAAGAATGTAGAGGGGTGGGGGGTGGGGGTGGGACGGGAGATGTGGGATGGCAAGATTATGGAAAGGTTACTGGGAAGAGGGATATCATGGGAAAGTTGTTTAGTGAAAGGGTGACCAGCAAGTGTGATATCATTATCATTATCCAAATGCTTCCTAGAGGGAACTGGTATCCCAGGATTTCTGACACACAGGCTTGTGGGAGGGACAAGCCACAGGAAGAGAGAGAAAGACCAACTAACACCAGGGATAACTAGTTGTCAAGAGGCAAGTACAGGAACATAAGCAACAGAACCCAAAGCTACTTGGCATATGCAAAGTATCAGAACCCATTTTTTTTCCACCACAGTGATTCCAGGAAACACCAACGAATCATAAAAGCAAGACTCTTATTTAAAATCACATCTCATGATAATGATTCAGGACATTAAGCAGGACATAAATATCTCAGTCAAAGAAATACAGGACAACAGTACCTGAACTGCAACTGTACACAGGATCAGGCATAGCACTGGGGGATTAACAAAAAACACAGGCATGGGTCATTCTGTAAGGAGAATGCCAAAGCTTTAATGTGAGTCCAGCAATATATATACTAGAGGCCAGGGAAGGGAACAGGAAAAATCAATTATAGCCATAAGCCAGGCAGCTGGGAAGTCCATACAACACCAGGCAGGAGGGCAGGAATCAAGCTAAGCCATGGGATGTTTTGCTCTCAAGAAACCTGTGCAAACAGCTCATCTGGGGGCATTGAGCCAAGCTCCCTGGTTCCCAACAACAGGAAAACCCAGTTAAACAGTTAGAAGCCCTTAAAGAGGAAACACAAAAACCCCTTAAAAAACACAGGAAAGCACAATCAAGCAGATGAAGGAATTTAGCAAAACCATATACGATCTCAAACACGAAATAGAAACAGTAAAGAAATCTCAAAGAGAGACCACCATGGAGATAGAATACCTAGGAACTAGATCAGGAGATAAAGATACAAGCATCATCAACAAAATACAAGAGATAGAAGAGAGAATCTAGGGTGCAGAACATTACATAGAAAACATTGTCACAAGAGTCAAAGAAAATGCAAAATCTAAAAAGCTCCTAAGCCAAAACATCTGGGAAATCCAGGACACAATAAAAAGAAAAAAAACCTAAGAATAATAGGTATAGAAGAAACTGAAGATTCCCAGTTTAAAGGGCCAGTAAATATTTTCAACAACATTATAGAAGAAAACTTTCCTAACCTATAGAAATAGATGCCCATGAACATACAAGAAGCCTACAGAACTCCAAAAAGACAGGACCAGAACAGAAATTCTTCATGTCACATAATACTCAAAACACAAAATGCAAGAATGAATATTAAAAGCAGTAATGGAAAAAGATTAAGTAACATATAAAGGCAGAGCATTCAGGATTATACCAGACTTCTTGCTGGAGACTATAAAAGCCAGAAGATCCTGGGCAGATGTCATACAGAAACAAAGAAAATACTAATGACAGCCCATGCTACTATACCCAGCAAACTCTCAATTATCATAGCTGGAGAAATCAAGATGTTCCCTGATAAAAATATATTTAAACAACATCTTTCCATAAATAAAGACCTACAAAAGATAGTAGATGGAAACCTTTAACAAAAGATAAGAAACTACATGCTAGAAAAATGCAAGAAAATAATACTTTTTCAGCAAAGCCAAAATATAGCCACACAAACATAAACCTTCATCAACAAAAATAACAGGAAGCAACAATCAATAGTACTTAGTAAATATTTCTTAAGATCAATGGGTCAATTCCATAATAAACAGACATACACTAACAGACTGGATTCATAAACAGGACCCAGCATTTTGTTGCATACAGGAAAAGCATCTCAGTGTCAAAGAAAGTCACTACTTTAGAGTAAAGGACTGGAAAACAATCTTCCAAACATATGGTCCCAAGAAAGAAGCTGGAATAGCCATTCTTATGCTGCATAAAAACAATTTTCACCCAGGAGTTTTCAAAAAGTATGAGGAAAGACACTTTTCACTCAATTTTGAATATCTATGCACCGGATGCAAAGGTGACACATTCATAACAAAAATAATCTACTAAAGCTCAAAGTACACTTTGTACTTCACACAATAATAGTGGGAGCCTTCAACACCCCACTCTCATCAATGGACAGACCATGGAAACACAAATTAAACAGAGACACATTGAAGGTATCAGAAGTTATGGACCAAATGGATCTGACAGATATCGACAGGACATTTCATCCTAAAAAGAAAGAATACAACTTCTTTCCAGCACCTCATGGTACCTTCTCCAAAATTGACCATATAATTGTTCCCAAAACAGTCCTCAACAGATTCATCAGATCACCATTGACTAAGGCTTGTCTTCAATAGCAAGAAAAACATCAGAAAGCCCACATACCCATGGAAGCTAAACAATGCCCTACTTGATAATAACTTGGTCATGGAAGAAATAAAGAAATTAAAGACTTTTTAGAATTTAATGAAAATGAAAGCACAACATACCCAAATTTATGGGACACAATGAATGCAGTGTTAATAGGAAAACTCATAGTACTGAGTGCCTCCAAAAAGAAGCTGGAGAGCGCATACACTAGCAGCTGAACAGCACACCTGAAAGTTTTGAAACAGAAAGAACCTTATACACCCAAGAGGTGTAGAAGGCATGAAGTCATCAAACTTAGGGCTAACATGAATGAAGTTGAAACAAATAGAACTATACAAAGAATGAACAAGACCAGGAATTGGCTCTTAGAGAAAATCAAAAAGATAGATAAACCCTTAGCCAAACTAACTAAAAGGCACAGAGACAGTATCCAAATTAACCAAATAAGAAATGAAGGAGGAGATAACAATAGAAACTGAGGAAATTCAAAATATCATCAGAACCTACAACAAAATCCTATATTCAACAAAATTAGAAAATCTGGATGAAACTGATACTTTTCTAGACAGATTCCAAGTAACAAAGTTAAATCAGGATCAGACAAATCTTCAAAATAGTCCCATAATCCCTAAAGAAATATCAGCAGTCCTTAAAATATTTTTTGGTTTTTTTTTAGTTTTTTTTGTTTAAAATTTTTTTATTCGATATATTTTTTATTTACACTTCAAATGATTTCCCCCTTTCTAGCCCCCCTACTCCACAAAAGTCCCGTAAGCCCCCTTCTCTCCCCCTGTCCTCCCACCCACCCCTTCACACTTCCCCATTATGGTTTTGCTGAATACTGCTTCACTGAGTCTTTCCAGAACAAGGGGCCACTCTTCCTTTCTTCTTATACCTCATTTGATGTGAAGATTATGTTTTTGGTATTCCAGTTTTCTAGGTTAATATCCACTTATTAGTGAGTGCATACCATGATTCACCTTTTGAGTCTAGGTTACCTCACTTAGTATGATGTTCTCTAATTCCATCCATTTGCCTAAGAATTTCATGAATTCATTGTTTCTAATGGCTGAATAGTACTCCATTGTGTAGATATACCACATTTTTGCATCCACTCTTCTGTTGAGGGATACCTGGGTTCTTTCCAGCATCTGGCAATTATAAATAGGGCTGCAATAAACATAGTAGAGCATGTATCCTTATTACATGGTGGGGAATCCTCTGGGTATATGCCCAGGAGTGGTATAGCAGGATCTTCTGGAAGTGAGGTGCCCAGTTTTCGGGGGAACCGCCAGACTGATTTCCAGAGTGGTTGTACCAATTTGCAACCCCACCAGCAGTGGAGGAGTGTTCCTCTTTCTCCACACCCTCTCCAACACCTGCTGTCTCCTGAATTTTTAATCTTAGCCATTCTGACTGGTGAAAGGTGAAATCTCAGGGTTGTTTTGATTTGCATTTCCCTAATGACTAATGACGTTGAGCATTTTTTAAGATGCTTCTCTGCCATCCGAATTTCTTCAGGTGAGAATTCTTTGTTTAACTGTGTACCCCATTTTCTAATAGGGTTGTTTGGTTTTCTGGAGTCTAACTTCTTGAGTTCTTTATATATATTGGATATTAGCCCTCTATCTGAAGTAGGGTTGGTGAAGATCTTTTCCCAATTTGTTGGTTGCCGATTTGTCCTCTTGATGGTGTCCTTTGCCTTACAGAAACTCTGTAATTTTATGAGGTCCCATTTGTCAATTCTTGCTCTTAGAGCATACTCTATTGGTGTTCTGTTCATAAACTTTCTCCCTGTACCGATGTCCTCAAGGGTCTTCCCCACTTTCTTTTCTATTAGCTTCAGAGTGTCTGGCTTTATGTGGAGGTCCTTGATCCATTTGGATTTGAGATCAGTACAGGAGACATGGATGGATCAATTCACATTCTTCTGCATGCTGACCTCCAGTTGAACCAGCACCATTTGTTGAAAAGGCTATCTTTTTTCCATTGGATGTTTTCAGCCTCTTTGTCGAGGATCAAGTGGCCATAGGTGTGTGGGTTCATTTCTGGATCTTCAATCCTGTTCCATTGATCCTCCTGCCTGTCACTGTACCAATACCATGCAGTTTTTTTTTTACACTATTGCTCTGTAGTATTGCTTGAGGTCAGGAATACTGATTTCCCCAGACTTTCTTTTGTTGCATGAATAGTTTTAGCTATCCTGGGTTTTTTGTTATTCCAGATGAATTTGATAATTGCTCTTTCTAACTCTGTGAAGAATTGAGTTGGGATTTTGATGGGTTCTGCATTGAATCTGTAGACTGCTTTTGGCAAAAAACTATATTGTTTCTACCGATCCATGAGCATGGGAGGTTTTCCCTTTTTTGAGGTCTTCTTCCATTTCCTTCTTCAGAGTCTTGAAGTTCTTGTCATAAAGATCTTTCACATGTTTGGTAAGAGTCAACCCAAGATACTTTATACTGTTTGTGGCTATTGTGAAGGGGGTCATTTCCCTAATTTCTTTCTCAGCCTGCTTATCCTTTGAGTAAAGGAAGGCCACTGATTTGCTGGAGTTGATTTTATAACCTGCCACTTTGCTGAAGTTGTTTATCAGCTGTAGGAGTTCTCTAGTGGAGTTTTTTGGGTCACTTAGGTAGACTATCATGTCATCTGCAAATAATGATAGGTTGACATTTTCCTTTCCAATTTGTATCCCTTTGACCTCCTTATGTTGTCGAATTGCCTGAGCTAGTACCTCAAGTACAATATTGAAAAGATAAGGAGAAAGGGGGCAGCCTTGTCTGGTCCCTGATTTCAGTGGGATTGCTTCATGTTTCTCTCCATTTAGTTTGATGCTGGCTACCGGTTTGCTTATATTGCTTTTACTATGTTTAGGTATGGGCCTTGAATTCCTGTTCTTTCCAAGACTTTAAGCAAGAAGGATGCTGAATTTTGTCAAATGCTTTTTCAGCATCCAATGAAATTACCATGTGGTTTTGTTCTTTGAGTTTGTTTATGTAGTGGATTGCATAGATGGATTTCCGTATATTGAACCAACCGAGCATTCTCGGGATAAAGCCTACCATGGTGGATGATCGCTTTGATGTGTTCTTGGATTCGGTTGGCAAGAATTTTATTGAGTATTTTTGCATCGATGTTCATAAGGGAAATTGGTCTGAAGTTCTCTTTCTTTGTTGGATCTTTTTGTGGCTTTGGTATCAGCGTAATTGTGGCTTCGTAGAAGGAATTGGGTAGTGTTCCTTCTGTTTCTATTTTGTGGAATAGTTTGAAGAGTATTGGTGTTAACTCTTCTTTGAAGGTCTGGTAGAATTCTGCACTGAAGCCATCTGGTCCTGTGCTTTTTTTGGTTGGAAGACTTTCTATGACTCCTTCTATTTCTTTAGGCATTATGGGACTGTTTAGATGGTCTAGTTGGTCCTGATTTAATTTTGGTATTTGGTATCTGTCAAGGAAATTGTCCATTTCCTCCAGATTCTCCAGTTGTGTTGAGTACAGGCTCTTGTAGTAGGATCTGATGATTTTTTGGATTTCCTCAGTTTCCGTTGTTATACTCCCTTTTCATTTCTCAGTTTGTTAATTTGGATACTTTCTCTGTGCCCTTTGGTCAGTCTGGCTAAGGGTTTATCTATCTTGTTGATTTTCTCAAAGAACCAGCTCCTGGTTTTGTTGATTTTTTTTGTATGGTTCTCTTTGTTTCTACTTGATTGACTTCGGCCCTGAGTTTGATGATTTCCTGCCTTCTACTCCTCCTGGGCGAAATAGCTTCTTTTTGTTCTAGGGCCTTCAGGTGTGTCATTAAGCTGGTAATGTATGCTCTCTCCATTTTCTTTTTGGAGGCACTCAGGGCTATGAGTTTTCCTCTTAGCACTGCTTTCATTGTGTCTCATAGATTTGGGCATGTTGTGTAATCATTTTCAATGTCTTCTAAAAAGTCTTTAATTTCTTTCTTTATTTCTTCCTTGACCAAGGTATCATTGAGTAGAGTATTGTTCAGTTTCCACGTGTATGTGGGTTTTCTGTTGTTTCTGTTGCTATTGAAGACCACTTTTACTCCATAGTGATCAGATAGGAGACATGGGATTAGTTTTATCTTCTTATATTTGTTGAGGTCTGTCTTGTGACCAATTATATGGTCGATTTTGGAGAAGGTACCATGAGGTGCTGAGAAAAAGGTATATTCTTTTGTTTTAGGATAGAATGTTCTCTATATATATCTGTTAAATCTAATTGGTCCAAAGCTTCAATTAGTTTCATTGTGTCCCTGTTTAGTTTCTGTTTTCCTGATCGGTCCATTGAGGAAAGTGCAGTGTTGAAGTCACCCACAATTATTGTGTTAGGTGCAATGTGTGCTTTTAGTTTTAATAAAGTTTCTTTTACGAAAGAGGGTGCCCTTGCATTTGGGGCATAGATGTTCAGGATTGAGAGTTCTTCTTTTTGTATTTTTCCTTTGACCAGCAAGAAGTGTCCCTCAGGTTCTCTTTTGATGACTTTGGGTTGAAAGTCAATTTTATCTGATATTAAAATGGCTACTCCAGCTTGTTTCCTGAGACCATTTGCTTGTAAAATTGTCTTCCAGCCTTTTACTCTAAGGTAGTGTTTGTCTTTGACCCTGAGCTGTGTTTCCTGTAAGCAGCAAAATGTAGGGTGCTGTTTACGTATCCATTCAGTTAGTCTGTGTCTTTTTATTGGGGCATTAAGTCCATTGATGTTAAGAGATATTAAGGAATAGTGATTGTTACTTCCTATCATTTTTGACGTTATTTTTTAAATTTGAATGCTTAACTTCTTTTGGGTTTGATGAAAGGTTGCTATCTTGCTTTTTCCAGGGTAAAGTTTCCCTCCTTGTATTGGTGTTGTCCTCCTATTATCCTTTGTATGGCTGGGCTTGTGGATAGATATTGGGTAAACTTGGTTTTGTCATGAAATATCTTAGTTTCTCCATCTATGGTGATTGAGAGTTTTGCAGGATATAGTAGTTTTGGTTGGCATTTGTGTTCTCTTAGAGTCTGCATGAGATCTGCCCAGGACCTTCTAGCCTTCATAGTCTCAGGTGAAAAGTCTGCTGTGATTCTGATAGGTCTTCCTTTATATGTTACTTGGCCTTTTTCTCTTACTGCCTTTAGTATTCTTTCTTTGTTTAGGACATTTGGTGTTTTGATTATTATGTGACGGGAAGTATTTCTGTTCTGGTCCAGTCTGTTTGGAGTTCTGTAGGCTTCTTGTATATTCATGGGCATCTCTCTCTTTAGGTTAGGGAAGTTTTCTTTCATAATTTTATTGAAGATATTTGCTGGCCCTTTAAGTTGTAAATCTTCACTCTCATCTATGCCTATAATCCTTAGGTTTGGTCTTCTCATTATGTCCTGGATTTCGTGGATATTTTGGGTTACAAGCTTTTTGCATTTTGCATTTTCTTTAACTGTTGAGTCCATGGTTTCTATGGAATCTTCACCATCTGAGATTCTTTCTTCTATCTCTTGTATTCTGTTGTTGATATTTGCATCTCGGTCCCCTGATTTCTTCCCAAGGCTTTCTATCTCCAAAGTTGTCTCCCTTTGAGTTTTCTTAGTTGTTTCTACTTCTGATTTTAGATCCGGGATGGTTTTGCTTAGCTCCTTCACTTGCTTGTTTGTGCTTTCCTGTAATTCTTTAAGAGATTTTTGTGTTTTCTCTTTCATGACCTCAGCCTGTTGACCAAAGTTCTCCTGTATTTCTTTAAGAGATTTTTGTGTTTCCTCTTTCATGACCTCAGCCTGTTGACTAAAGTTCTCCTGTATTTCTTTAAGTGTTTTTTGCATTTCCTCCTTGTTGGCTTTTGTATTCTCCTGGATTTCTTTCAATGATTTTTGTGTTTCCCTTGCAAGGGCTTCTAACTTTTGATCCATTTCTCCTGAATTTCTTTTTGATCCATTTTCTCCTGAATTTCTTTAAGTATGTCCTTCATGTGTTCCTGTACCAGCATCATGACCAGTGATTTTAAATCCAAATCTTGTTTTACTGGTGTGATGGGGTATCCAGGACATGTTGGTAGAGGAGAATTGGGTTCAGATGTTGCCATATTGCCTTGATTTCTGTTAGTGACGTTCCTGTGTTTGCCTTTTGCCATCTAGTTCTCACTGGTGTTAGTTTGTCTTGTCAGTGCTGGACTCACCAGTGCAAGCTGCCCCTTCCCAGTTGGCCTCTGGTGCACAGCTTACCTCCTGCACTGCTTGTAAACAGGGTGCTGCTGCCCAGGCTGTTCAGATCCCAAAGCAGGCACCCGAAGGCTCCAGCTGGGGCCCGCTGGATTCACTGGAGCACACTGACTTCTCCCAGCTGGCCGCCCGGAAGCCCAGCTAGCCTCTTGCAGGATCCGGAGATGTGGTGCGGCCGCCCAGGCTGATCTGGATCCGGAAGTGGAGAGAGTTGAGCTGAGGGCTTCCGCCTGAGGCCTTGCCCCAGATTGTGTCTGTGTACCAGGTGGAGCCCGTGTGCCACTTCCTGTCATTTTTGACGTTATTTTTTAAATTTGATTGGTTAACTTCTTTTGGGTTTGATGAAAGGTTACTATCTTGCTTTTTCCAGGGTGACGTTTCCCTCCTTGTATTGGTGTTTTCCTCCTATTATCCTTTGTATGGCTGGGTTTGTGGATAGATATTGGATAAACTTGGTTTTGCCATGGAATATCTTAGTTTATCCATCTACAGTGACTGAGAGTTTTGCTGGATATAGTAGTTTTGGCTGGCACTGTGTTCTCTTAGAGTCTGCATGAGATCAGCCCAGGATCTTCTAGCCTTCATAGTCTCAGGTGAAAAGTCTGCTGTGATTCTGATAGGTCTTCCTTTATATGTTACTTGGCCTTTTTCTCTTACTGCCTTTTTCTTTTACTGCCTTGTTTAGTACATTTGGTGTTTTGATTATTATGTGACGGGAAGTATTTCTGTTCTGGTCCAGTCTGTTTGGAGTTCTGTAGGCTTCTTGTATATTCATGGGCATCTCTCTCTTTAGGTTAGGGAAGTTTTCTTCCATAATTTTATTGAAGATATTTGCTGGCCCTTTAAGTTGTAAATCTTCACTCTCATCTATGCCTATAATCCTTAGGTTTGGTCTTCTCATTGTGTCCTGGATTTCCTGGATATTTTGGGTTACAAGCTTTTTGCTTTTTGCATTTTCTTTAACTGTTGAGTCCATGGTTTCTATGGTATCTTCAGCATCTGAGATTCTTTCTTCTATCTCTTGTATTCTGTTGTTGATATTTGCATCTATGTCCACTGATTTCTTCCCAAGGCTTTCTATCTCCAAAGTTGTCTCCCTTTGAGTTTTCTTAGTTGTTTCTACTTCTGATTTTAGATCCTGGATGGTTTTGCTTAGCTCCTTCACTTGCTTGTTTGTGCTTTTCTGTAATTCTTTAAGAGATTTTTGTGTTTCCTCTTTCATGACCTCAGCCTGTTGACCAAAGTTCTCCTGTATTTCTTTAAGTGTTTTTTGTGTTTCCTCATTATTGGCTTTTGTATTCTCCTGGATTCCTTTGAATGACTTTTGTGTTTCCCTTGCAAGGGCTTCTAACTTTTGATCCATTTTCTCCCGAATTTCTTTAAGTATGTCCTTCATGTGTTCCTGTACCAGCATCATGACCAGTGATTTTTAAATCCAAATCTTGTTTTACTGGTGTGATGGGGTATCCAGGACATGCTGGTAAAGGAGAATTGGGTTCAGATGTTGCCATATTGCCTTGATTTCTGTTAGTGACGTTCCTGTGTTTGCTTTTTGCCATCTAGTTCTCACTGGTGTTAGTTGGTCTTGTCAATGCTGGACTCACCAGTGCAAGCTGCCCCTTCCCAGGTGGCCTCTGGTGCACAGCTTACCTTCTGCACTGCCTTGAGACAGGGTGCTGTTTACCAGGCTGTTCAGACCCGGAAGCAGACACCTGAAGGCTCCTGCTGGGGCCCGCTGGATTCACTAGAACACACCGACTTCTCCCCGCTGGCCGACCAGAAGCCCCTCTTGCCTCTTTCAGGACCTGGGGATGTGGTGTTGCCGCCCAGGCTGATCTGGATCCGGAAGTGGAGAGGTCTGAGGGCTACCGCCAGAGGCCTCAGGACTGAAGACTAAGCTCTGTGCTACAGGAACGAGCTGTGCTGTGAGCTCCCAGACTGCCTCTGGGTGCACACCAGGTCTCCCGCACTTCCTTTATCAGACCTTCAAAGAAGACCTAATACCAATACTCTTCAAACTATTCCACAAAAAGGAAACAGAAGGAGCATACCCATTTTATTCTATGAAGCCATAATTATGCTGATTATGCTTTCTTGGTGATGAAATTCTTTCTATATAATCATGAAATTAATACAATTTCCTTTCATAGAGGACTTCATAAAAGATATTTTTTTCTATTTCTATCATGTTTAATGTTCCAAATAGCTTATAAACTTCTTTGAGTGCATATTACCTTTAGTTTTTACTTTTAGAAGGTGTTTTATATATAAGAGAGATTTAACTACTAGAAATCATTTAGATGACTTTAAAAAATGTCAATACTGAGTTGTATATTTTAAAATAAATTTTATTAGTTTAATAAAATTAATAATTAAAAAGTGGAACTTCATGAAACAATACCCTCACACTACTAACAATCATCATGTGGGTGATTAGATGATCTACAGAATAGAATTAGCTCTTTAGCTGCTGTAATATATGACAGAGAGTCATTTTTATAGAAAGATAGAAAGAAAGGTGTGGAGGAAATTTCAAACACCAAGAAAATAAAACAACTAATATTAGCACATAGAACTAAATACAGAGTTCTCAAAGAAGAAATAAAAGGCATAAGAAAAATAATTTCCTATTTCACATATGTAGCCATTAGGGAAATCAATAATAAAGTTGTGTTCTAATTTTGCCTCATCCCATTCAGAATGTCCAAGTTGAAAAATGACAGCAATGGAAAGCGAAACAGCCATTCTGGAAATCAGTAGGGAAATTCTACAAAAAACTAGAATTAGATATAGCATATGATTTTACTGTTGTCGAGCATATACCCAAAGTGATATATATCCCACTATCAAGATGTGTCTTAATCTTGTCCATAGCTGCTATATTCACAATATCCAGAAGATTGGGGAAAGCCTGGGTGTTCATTAAGGAACAAAATGATGAAAAATACTATATATTTGGACAATTGAATATTGTTCAGCTATTAAAAATTTAAAATTTGAAATCTGCAGGTAAATAGATGTTAATGGAAATATCCACTCTGGTTTTGGTAATGAAGACCTAGAAAAACAATGTTGAAATCTCTCTGTCATGTACGGACTCTGGCTCTGAAATTTATATGTGTGGGTTATATCTTAGTGCTCAAAGAAGTTAGGAAAGCAGTAAAGACCTAAGAGGTGGACTTACTAAGAGAGTGGAGGTAAAATACAGATGATATGAATGAAAATAAAAATAATAGAAAAATAAGTTTAGGTGGAATAAGTGATGGGACTGTAGAGTATAAATGTATGTAGAGAAGAAGGATAACTAACACTTCAAAAATCAATAATCTATGTAAATATAGAGATAGATAGATAGATAGATGATAGTAAAAGAACTTTAAATGGGTACCTTAGTTGGGTTTTTGCTGCTGTGAATCGACACCCTTACCAAGCCCAGTATTACCAAGGACAACAGTTGATTGTGCCTGGCTTAAAAGTTCAGAGGAGGAATTCCAGTATCATCAAGGAATAAAATGGCAGCATCCAGGCAGGTATGCTGTAGGAGGAGGTGAGACTTCCACATCTTCTTCTGAAAGTGGCTAGCAGAATGCTGCTTTCCAGGCAGTTGGGATGAGGTTCTTCAGGTACACACCCACAGTGACACATCTATTCCAACAGGGCCACAACTTTTAATAGTACCACTCCCTGGGCTTAGCAGATACAAACTATCACATTTCACTTCCTGGCCCACATAGGCTTGTTCATATTCCTAATCATGGCATAATACATAATATATTTAGTCCAAATTCCAAATTCCCCATAGTCTTTAGCAGTCTCAACAACTGATAAAATCAAACAACTGTTCAAAGTTCAATGACTCTTCAGTGATGCATCCAATCACTTAAGTGTAATTCCCAAAGCAAGGCAGGAAACTAGCTGGACAAACTCCAAATTCTGCACCTCCATGGCTAATGTCAAAGAAGTCTTCATATCTCCAACTCCTTTTTCATCTTTGTAGACTACAAACATTTCCTTCTCCTGGTCTTGCTCTACTCTCTGTTAGCAGCTTTCCTTAGCAGATAGCCCACAGATCTGGCATCTCACACATTTTGGCGTCTCTAAGTCACATTCAGTGTTTTAGCTTCTTCTTTAAATGTCGTGGCATCCCCAATTGATCTCTTCTGGGCTTCTTCAAAGAGCATTTTTTGGTCTCCAACTCTGTCCCCTTTAGCACTCTAAGAGCAGGTTGATCCACTCCACTTCCAGGGATGTTCTTGGTAAACATTCCATGGTACTGGCATCTCCAATACATTGGGTCTTCTGTTACAACTACGTTCCACCAATAGCCTCTCATTGGCTCTTCATGGTGCCAAGACTCAAATTCTTTGCATGACCCCTTCAGTCCTGGGCACTAAATATTAACTAAGGCTGAACCTTCACCAATAATCTTCTATGGCATCTCACAGCACAAGTCCTCAGCTCTTCAACATGACCCCTTCATGCTTTTAAACAAGTGCCACCTGTGTGGCTGTTAGAAATTACCAATGTCAGATGAAACATGAGCTACAGCCTTGCTATTTCTGGAACACAGCTTCTTGGGTTCCAAGAAAATGATTCCAAGAATATTTCACCTCAGTGATGCTGGTCTTTTGTTAATCACCACTAATTTCTAGGATTCATCTATCCCACATCAATTATCATCCCACTTGTTCCTTCTATTCTTGATTCTAAAGGTAGAGGCATATGGCTGGAACAGCCAAAGTTCTGCTGCTTACAGGAACTGGAACATGGCACATTACATTATCTCTAGCCTACTGTTTTCCAACTCCTTCACTCCTTATGCTTGTTTGCCCTGGATCTTGCTCCGTAGATTGACCTTGAACTCACAGATCTACTTGACTGCCTCCTGGGAATAAGGTATGTACCACCATGCCTGGACTTAAGCTTTTATTCACCTAAATCTTGCTCTGTCCCAGGTCGCCTTTAACTCAGACATCTGATTGGCTTTATCTCCTGAGATTGAAGGTGTGTACCAGAATGCCTTGATCTAAGATTCACTAGGGAAATTCTGGCCTCAAAGTCCCACTCTCTCAATATGTTCTATCCCACAACACAGGATTTAGCTCCATTTCACTTCCTGGTGCCTCTTTAAGACTAGAAGAATATATTTTATATTTTTTTCTTCTAAGCTTTCTATGCTTGCTCAAAATGTTCTTAATGAGACTTAAACAGGAAAAATTTCTCTCCTGTGCTTTGTTGAGACTTGTTTGTCAATGCAATTAATTGGATCCTCTTCACCATAGCCATAGGCAGACTCTTCATTTAAGGGCAAAACCATGCCACATACTTTACAAAATTACTACAAAAATCAGTCTATACCAAATAAGGAAGATCTCCACTAAAACCTCTTGGGCCAGGTGTACACAGATAAAATCATTCAAATCAACAAAGTCTTCCATACTCCTATTAGGATGGCTGATTATGCCATACTTAAACATTCCATGGCTTTCCAAATCCAAAGTCACACATTCTTCTAAACAAAAACATGGTTAGGCCTATAAAAGCAATATCTTTCAAGTGGTAGCAGTTTCTTTCTTAGGGTTTTACTGCTGTGAACAGGTACCATGACCAAGGCAAGTGTCTATTTCTTCATCCAAAGGCAGCCTGGATAGGACTCTCATCATACATTGTGTAGAGTTAGAGCATTGGAACATCAAAGCCCACAACTATAGTGACACACTTCCTTTTTTCTTTTGTTTTGTTTACTTTTTTTTTTTTTTTAGCTTTGTAGAGACAGGGATTCACTGTGTAGTCCTGGCTGTCTTAGAAGTCACTCTGTAGACCAGGTTGGCCTCGAATTTTGAAATCCACCTGCCACTACCTCCCAAGGGCTGGTATTACAGGCATGCACCATCATGCCCAGCTGTGACATACTTTCTTCAACAAGGCCACACATACTCCAAAAAGGCAACAACTCTTCATAATGAGACTCACTAAGCCAAGCATATTTTAATCACTGCATTCTATTCAATGGCCTCATAGGCTTATTCAAACACATGAATTATGTACCTCATATGAACAGTAAGTATTAGTGTATGGATTCAATAAATAATCCTGATCTGACTGAGTTTGGTGCTTGTGTGTTTTCTGCGTCAACTCTCAAATCCCCAACTCCATGGCTCCTAAATGTCTTCCAAAGCATTACAACCCAGGTGAAAGTTTTACATTACTAAGTTTAGATGCAGCACTAGTTACAGTCTTATTATCTCTGAAACACAGCTTCTTTATGTTCTCAGAAAACACTGCCCAGAAGACTTCAAATCAGTAAAATGGCCTCTGTTTATCACTATTAATTTCTTGGCTCTACTAGCCAGCATTGTCCCTATAATCCATTCTATGTTTGAATGTAAAGCTAGAGCCAGAGGGTAAAGTTCTTGCAATTTGCTACTTCCTGTGGCTGAAACATGTCTCCCTTATTCTATTAAATCCTTCACTACTTAGGATTTGCTCTCCTGGGACTTGTTGTGTAAACTCACTTTGAACTCAGAGATCTGCATGTCACTATCCACTTAGTTCTAGTATTAAAGGTATATATCAACATGTCTGGTCCTAAGCATTATTTTTTGAACTTGGAACAGTTTCAGTACTAGGGTGGCATTGAACTCTGCCTGCCTCTATCTCTTGATTGCTGGGATTAAAGGCATATACTACAATGCCTGGACCTGATGTCCAAAACATATAAAGAACTCAAGAACAGTAGTGCTGTTGAAATATTACTGATCCTCGAAAAACCAGACAGCCTCAGATATGATGCAACACACACCAGGATATTTAATCTGTTTAAGTTAGCTTTCACCCAACCCCTCAACCTCTCACTGCCCCACCATCACAGAGGATGGTTTTGGTGGCAGACCCATGAATATGTTTCTGGGAAAGGCTTTATAGTAAGCAGAAAACAGAGTACATGTGTAAGCATCGGATTGGAAAGTTACTGTGGCCTTTAACATAATTGCTTTATGCTGGGAGTCATATCATAAACTTAATTTCTGCTCTACTCTGTATTGGTCATCATTAGGCAAGTGGTAGGTTTGTCACATGGAGAGCAGGTTTGTTGGGGAAATAATCTGGAGATGTTGGTCTTGTTGAATCTGTAAACTGCAAAAGCTCATCTTGTTGGAATTAGCATAGAGAATGGAACTAGGGAACAGTTTTGTTAGGGATCAACTTGAAGACTGGACCTTGTCACCAGCCTGTTAGTTTACCTGAGTTTAAAATTAGGTCAGGGTCTCTAAAATGGAGTCTGAACTTAAAATATTTGATTTCTTAAGGCTAAACTGAAAATAACAAAACAACACAATCAAAAAATGGAGTATAGAATTAACCGATAATTCACAACAGAAGACTAGTGAATGGCTGACAAGCACTTAAAGATATTTTCAAAGTTCTTGGTCATCAGGGAGATGCAAATAAAAACAACAATCAGATTCTACCTCAAACCAATCGGAATGACTAAAATCATAAACTCAGGAGACAACAATGCTGGCAAGGATGTGGAGAAAGCGAAACACTCCTCTATTTCTGCTGGAATTGCAAATTTATACAACCACTCTGGAAATCTATCCTGAGGTTCCTCAGAATATTGGAAATAGATCTCCCTGAAGACCAAGCTATAGCACTCTTGGGCTTATACCCAAAAGTTGCCCCACCATGTTACAGCAGCACTTGTACCACTGTGTTCATAGTGGCCTTATTTGTGATAGCCAGAAGCTGGAACAAATCCAGATGTCCTCCAGCAAAAGAATGGATACAGTAAATGTGGTTTATGTACAGGGTGCAATACTACATATCTATTAAGAATGAGGATATCCAGAGTTTGCAGGTAAATGGATGGAAATAGAAAATACTATTCTGAGTAAAGTAACTCAAACCCAAAAAAACATGCATGGTATGTACTCAGTAATAAGTGGATGGAAGCCAAAAAATGTGCAGAATACCTAGGGTACAATCCACAGAACTCAAGAAGGTTAACAAACCGAAGTAAGAATGCCTCAGTTCCACTTAGAAGGGAGAACAAATCAATCACAGAGAGCAGAGGGAGGGAGGGGACTGGGTGAGAGAGGGACAGTGAGGGGGAAAGGGGAACAAGATCAGGTATTGGGTGGCAGGGGGAACAATACTGAAGCCCTAGGGGCAAAAGAAAGAATGGAAACAAGCAGGCTCAAGACTTGGAGGTGGGGGACACTCAAGAATGTATCAGACACCCAGGAGGAAAGAAACTCTCAGGACTCAAAGGGAGGGACCTTAGCTGAACTGCCCATAAGTAGGGAGAAGAAACTCCTAGAGTTGACCTCCTGAAGAAAGACATGGCATCAAATGGAGGAATGTGGTTGCCATCCCCAGTCAAATGCTCTCTCGCTGAATTGTTCCTATCTGAAAGAATTACAAGGACAGAAATGGGGAAATGACTGAGCAAAAGAGTTCTAGTAATAAGCTCAAATTCTGATCCAGCTCAGGGGAACACCCCAAGTCCTGACACTAATACTGGTGGGCTTACAAATAGGGGCGCCTATCCTGAGTGTCTTCTGAAAGGCCCAACAAGCAGCTGAGTCAGATGCAGATAGTTACCTTCAACCAATCTACAGAAGCTGGTGATCCCTGTGATGGAATTAGGAAGTAGCTGCAAGAAGCTGTGGCAGAGGGTGATCCCATATGAGGCCACCAACTAGGGAGCATTAACCAGCTGATAGGAGGCCCCCAACATATATTCAGCAGAGGACTGCCAGGTCTGGACTCAATCAGAGAAGATGTAACTCTCTCTTGACAGATTTGGAACCCCAGAGTGTGGGGAGGTCTTATGTGGTAGTGTGGGGTCATCCTCTTAGAGACAGGAGCGGGTGGGAGATTTGGTACGTGGAATAATCAGTGGGTAGAGCTGGAGGGGAATAAATCCTGGACTGTTGAAATAAAGATTAAATAATAATAATGATCATAATCATAAAAACTGATCAACTGAGACATTCAACCTCTGCAACTGGACAAGTAGTAGATTCTTACTCTTGTAGACCACATGGAACCATTGTTGTTTTAGGGTTAGCACAACCTATAAGCCATTATAACAAATCATTGCCTCTATAAATGTATAGAAAGACTCATTGTATAAGTTCTGCTTCTAGCTGGGTGGTGGTTGTGCATACCTGTCATCCCAACACTCTAGGAGGAAAAATCAGGCCAATTTCTGAGTTCAAGGCCAGCCTGCTCTGCAGAGTCAGTTCCAGGATAGCCAGGGCTATACAGAGAAACCCAGCCTCAAAAAAAAAAAAAATCAAAACCAAACCAAACAAAAACAAAGCAACAACAACAAAAAAAACAAACAACAACAACAACAACAACAAAACAAGTTCTGCTCCTCTAGAGAACCCTGACAAATACAGGAGGTAAGGCAAAGAAAGAGATCATTAGCAACTATACTTGGGAATACTGGAATACTGAGGTATTGCAGCCATCTGATGGTAATCATCAGAAATGAAAGTATTACGCGCTGGGGTATACGCTACTTTTAATGTTTCTAGGGAGCTGAAAACACATTTTTCTGAGGTCAAGTTTCTGATGTATACTCTTGGTTACCACTTGAAAATATCTAGATAAAACAAATATCAACACAGGAAGACATATCTCTGAGATATTTTCTGATTGAATTTTGTTAATGACTTCTAGGCAAGAACAGGACGGTGGAAGACCTACACATTTAATCCAGTTCCTAAACAATGATGACACACCTTTAATCCTGGACATGCCTTCTGCTGGAGGGTGGAAGACGTATACCCTTAATCCAGATCCTAAGCCAGAATGACACACCTTTAATCTGGAACATGCCTTCTGCTGGATGGGACATACACCCTTAGTCCAGATCCTAAACCAGGATGACACACCTTTAATCCTGGACACGCCTTCTGCAGGAGGTGTGTATAAGGACATGGAAGCATGAAGATTTACCCATTTTTCAGCTTCTCCTCAACTTGTTCACACATCCATCCCTACACTGGCATTGGAGCCAAATGCTTCCAGTTTGCAGCCTATAGAGAACATCTGAGACTTTCTAGTGGGACTGCAAAACTAAAAGACTCTTAAAGTTTTTATCTTCAGGTAACCACTGCTGGATTAGTAGGACTGCACTCTGTAAGTACTTATAAAAAGTTCCCTTTATGGCATGTATATAAAGATGCATTCCATAACTTGTTTTTATTGGACATTTTATTTATTTACGTTTCAAATGTTATGCCTTTCCTGGTTTCCCCTCCAAAAAACTCCATCCCTTCCCCCTCTAATTCCCCCTACTTCTATGAGGTTGCTCTCCCCAAGGACCCATATACTCCCTCCTCACTCCCCTAACATTGCCACACTTGGGGCATAGAACCTTCAGAGGACAAAGGCCCTTCTGCTTTTCTTTAGGGGGTGGCAGTGTTTCCCTGTACAGCACTGGCTGTCCTTGAACTCACTCTGTAGACCAGGCTAGCCTCGAACTCAGAAATTCCCCTGCATCTGCCTCCAAAGTGCTGGGATTAAAGGCATGTGCTATCACTGCCTGGGGTTTTTGGTTTTGTTTTTTGTTTTGTTTTGTGTGTGTGTGTGTGTGTGTGTGTGTGTGTGTGTGTGTGTTTAATCAGGTAATCTTTTTGTACAAAAGCAGATGGAGCCATGGCTCCCTTCCATGTGTAGTCTCTGGTTGGGGATTTAGTCCCTGGGAGCTCTGCAGGGTCTGGTTCACCGATATTGTTGTTTTGCCTATGCAGTTGCAAATTTCTTCAGCTCCTTGGATCTTTTCCCTAACTCCATCATTGGGGTCCCTGTGTTCAGTCCAATGGTTCCCTGATAGCAACAGCATCTGTATTTGTCAGGCTCTGGCAGATCCTCTCAGGAGACAGCTATATCAGGCTCCTGTCAGCAAGCACTTCCTGGCATCCACTATAGTGTCTGGGTTTGGTGACTGCATATGGTATGGATTCCCATGTAGGGCAGTTTCTGGATGGCCTATCCTATAGTCTTTGATTAACTCTTTGTCCCTTTATTTCCTTTGGTTTTTTTTCCCCCAAAACCTCTTTTGAAGAAAAGTTTATTTAAATCCATTAGCTACTTTTTTTTATTTCATATATTTATTTACAATTCAAATGATTTCCCCTTTTCTGGCCTCCCACTCCTAAAAGTCCCATAAGCCATCTTCCCTCCCCCTGATCTCCCATCCACACCTTCCCACTTCCCTGTTCTGATTCTGCCTATATTGCTACACTGAGTCTTTCCAGAACCAGTCCACTCCTCCTTTCTTCTTGTACATCATTTGATGTGTGGATTATGTTTTGGGTATTTCAATTTTCTAGGCTTATATCCACTTATTAGTGAGTGCATACCATGATTAATCTTTTGAGACTGGGTTACCTCACTTAGTATGATGTTCTCCAGCTCCATTCATTTGTCTAACAATTTCATGAATTCATTGTTTCTAATGGCTGAATAGTACACCATTGTGTATATATACCACATTTTTTTATATCCATTCTTCCGTTGAGGGATACCTGGGTTCTTTCCAGGTTCTGGCTACTATAAATAGGGCTGCTATGAACAAAGTGAAACAAAAATCCTTATTACCTGCTGGGGAATCCTCTGGGTATATGCCCAGGAGTAGTATAGCAGGATCCTCCGGAAGTGACATGTCCAGTTTCCTGAGGAACCGCCAGACTGATTTCCAGATTGGTTTTACCAATTTGCAACCACACCAGCAGTGGAGGAGTGTTCCTCTTTCTCCACATCCTTGCCAACACCTGCTGTCTCCTGAGTTTTTAATCTTAGCCACTCTGACTGGGATAAGGAGAGCGGAGGGGAATAAAGCCTGGACTGTTAAAATAAAGATTAAATAATAATAATGATCATATTCATGAAAACTGATCAACAGAGACATTCAACCTCTGCAACTGAACAAGTAGTAGATTCTTACTCTAGTAGACCACATGAAACCATTGTTGTTTTAGGGTTAGCACAACCTATAAGCCATTATAACAAATCATTGCCTTTATAAATATGTAGAAAGACTCATTGTATAAGTTCTGCTTCTAGCCAGGTGGTGATGGTGCACACCTGTAATCCCTACACTCTAGGAGGAAGAATCAGGCCAATTTCTGAGTTCAAGGCCAGCCTGCTCTGCAGAGTAAGTTCCAGGATAGCCAGGCCTATACAGAGAAACCCTGTCTCAAAAAAAAAAAAAAAAAAGTTCTGCTCCTCTAGAGAATGCTGACAAATACAGAAGGTAAAGCAAAGAAAGAGATCATTAGCAAGTATACTTGGGAAAACTGGAATACTGAAGTATTGCAGCCATCTGATGGAAATCATTAGAAATGAAAGTATTATGTGCTGGGGTATACTCTACTTTTAATGTTTCTAGGGAGCTGAAACCACATATTTCTGAGGTCAAGGTTGTGATGTGTACTCTTGGTTGCCACTTGAAAATATCTAGATAAAACAAATATCAACACAGGAGGACACATCTCTGAGATATTTTCTGATTGAATTTTGTTAACGACTTCTAGGCAAGAAAGGAGGGTGGAAAACATACACCCTTAATCCAGATCCTAAGCCGGGATGACACACCTTTAATCCTGGACACGCCTTCTGCTGGACAGTGGAAGACATATACCCTTAATCCAGATCCTAAGCCAGGATGACACACCTTTAATCCTGGACACGCCTTCTGCTGGAGGTGTGTATAAGGACATGGAAGCGTGAAGATTTACCCATTTTTCAGCTTCTCCTCAACTTGTTCACACATCCATCCCTACACTGGCATTGGAGCCAAATGCTTCCAGTTTGCAGCCTATAAAGAACATCTGAGACTCTCTAGTGGACTGCAAAACTAAAAGACTCTTAAAGTTTTTATCTTCAGGTAACCACTGCTGGATTAGTAGTACTGTACTCTGTAAGTACTTCCAAAAATTCCCTTTATGTCATGTATATATAGATGCATTCCATAACTTGTTTTTTATTGGACATTTTATTTATTTACGTTTCAAATGTTATGCCTTTCCTGTTTCCCTTCCAAAAAACTCCATCCCTTCCCCCTCTATTTCCCCCTCCTTCTATGAGGTTGCTCTCCCCAAGGACCCAATACTCCTTCCTCACTCCCGTAACATTGCCACACTTGGGGCATAGAACCTTCAGAGGATAAAGACCCTTCTGCTTTTCTTTGGGGGGGGGGGCAGTGTTTCATCTTATAGCACTGGCTGTCCTGGAATTCACTCTGTAGACCAGGCTAGCCTTGAACTCACAAATCCACCTGCATCTGCCTCCAAAGTGCTGGGATTAAAGGCCTGTGCTGTCATTGCCTGGGGGTTTTTGTTTTTGTATTTTGTTTTGTTTTGTGTGTGTGTGTTTGTTTGTTTGTTTGTTTGTTTAATCAGGCAATCTTTTGGTACAAAAGCAGATGGAGCCATGGCTCCCTTCCATATGTAGTCTCTGGTTGGGGCTTTGGTCCCTGGGAGCTCTGCAGGGTCTGGTTCATTGATATTGTTGTTTTGCCTATGCAGTTGCAAACTTCTTTGGCTCCTTGGATCTTTTCTCTAACTCCATCATTGGGGTCCCTGTGTTCATTCCAATGGTTCCCTGCTAGCAATAGCATCTGTATTTGTCAGGCTCTGGCAGATCCTCTCAGGAGACAGCTAGATCAAGCTCCTGTCAGCAAGCACTTTCTTGGCATCCACTATAGTGTCTGGATTTGGTGACTGCATATGGTATGGATTCCCAGGTAGCGCAGTTTCTGGATGGCCTTTCCTGTGGTCTTTGATTAACACTTTGTCCCTTTATTTCCTTTTTTTTTTCCCAAGACCTCTTTTGGAGAAAAGTTTATTTAAATCCATTAGCTAGTTTTTTTTAATTTGATATATTTAATTACAATTCAAATGATTGCCCCTTTTTTGGCCTCCCACTTCCAAAAGTCCCATAAGCCATCTTCCTTCCCCCTCATCTCCCATCCACCCCTTTCCAATTCCCTGTTCTGGTTCTGCCCTATACAGCTACACTGAGTCTTTCCAGAACTAGTCCACTCCTCCATTCTTCTTGTACATCATTTGACTTGTGGATTATGTTTTGGGTATTTCAATTTTCTAGGCTAATATCCACTTATTTGTGAGTGCATACCATTATTAATCTTTTGAGACTGGGTTACCTCACTTAGCATGATGTTCTCCAGCTCCATTTATTTGTTTAAGAATTTCATGAATTCATTGTTTCTAATGGCTGAATAGTACTCCATTGTGTATATATACCACACTTTTTTATATCCATTCTTCCGTTGAGGGATACCTGGGTTCTTTCCAGGTTCTGGCTACTATAAATAGGGCTGCTATGAACAAAGTGGAACAAGAATCCTTATTACCTGCTGGGGAATCCTCTGGGTATATGCCCAGGAGTAGAATAGCAGGATCCTCTGGAAGTGACATGTCCAGTTTCCTGAGGAACCGCCAGACTGATTTCCAGACTGGTTTTATGAATTTGCAACCACACCAGCAGTGGAGGAGTATTCCTCATTCTCCACATCCTTGCCAACACCTGCTGTCTCCTGAGTTTTTAATCTTAGCCACTCTGACTGGGCTAAGGTGAAATCTCAGGGTTGTTTTGATTTGCATTGGAGAGGAACAATTTTGGGGTTTAAATTTTGTTGATAGGTAAGTTGCCCATCTCTCAATAGGAGGTTGTGCTTGACCTCTGGTTATGGGTTCTATAGTTTCTTACTATACTTTTTTTCGGTGTTTCAGTTAATAGTATCCCCATTGGGTCCTGGGAGCCCCTCACTTCCCTGGCTTCTGAGACTTTCTGGTGGCTCCTGCATGTTTTCCATCCTCCATTGATATACACTCTCTTCAAATTCTGAAGATCTATACGTCTACTGTCTCTTCCCATACCTGATGCTGCCCCACTTTATATCCCTTCTACTTTCTCTCTTTCTCCTTAGATCCCTAACATGTTCTACCTCCCTTGATTATTTTATTCTCCCTTTTAAGAAAGACTGAATTATTCACGCTTTGGTCTTCCTTCTATTAAAGCTTCAAAAGACCTGGGAATTCAATCTTGAGAATGCTAACCACTTTGCCTAATTCTCAATTTATGAGAGACTACATACCATTTTTGTCCTTTTGTGATTGGTTTACCTAACTCAGGATAATATTTTCTAGTTCCATCCACTTCCCTGAGAATTTCCTTGAGTCATTGTTGAGTACAACCCCATGGTGTCAATGTATGACATTCACTGTATCCATTTCTTTGTTGAGGGATATCTGGATTGTTTCCAGCTTGCAGCTATTAAAAATAATGCTGCAATTAACATAGTGGATCATATATCCTTGTTATATATTGGGGCATCTTTTGGGTATATGCCCAGGAGTTGTATAGCTGGGTCCTCAGGTAGTACTATTTCCAATTTTTTGAGGAACTGCCAGACAGATTTCCAGGTTTGTTGTAGAATCTTGTGATCCCACCAGCAATGGAGGAGTGATTCTCTTTCTCCAAGTCCTTTTCAGCATCTGCTATCACTTTAGTTTTGATCTTAGCCATTCTGATTGGTAAGAGGTGGAGTCTCAGGGTTGTTTTGATTTGCATTTCACTGATGACTAAGGATATTGAACATTTCCTTAGGTGATTCTTGGCCATTTGAGATTCCTCAGTTAAAAATTCTGTTACTCTCTGTACCCCATTTTTAATAGGGTTATTTTGTTCTCTGTGTTCTAATTTATTTATTGAATATATACTATATATACTATATTGAATAGATAGAGAGAGACTGGGCAGGCATGACTTATCCTTGATTTTGCTGAAATTGCTTCAATTTTCTCGCCGTTTAGTTTGATCTTGGCTACTGGTTTGCTTTTACTAGGTTTAGGTGTGAGCCTCTTTCTAGAGCTCAAGAGTTGTTTTGATTCTTCAGATTTATCTTTGAGAAAGACCAGGGTAAATCCTACCACCTACTATGTCACTACTTAGGGCATGAAGAAAAGTCCAGTTTTGTCCTGCTTAGACTTATGAAAAAGATTTCAAGGAAACTTTCTACATTTTGCCACATGTTTCAGTCAATATTTGGATGATTTTATTCTCTTCCCATAATTTTTATTATTATTTAATAATCATAAACAAAAATATAGAATTTTTATTCATAAATTTATAAATTTAAAAAATATAAAATATTTTAAAACTGAGGGATGTTGAATGGTATCAAGTAGAGAGTAGCCTGCAGCTATGTTATATGATAATGTTAAGAAATAGAGACCTGAGCCAGTTTTCAGGCAAATATTTTCCATCTCTGCAAGTTAGAGACAAAAGAATTCTCATTTTGAGACTTTTTTAAAAAGTAAAAGACTTTTAAAAAAACAAGTTGCCTTGTAACATCTTGGAATCTTCTTGGTGGGAGGAGGTCCCAAGTTTCCTGGGAGAGGGCTGGATGTTGAGCAGAACACCTAATAAGTGTTTTAATCAGTGATGCTTTTGTAAAGATACCATCACAAAACACCAGAGGATACTTTTTGGAGCATTTTCTAATTGGTGAAAAGGTGAAAGATTGTGCTAGCAGTTGCCAAGTTTTAATTTCATGTATTACAAGTTTCTGAATTAATTTCAAGAGTATACCTATCCATCCAAACTTTACACTTATTTTTTTAAACTACATGTTGTGACAAATCATATTGATGGTTATGATGGTGATAATTATGATGATGATATGATTTTTATTTTTTCTTTCACTTTTTCTTTCTCTCCTTTCTTTGTTTCTTTGTTTCTTTCTTTATTAAATATTTGATTTCATCACTCCATTTTTTAAATTTAAAATTAGATTTTTCTCTCATTTTGTCCATCCTTAGACCAGGTTCCATAAGCTGTGTGGATATAATCCTAGACAATGTGGTCCTATTGTCAGTATGCTGACAGTGAACCTGTCTCTTTGCATTAGTCTATATTATTTGAGTAACTTGATGGGACCCCAGAGAAGAAGAATACTAGAGAATGCAGCAGATTCCTTCCCCAGGGAGACTTGCCTGGATTCAAAATTGGCCACACCAGGTCATGTATTGAGATTCCCATTATTGAGATTACCCTCATATGCACTATAACTCTCCATTGCAAGAGGTTTCAACAACACCATACACTTTTATATTCATTTACAATCTTCATCCAAAACAACCCTCACATGAATTCTACTACTCCTTTACAAACCCACCACAATTCCTCCCAAAAATCCTATACTACATTCTCTTCCAAGATGGATGAGTACAATATTGTAGGTGCGCATTGGCCATTAAGTAAATGGTAGTAGGCAAGCTAACACCCAAGAACCTAAGAGACTGGTGAGCTGGGAGCACCTTCTGAGTTCTATGAGCCTGGGATGAAATGTTTAAACAAGCTCTCTAGATATGAGGCCCTACCCACTGAAAGGTATGGCCTACCAAATCATAGAATTGTAACTTCTGACCACCTCAGGATGAGCTTTACACAAGGAGACCCCAGAGCAATAGAGTTGAATTTTACTTGACCATTCCACATTCATCCGAACCAAAGAACGTGTGAAGCGCTGGCATCCAGCACACATTTTCTGCCTTCTTTCTACCATGTAACTTCTGTCTGTCCAAGGAATGTGTGTATTCTCAAGGACTTTAAGCTCTCACAGTGGGATATCTAGTTCAGCCCAGTGTTCTCCTTTTCTCACCAGTGTAAGAACATGGAGAGTTCCTACACCTTCTGTGAAGACTATATGGAGATGGCAGAAAACAGAGTTGCTTCCCAGCCAGGATCCTGGAATACCCAGCCTTCCCCTGTGGGGTCCAGCCAGCTTATTTCAGGTCAGAGCTCAGATATCCCTACCTGGAAACAAACAGTGATGGCATCAACATCCTGTAGCAACCAAGATGCAGCCTGTACTCTGAGTTCAACAGCACACCTGGGAGAATCCAATGATTTCCTGTTTGGAGAGCCAAGTGAGACCTCTTTTTGGTACCAGCAAGTTGTGTCTGCTGAGCAGAAAATCTCCCCTGCAGGCCCTCAGCACATGCAGCTCAACAGCACCCCGAAGACATGCCTCTCTCATTCCAAGAAGGGAGCAGTACTTGACACCATGGATACTCTCTACAATGAAGGCTACTGGAAGAGGACACTGAACTCTGACAAGACCCTCTTGTTCACAAATACAGACATGTGTTTGAATCCCAGGATTAACTTTGGTAATCATCAAAAGGTGCTTTCTGGAAGTCATGCAGCCCAGGACCCAAATGTAGATCACTCCCTTGCTTCTAAACATGACCAGATTTTCAGTGGTGAACATGAGATGCCTTTCCATGGTAACCAGACCAGCTACAATCAGATGACACCAAGGAATGGAGGGCATCTGACTCTCTATGGGAATCAGATGACATCACCCAGTTATACACAGGCCCCTTATCCTAATCAAATCATAACATCCTTTTCTGAACAGAATTGTTTTGGGAATCACCAGGAGAGCCCAGTAGCTGACAATGAATACTATGGAAATCAGATGATACTGCCAAATGGAAACCAGGTTTTCTCTGAGCCTCAGATGAGAATTAACTGTGACCAAACAAATGACCAAATAAAATCCTTCAGTGTTCAGAATGTCTTCAAAGATCAGGAGAATCTCCTCAGTTGTGAGCACTCCTTCTCTGGGTATCAGACATCAGGGTACAGATGTGACCAGGATTTGATTGTGAATCACCAGGTATCAATTTCATTTGCGGGCCAGCCTTTCTATGAGTTTCAGAAAGAGACTTCCAGTTTTGACACCACTTTTCATGGGTCTAAGAGGACAACATCCAGTCCAGAAGAGAACCTGGCTAGCCATTCAGAGACAAGTCCCAGTTCTGAAGAGATATTCTATTTGGGTCAGATAAAGACCTCTTTTGATGAAAATGTCTGCCCAAGTCAGAATGGAACACCCAATCTGGAAGGAAGCCTTGATTGGCAGGTGACTTCACTTAGTCCCCAAGCCTCATATGTGGATGAAAACTCTTATCCTTCACGTTCCCCTTTGTTCCAAAGACAACCTCAGGAAAATTCTTCAGCTTCCAGTTTGGTCCAGGTACAACGTCCAGAGATGAAGTCAGACACCAAGACCAAGATCCCTGTGTCCCAGAAGAACCCTCATCCTTTGAAGATCTTCGCCTGTACCTACAAGGATTGCCAGAAATCATACAAAAAGTCTCACCACCTCAAAAACCACATGAAGAAACACACAGGTCAGAAGGATTATGCCTGTGTAGAGCCTGGATGCAAATGGAAATTCTTCCGCTCAGGAGATCTCAAAAGACACAAGCAAAAGCACAGTGGGGAGAGGCCCTACCCCTGTGACGTGTGCAACAAAAGCTATTCCAGACCGTATTATCTCAAAAAGCATCAGAGGAGCCATCTTCAAACATCACCCATCACTGCAACCTGAATTCCCACTCCCCTCCCCATACCATATCATATTACACTAACATATTTCTTCCTTCTTCTCAGTCACCATACCTGACCACTAATCAAGTACTTTGGGGATAATAGTGGCCCCCAGCAATGGACTCACTCAAATATTCCCAAGAGATTTTTTTTCAAGGAAAGCAGAGATGTAATGACAAAACTGTAGCTAGCCTGAATCAAAATTGTATACACTGAAATTTTATTATCAAGTTAAACATAAAATTATAAATACTTTAAAAAGTAAGAAACTTTTCATTGTCTCAGTTCACATTCCTGAATTTGAAATCAAATGCCATGTTTATAATAGGAAGACATAATAACTTCAGTGTGTTCAAAAAATATTTGCTTGAAAATCACTAAAAGTGATAAACATGCTACCTCAAACTCAAATATTCACAAAACACATGTGAGACAAAGGAAGTGGAAAATCTCAATATTATGAAAATCCAACAGTCCAATTGAACTAGATGTGGAGATATTTCACTGAAGAAATTTAGGTGAAATCAGACAAGTGAAGAAGAGTCATTGTGCTTGCCCAATGCAAAATCTCAAAACCACACTCATGTATCATCATATACAATGGCAAATACAAAAACAAAACAAACAAACAACTTTCCTCCACCCAACTTGAAAATCCTAAAGATAGACTATATTCTGGGTAATGCTCCATTTTACACATTCCAGAGGACAAAACAACAAACCAGAAATTGACTCCATCAGATAGAGCAGTGGCAGAGCCTGTGAGATTTTTTGGTTTGTTTTTTTTTTTTTTTTTTTTGTATTTATTGTTTAAATTTTTATTAGATATTTACTTTATTTACATTTCAAATGTTATCCCCTTTCCACTTTTTCCCTCTTTTTCCCTCACTTTTCCACATGTGCAAGGACTTTTCCTCTCATTGACACCTGACCACCCCATCCTCTGCTACATATGCAACTGGGGTCATGGGTCCCTCCATGTGTACTCAGTGGTTGGTGGCTAAATCCCTAGGAGCTCTGGGAGTCCTGATTTGTTCATGTTGTTGTTCCTCCTATGGGGCTGTAAACCCCATCATCTCCTAGGGTCCTTTCTCTAGTTCCTCCATTGGGAAGCCTGTGCTCAGTTCAATGGTAGGCTAAGAGCATCCACTCTGTATTTGGCAGGCACTGGCAGAACCCCTCAGAAGACAACTATATCAGGCTCCTGTCAGCTAGAACTTCTTGGCATCCACAATAGTGTCTGGGTTTGGTAATTGTATATTAAATGGATCCCCAGGTATGGCAGTCTCTGGATGGTTTTCCTTCAATCTGCTACACACTGTCTCTGTATTTCCTCCCATAGGTATTTTGTACCCCTTTTAAGAAGGACCAAAGTGTCCACACTTTGGTTTTCCTTCTTCTTGAACTTCATGTGGTCTCTATTATATCTTGGGTATTCCTGCCTTCTGGGGCAATATTCACTTATCAGTGAGCATACCATATGTGTTCTTTAGTGACTGACTGGTTTAAGTCACTCAGAATGTTATTTTCTAGCTCCATCAGTTTGCCTAAGAATTTCATGAAGACATCGATTTAATAGCTAAGTAGCACTCCATTGTTTAAAGGTACCACATTTTCTGTATCCAGTCCTATCTTGAGGGACATCCTGGCTCTTTCCAGGTTCTGTCTGTTATAAATAAACCTGCTATGAACCTAGTGGAGCATGTGTCCTTATTACATGTTGGAGCAACTTCTGGGTATATGCCCAGGAGTGTTATATCTGGGTCCTCAGGTACTACTATGTCCAATTTTCAGACGAACTGCCAAACTGATAAATAAATAAATGGAAATCTAACTACTGAGAAAAAGTTAGCAACTGAAATTTCATTTAGACACAATAAAAGAGATCAATCTGTTTTCTTCAGTGGAGTCACACCAGTCAGATCAAGCACTACAGGGAAGGCCTCATGTACAGAAGTAGGTGACTTACCAAAAATGGGTTACATGTTGTTTTGCATGTGTGTGTGTGTGTTTTTTTTAATTACAGGTTAGTTTTCTTTGTTCTTTTTTTGATGCTTTTGATTTTTTTTTTTTGGTGTGTGTGTGCATTAATTTTTTTGTTTTTTCTTTGGAGAAGGAACTTAAAAGTTGGGTGGGTAGGAACAGGAATAGAATCTGGAAGGAGTTAGAGGAGGAAAAGAATATCTTAAAAATATATTTAGATTTAAAAATGTTTTAAATTATGAAGTATATTATGAAAATAGAATATGTGTAGTTCAATGTATTTTAATTACAAGGCAATTAATAAAAGTGTTGTTATATCTGTGATGAGTTTTCTTACTTGAATATTTATTTTTATTTAATGACTTATTTATTAAATTTCTCTATTAAAAATAAATACAATATATCCCTACATTCATTGAAGTTAAAGAATTACATGAAATTCTGACAGTACAATGGTATGAATGATTGTCAAATTATATATGAAAAAAGATTGTAATTATTTATTAGTAATAGTAGATGGAAAACACCATATAGTCTTTAAGCAATTAATGAAAAAACAGGCAACAACAACAATAACAGAACATGCAAAGCCATTGAGATAAGAGATATTAGTGTCCTGTCCAGAACTTCCAGGCTAACAGAATAGGTTTGATGGGAAGAAGTGATTCCAACAATGCAGCTACAGAGACATGATGTCACAGAGAGGAATTTGGTCTTGTAATATCAACAACATTTTTTCCTCCACTGGATATTTTCTTTATTTACATTTCAAGTGTCATCCCCTTTCCAGGTCTCCTCTCTGGAACCCCTATCCCATCCCTCCTCCTCCTGCATCTCCACCACCCACACACCCACTACTGCCTTTCTGCCCTGGCCTTCCCCTATATTAGGGCATGAAATCTCTCAGGCACAAGGGCTGTTTCTTCCACTTATGTCCAACAAGGCCATCTTCTGCCACTTATGTGGGCAGAGCCATGGGATCCTCCATGTGTACTCTTTGCTTGGTGGTCCAGTCCTGAGGAGCTCCTAGATATCAAAACTCTTAAGTCTGTTAAATATAAAGTTTCAAATCTTAGCTAGAGTAATAAAGCAAGAAAAAGAGATACAGGGAATACAATAAGAGGGAAGAAGTCAAATAATATCTATTTGCAGGTAACATAAACTTATACCCCCCAAAAAAAGGAAAAAAAAAAAAAGAAGACAGTAAACACCTGAGAAGAAAACTCTTAAACCTAGGGAGAGAGAGATGGTTCACTGGTTATGAGAATTTGCTGTTCTTGCAGAAGAATAGAGTTTGTTCCTAGAATGCATAGGATGTCTCATTATGCCCTGTATCTACCGTTCAAGGCAATCCAAAGCCCTCTTCTAGCTTTCTTGGGCATTGAATGCATGTAGTATACACACATTAACACAGACAAATCACTCTTGTATGTAAAAAAAAACAGTAAATGATGAAATATTCATTTTCTAAAACATATAAAAGTAACACACAGGTCAAACAATATACATATATATACATATGTATATATATATATATATACACACACACACACACACAAACATACACACACATATGTCTGTATGTAGCAACACTTAATGTAATAAAAGAGGACATAAATTTGAAAGAGATAAAATATATATGAGAGAGATTTGAGGAAGGAAAGAAAACGGAGTAAGAAATGATGTACTGATGTTGTACATCAAAACAAAAACAAATACTAAAAAGAGAATATGTTACAGCTATTAAACACATTCTGCAAATTGTCAAGATAAAATTCAACACACACACACACACATAAAACCAAAAAATAAAACCCCCACACAATAGTCTTCTTAGCGAATAACAAAACACATTGAAAATAAATCCTAATCACAATAGTCTTTAAAGAGTGGCAATAGGAACATTTCTGGGTTAAAAACATTGAGATGCCTGTGTGACCCCATCCTTCCACCAGGAGCCTTTCCTGTCCAAAGGAAGAACAGAGGGAAAGGAACAGGGATTGAAAGACTGGCCTTCCTGGGACTGCCCAAGCAGGGGATCCATCATGTCTGCAGATGACAAACCAAACACTCCTGCAGTCAAGACTCACCTGCTGACAGTAAACTAGTATGATAGATCCTTGGGAGGTCAGGTCAGCAACTGATCAATACAGATATGGATGCTTGGAGCCATACTGAGCTCAGGGAACCTGGTGATGGAGCTGACAGAACAGGAGGAGCAGAGGGAGATTGCAACATTGTTGGAAGAACAATATAGGCTTGCATAACTACCCAGTTCTCCCAGAGTCTAGACCATCTACTAGGGAATGAACTTGAAGGTATCGATGGCACCAGATACATGTGTAGCAGAGCATGGACTTGCCTGACAGCAATGGGAGGAGAGGACCTTGGACCTGGGGAAGTTTAATGCCCCAGTGTATGGGTATACTGCAGCAGTAGGCTGGGAAGAATGTAGAGGGGTGGGGGGTGGGGGTGGGACGGGAGATGTGGGATGGCAAGATTATGGAAAGGTTACTGGGAAGTGGGATATCATGGGAAAGGTGTTTAGTGAAAGGGTGACCAGCAAGTGTGATATCATTATCATTATCCAAATGCTTCCTAGAGGGAACTGGTATCCCAGGATTTCTGACACACAGGCTTGTGGGAGGGACAAGCCACAGGAAGAGAGAGAAAGACCAACTAACACCAGGGATAACTAGCTGTCAAGAGGCAAGTACAGGAACATAAGCAACAGAACCCAAAGCTACTTGGCATATGCAAAGTATCAGAACCCATTTTTTTTCCACCACAGTGATTCCAGGAAACACCAACAAATCATAAAAGCAAGACTCTTATTTAAAATCACATCTCATGATAATGATTCAGGACATTAAGCAGGACATAAATATCTCAGTCAAAGAAATACAGGACAACAGTACCTGAACTGCAACTGTACACAGGATCAGGCATAGCACTGGGGGATTAACAAAAAACACAGGCATGGGTCATTCTGTAAGGAGAATGCCAAAGCTTTAATGTGAGTCCAGCAATATATATACTAGAGGCCAGGAAAGGGAACAGGAAAAATCAATTATAGCCATAAGCCAGGCAGCTGGGAAGTCCATACAACACCAGGCAGGAGGGCAGGAATCAAGCTAAGCCATGGGATGTTTTGCTCTCAAGAAACCTGTGCAAACAGCTCATCTGGGGGCATTGAGCCAAGCTCCCTGGTTCCCAACAACAGGAAAACCCAGTTAAACAGTTAGAAGCCCTTAAAGAGGAAACACAAAAACCCCTTAAAAAACACAGGAAAGCACAATCAAGCAGATGAAGGAATTTAGCAAAACCATATACGATCTCAAACACGAAATAGAAACAGTAAAGAAATCTCAAAGAGAGACCACCATGGAGATAGAATACCTAGGAACTAGATCAGGAGATAAAGATACAAGCATCATCAACAAAATACAAGAGATAGAAGAGAGAATCTCGGGTGCAGAACATTACATAGAAAACATTGTCACAAGAGTCAAAGAAAATGCAAAATCTAAAAAGCTCCTAAGCCAAAACATCTGGGAAATCCAGGACACAATAAAAAGAAAAAAACCTAAGAATAATAGGTATAGAAGAAACTGAAGATTCCCAGTTTAAAGGGCCAGTAAATATTTTCAACAAAATTATAGAAGAAAACTTTCCTAACCTATAGAAATAGATGCCCATGAACATACAAGAAGCCTACAAAACTCCCAAAAGACAGGACCAGAACAGAAATTCTTCATGTCACATAATACTCAAAACACAAAATGCAAGAATGAATATTAAAAGCAGTAATGGAAAAAGATTAAGTAACATATAAAGGCAGAGCATTCAGGATTATACCAGACTTCTTGCTGGAGACTATAAAAGCCAGAAGATCCTGGGCAGATGTCATACAGAAACAAAGAAAATACTAATGACAGCCCATGCTACTATACCCAGCAAACTCTCAATTATCATAGCTGGAGAAATCAAGATGTTCCCTGATAAAAATATATTTAAACAACATCTTTCCATAAATAAAGACCTACAAAAGATAGTAGATGGAAACCTTTAACAAAAGATAAGAAACTACATGCTAGAAAAATGCAAGAAAATAATACTTTTTCAGCAAAGCCAAAATATAGCCACACAAACATAAACCTTCATCAACAAAAATAACAGGAAGCAACAATCAATAGTACTTAGTAAATATTTCTTAAGATCAATGGGTCAATTCCACAATAAACAGACATACACTAACAGACTGGATTCATAAACAGGACCCAGCATTTTGTTGCATACAGGAAAAGCATCTCAGTGTCAAAGAAAGTCACTACTTTAGAGTAAAGGATTGGAAAACAATCTTCCAAACATATGGTCCCAAGAAAGAAGCTGGAATAGCCATTCTTATGCTGCATAAAAACAATTTTCACCCAGGAGTTTTCAAAAAGTATGAGGAAAGACACTTTTCACTCAATTTTGAATATCTATGCACCGGATGCAAAGGTGACACATTCATAACAAAAATAATCTACTAAAGCTCAAAGTACACTTTGTACTTCACACAATAATAGTGGGAGCCTTCAACACCCCACTCTCATCAATGGACAGACCATGGAAACACAAATTAAACAGAGACACATTGAAGGTATCAGAAGTTATGGACCAAATGGATCTGACAGATATCGACAGGACATTTCATCCTAAAAAGAAAGAATACAACTTCTTTCCAGCACCTCATGGTACCTTCTCCAAAATTGACCATATAATTGTTCCCAAAACAGTCCTCAACAGATTCATCAGATCACCATTGACTAAGGCTTGTCTTCAATAGCAAGAAAAACATCAGAAAGCCCACATACCCATGGAAGCTAAACAATGCCCTACTTGATAATAACTTGGTCATGGAAGAAATAAAGAAATTAAAGACTTTTTAGAATTTAATGAAAATGAAAGCACAACATACCCAAATTTATGGGACACAATGAATGCAGTGTTAATAGGAAAACTCATAGTACTGAGTGCCTCCAAAAAGAAGCTGGAGAGCGCATACACTAGCAGCTGAACAGCACACCTGAAAGCTTTAAAACAGAAAGAACCTTATACACCCAAGAGGAGTAGAAGGCATGAAGTCATCAAACTTAGGGCTAACATGAATGAAGTTGAAACAAATAGAACTATACAAAGAATGAACAAGACCAGGAATTGGCTCTTAGAGAAAATCAAAAAGATAGATAAACCCTTAGCCAGACTAACTAAAAGGCACAGAGACAGTATCCAAATTAACCAAATAAGAAATGAAGGAGGAGATAACAATAGAAACTGAGGAAATTCAAAATATCATCAGAACCTACAACAAAATCCTATATTCAACAAAATTAGAAAATCTGGATGAAACTGATACTTTTCTAGACAGATTCCAAGTAACAAAGTTAAATCAGGATCAGACAAATCTTCAAAATAGTCCCATAATCCCTAAAGAAATATCAGCAGTCCTTAAAATATTTTTTGGTTTTTTTTTAGTTTTTTTTGTTTAAAATTTTTTTATTCGATATATTTTTTTATTTACATTTCAAATGATTTCCCCCTTTCTAGCCCCCCTACTCCACAAAAGTCCCGTAAGCCCCCTTCTCTCCCCCTGTCCTCCCACCCACCCCTTCACACTTCCCCATTATGGTTTTGCTGAATACTGCTTCACTGAGTCTTTCCAGAACAGGGGGCCACTCTTCCTTTCTTCTTATACCTCATTTGATGTGAAGATTATGTTTTTGGTATTCCAGTTTTCTAGGTTAATATCCACTTATTAGTGAGTGCATACCATGATTCACCTTTTGAGTCTAGGTTACCTCACTTAGTATGATGTTCTCTAATTCCATCCATTTGCCTAAGAATTTCATGAATTCATTGTTTCTAATGGCTGAATAGTACTCCATTGTGTAGATATACCACATTTTTGCATCCACTCTTCTGTTGAGGGATACCTGGGTTCTTTCCAGCATCTGGCAATTATAAATAGGGCTGCAATAAACATAGTAGAGCATGTATCCTTATTACATGGTGGGGAATCCTCTGGGTATATGCCCAGGAGTGGTATAGCAGGATCTTCTGGAAGTGAGGTGCCCAGTTTTCGGGGGAACCGCCAGACTGATTTCCAGAGTGGTTGTACCAATTTGCAACCCCACCAGCAGTGGAGGAGTGTTCCTCTTTCTCCACACCCTCTCCAACACCTGCTGTCTCCTGAATTTTTAATCTTAGCCATTCTGACTGGTGTAAGGTGAAATCTCAGGGTTGTTTTGATTTGCATTTCCCTAATGATTAATGGCGTTGAGCATTTTTTAAGATGCTTCTCTGCCATCCGAATTTCTTCAGGTGAGAATTCTTTGTTTAACTGTGTACCCCATTTTCTAATAGGGTTGTTTGGTTTTCTGGAGTCTAACTTCTTGAGTTCTTTATATATATTGGATATTAGCCCTCTATCTGATGTAGGGTTGGTGAAGATCTTTTCCCAATTTGTTGGTTGCCGATTTGTCCTCTTGATGGTGTCCTTTGCCTTACAGAAACTCTGTAATTTTATGAGGTCCCATTTGTCAATTCTTGCTCTTAGAGCATACTCTATTGGTGTTCTGTTCATAAACTTTCTCCCTGTACCGATGTCCTCAAGGGTCTTCCCCAGTTTCTTTTCTATTAGCTTCAGAGTGTCTGGCTTTATGTGGAGGTCCTTGATCCATTTGGATTTGAGATTAGTACAGGAGACATGGATGGATCAATTCACATTCTTCAGCATGCTGACCTCCAGTTGAACCAGCACCATTTGTTGAAAAGGCTATCTTTTTTCCATTGGATGTTTTCAGCCTCTTTGTCGAGGATCAAGTGGCCATAGGTGTGTGGGTTCATTTCTGGATCTTCAATCCTGTTCCATTGATCCTCCTGCCTGTCACTGTACCAATACCATGCAGTTTTGTTTTTTTTTTTACACTATTGCTCTGTAGTATTGCTTGAGGTCAGGAATACTGATTTCCCCAGACTTTCTTGCATGGTAAGAGTCACCCCAAGATACTTTATACTGTTTGTGGATATTGTGAAGGGGGTCATTTCCCTAATTTCTTTCTCAGCCTGCTTATCCTTTGAGTATAGGAAGGCCACTGATTTGCTTGAGTTGATTTTATAACCTGCCACTTTGCTGAAGTTGTTTATCAGCTGTAGGAGTTCTCTAGTGGAGTTTTTTGGGTCACTTAGGTAGACTATCATGTCTTCTGCAAATAATGATAGGTTGACATTTTCCTTTCCAATTTGTATCCCTTTGACCTCCTTATGTTGTCGAATTGCCTGAGCTAGTACCTCAAGTACAATATTGAAAAGATAAGGAGAAAGGGGGCAGCCTTGTCTGGTCCCTGATTTCAGTGGGATTGCTTCATGTTTCTCTCCATTTAGTTTGATGCTGGCTACCGGTTTGCTTATATTGCTTTTACTATGTTTAGGTATGGGCCTTGAATTCCTGTTCTTTCCAAGACTTTAAGCATGAAGGATGCTGAATTTTGTCAAATGCTTTTTCAGCATCCAATGAAATTACCATGTGGTTTTGTTCTTTGAGTTTGTTTATGTAGTGGATTGCATAGATGGATTTCCGTATATTGAACCAACCGAGCATTCTCGGGATAAAGCCTACCATGGTGGATGATCGCTTTGATGTGTTCTTGGATTCGGTTGGCAAGAATTTTATTGAGTATTTTTGCATCGATGTTCATAAGGGAAATTGGTCTGAAGTTCTCTTTCTTTGTTGGATCTTTTTGTGGCTTTGGTATCAGCGTAATTGTGGCTTCGTAGAAGGAATTGGGTAGTGTTCCTTCTGTTTCTATTTTGTGGAATAGTTTGAAGAGTATTGGTGTTAACTCTTCTTTGAAGGTCTGGTAGAATTCTGCACTGAAGCCATCTGGTCCTGTGCTTTTTTTGGATGGAAGACTTTCTATGACTCCTTCTATTTCTTTAGGCATTATGGGACTGTTTAGATGGTCTAGTTGGTCCTGATTTAATTTTGGTATTTGGTATCTGTCAAGGAAATTGTCCATTTCCTCCAGATTCTCCAGTTGTGTTGAGTACAGGCTCTTGTAGTAGGATCTGATGATTTTTTGGATTTCCTCAGTTTCCGTTGTTATATCTCCCTTTTCATTTCTCAGTTTGTTAATTTGGATACTTTCTCTGTGCCCTTTGGTCAGTCTGGCTAAGGGTTTATCTATCTTGTTGATTTTCTCAAAGAACCAGCTCCTGGTTTTGTTGATTTTTTTTTGTATGGTTCTCTTTGTTTCTACTTGATTGACTTCGGCCCTGAGTTTGATGATTTCCTGCCTTCTACTCCTCCTGGGCGAAATAGCTTCTTTTTGTTCTAGGGCCTTCAGGTGTGTCATTAAGCTGGTAATGTATGCTCTCTCCATTTTCTTTTTGGAGGCACTCAGGGCTATGAGTTTTCCTCTTAGCACTGCTTTCATTGTGTCCCATAGATTTGGGCATGTTGTGTAATCATTTTCATTGTCTTCTAAAAAGTCTTTAATTTCTTTCTTTATTTCTTCCTTGACCAAGGTATCATTGAGTAGAGTATTGTTCAGTTTCCACGTGTATGTGGGTTTTCTGTTGTTTCTGTTGCTATTGAAGACCACTTTTACTCCATAGTGATCAGATAGGAGGCATGGGATTAGTTTTATCTTCTTATATTTGTTGAGGTCTGTCTTGTGACCAATTATATGGTCGATTTTGGAGAAGGTACCATGAGGTGCTGAGAAAAAGGTATATTCTTTTGTTTTAGGATAGAATGTTCTATATATATATCTGTTAAATCTAATTGGTCCAAAGCTTCAATTAGTTTCATTGTGTCCCTGTTTAGTTTCTGTTTTCCTGATCGGTCCATTGAGGAAAGTGCAGTGTTGAAGTCACCCACAATTATTGTGTTAGGTGCAATGTGTGCTTTTAGTTTTAATAAAGTTTCTTTTACGAAAGAGGGTGCCCTTGCATTTGGGGCATAGATGTTCAGGATTGAGAGTTCTTCTTTTTGTATTTTTCCTTTGACCAGCAAGAAGTGTCCCTCAGGTTCTCTTTTGATGACTTTGGGTTGAAAGTCAATTTTATCTGATATTAAAATGGCTACTCCAGCTTGTTTCCTGAGACCATTTGCTTGTAAAATTGTCTTCCAGCCTTTTACTCTAAGGTAGTGTTTGTCTTTGACCCTGAGCTGTGTTTCCTGTAAGCAGCAAAATGTAGGGTGCTGTTTACGTATCCATTCAGTTAGTCTGTGTCTTTTTATTGGGGCATTAAGTCCATTGATGTTAAGAGATATTAAGGAATAGTGATTGTTACTTCCTATCATTTTTGACGTTATTTTTTAAATTTGAATGCTTAACTTCTTTTGGGTTTGATGAAAGGTTACTATCTTGCTTTTTCCAGGGTGAAGTTTCCCTCCTTGTATTGGTGTTGTCCTCCTATTATCCTTTGTATGGCTGGGTTTGTGGATAGATATTGGGTAAACTTGGTTTTGTCATGAAATATCTTAGTTTCTCCATCTATGGTGATTGAGAGTTTTGCAGGATATAGTAGTTTTGGTTGGCATTTGTGTTCTCTTAGAGTCTGCATGAGATCTGCCCAGGACCTTCTAGCCTTCATAGTCTCAGGTGAAAAGTCTGCTGTGATTCTGATAGGTCTTCCTTTATATGTTACTTGGCCTTTTTCTCTTACTGCCTTTAGTATTCTTTCTTTGTTTAGGACATTTGGTGTTTTGATTATTATGTGACGGGAAGTATTTCTGTTCTGGTCCAGTCTGTTTGGAGTTCTGTAGGCTTCTTGTATATTCATGGGCATCTCTCTCTTTAGGTTAGGGAAGTTTTCTTCCATAATTTTATTGAAGATATTTGCTGGCCCTTTAAGTTGTAAATCTTCACTCTCATCTATGCCTATAATCCTTAGGTTTGGTCTTCTCATTATGTCCTGGATTTCGTGGATATTTTGGGTTACAAGCTTTTTGCATTTTGCATTTTCTTTAACTGTTGAGTCCATGGTTTCTATGGAATCTTCACCATCTGAGATTCTTTCTTCTATCTCTTGTATTCTGTTGTTGATATTTGCATCTCGGTCCCCTGATTTCTTCCCAAGGCTTTCTATCTCCAAAGTTGTCTCCCTTTGAGTTTTCTTAGTTGTTTCTACTTCTGATTTTAGATCCGGGATGGTTTTGCTTAGCTCCTTCACTTGCTTGTTTGTGCTTTCCTGTAATTCTTTAAGAGATTTTTGTGTTTTCTCTTTCATGACCTCAGCCTGTTGACCAAAGTTCTCCTGTATTTCTTTAAGAGATTTTTGTGTTTCCTCTTTCATGACCTCAGCCTGTTGACTAAAGTTCTCCTGTATTTCTTTAAGTGTTTTTTGCATTTCCTCCTTGTTGGCTTTTGTATTCTCCTGGATTTCTTTCAATGATTTTTGTGTTTCCCTTGCAAGGGCTTCTAACTTTTGATCCATTTTCTCCTGAATTTCTTTTTGATCCATTTTCTCCTGAATTTCTTTAAGTATGTCCTTCATGTGTTCCTGTACCAGCATCATGACCAGTGATTTTAAATCCAAATCTTGTTTTACTGGTGTGATGGGGTATCCAGGACATGTTGGTAGAGGAGAATTGGGTTCAGATGTTGCCATATTGCCTTGATTTCTGTTAGTGACGTTCCTGTGTTTGCCTTTTGCCATCTAGTTCTCACTGGTGTTAGTTTGTCTTGTCAGTGCTGGACTCACCAGTGCAAGCTGCCCCTTCCCAGTTGGCCTCTGGTGCACAGCTTACCTCCTGCACTGCTTGTAAACAGGGTGCTGCTGCCCAGGCTGTTCAGATCCCAAAGCAGGCACCCGAAGGCTCCAGCTGGGGCCCGCTGGATTCACTGGAGCACACTGACTTCTCCCAGCTGGCCGCCCGGAAGCCCAGCTAGCCTCTTGCAGGATCCGGAGATGTGGTGCGGCCGCCCAGGCTGATCTGGATCCGGAAGCGGAGAGAGTTGAGCTGAGGGCTTCCGCCTGAGGCCTTGTCCCAGATTGTGTCTGTGTACCAGGTGGAGCCCGTGTGCCACTTCCTGTCATTTTTGACGTTATTTTTTAAATTTGATTGGTTAACTTCTTTTGGGTTTGATGAAAGGTTACTATCTTGCTTTTTCCAGGGTGACGTTTCCCTCCTTGTATTGGTGTTTTCCTCCTATTATCCTTTGTATGGCTGGGTTTGTGGATAGATATTGGATAAACTTGGTTTTGCCATGGAATATCTTAGTTTCTCCATCTACAGTGACTGAGAGTTTTGCTCGATATAGTAGTTTTGGCTGGCACTGTGTTCTCTTAGAGTCTGCATGAGATCAGCCCAGGATCTTCTAGCCTTCATAGTCTCAGGTGAAAAGTCTGCTGTGATTCTGATAGGTCTTCCTTTATATGTTACTTGGCCTTTTTCTCTTACTGCCTTTTTCTCTTACTGCCTTGTTTAGTACATTTGGTGTTTTGATTATTATGTGACGGGAAGTATTTCTGTTCTGGTCCAGTCTGTTTGGAGTTCTGTAGGCTTCTTGTATATTCATGGGCATCTCTCTCTTTAGGTTAGGGAAGTTTTCTTCCATAATTTTATTGAAGATATTTGCTGGCCCTTTAAGTTGTAAATCTTCACTCTCATCTATGCCTATAATCCTTAGGTTTGGTCTTCTCATTGTGTCCTGGATTTCCTGGATATTTTGGGTTACAAGCTTTTTGCTTTTTGCATTTTCTTTAACTGTTGAGTCCATGGTTTCTATGGTATCTTCAGCATCTGAGATTCTTTCTTCTATCTCTTGTATTCTGCTGTTGATATTTGCATCTATGTCCACTGATTTCTTCCCAAGGCTTTCTATCTCCAAAGTTGTCTCCCTTTGAGTTTTCTTAGTTGTTTCTACTTCTGATTTTAGATCCTGGATGGTTTTGCTTAGCTCCTTCACTTGCTTGTTTGTGCTTTTCTGTAATTCTTTAAGAGATTTTTGTGTTTCCTCTTTCATGACCTCAGCCTGTTGACCAAAGTTCTCCTGTATTTCTTTAAGTGTTTTTTGTGTTTCCTCATTATTGGCTTTTGTATTCTCCTGGATTCCTTTGAATGATTTTTGTGTTTCCCTTGCAAGGGCTTCTAACTTTTGATCCATTTTCTCCCGAATTTCTTTAAGTATGTCCTTCATGTGTTCCTGTACCAGCATCATGACCAGTGATTTTTAAATCCAAATCTTGTTTTACTGGTGTGATGGGGTATCCAGGACATGCTGGTAAAGGAGAATTGGGTTCAGATGTTGCCATATTGCCTTGATTTCTGTTAGTGACGTTCCTGTGTTTGCTTTTTGCCATCTAGTTCTCACTGGTGTTAGTTGGTCTTGTCAATGCTGGACTCGCCAGTGCAAGCTGCCCCTTCCCAGGTGGCCTCTGGTGCACAGCTTACCTTCTGCACTGCCTTGAGACAGGGTGCTGTTTACCAGGCTGTTCAGACCCGGAAGCAGACACCTGAAGGCTCCTGCTGGGGCCCGCTGGATTCACTAGAACACACCGACTTCTCCCCGCTGGCCGACCAGAAGCCCCTCTTGCCTCTTTCAGGACCTGGGGATGTGGTGTTGCCGCCCAGGCTGATCTGGATCCGGAAGCGGAGAGGTCTGAGGGCTACCGCCAGAGGCCTCAGGACTGATGACTAAGCTCTGTGCTGCAGGAACGAGCTGTGCTGTGAGCTCCCAGACTGCCTCTGGGTGCACACCAGGTCTCCCGCACTTCCTTTATCAGACCTTCAAAGAAGACCTAATACCAATACTCTTCAAACTATTCCACAAAAAGGAAACAGAAGGAACATACCCATTTTATTCTATGAAGCCATAATTATGCTGATTATGCTTTCTTGGTGATGAAATTCTTTCTATATAATCATGAAACTAATACAATTTCCTTTCATAGAGGACTTCATAAAAGATATTTTTTTCTATTTCTATCATGTTTAATGTTCCAAATAGCTTATAAACTTCTTTGAGTGCATATTACCTTTAGTTTTTACTTTTAGAAGTTGTTTTATATATAAGAGAGATTTAACTACTAGAAATCATTTAGATGACTTAAAAAATGTCAATACTGAGTTGTATATTTTAAAATAAATTTTATTAGTTTAATAAAATTAATAATTAAAAAGTGGAACTTCATGAAACAATACCCTCACACTACTAACAATCATCATGTGGGTAATTAGATAACCTACAGAATAGAATTAGCACTTTAGCTGCTGTAATATATGACAGAGAGTCATTTTTATAGAAAGATAGAAAGAATGGGGTGGGAGAAATTTTAAACACCAAGAAAATAAAACAACTAATATTAGCACATAGAACTAAATACAGAGTTCTCAAAGAAGAAATAAACGGCATAAGAAAAATAATTTCCTATTTCACATATGTAGCCATTAGGGAAATCAATAATAAAGTTGTGTTCTAATTTTGCCTCATTCCATTCAGAATGTCCAAGTTGAAAAATGACAGCAATGGAAAGTGAAACAGCCATTCTGGAAATCAGTAGGGAAATTCTACAAAAAACTATAATGAGATATAGAATATGATTTTACTGTTGGCGAGCATATACCCAAAGTGATATATATATCCCACTAGCAAGATGTGTCTTAATCTTGTCCATAGCTGCTATATTCACAATATCCAGAAGATTGGGGAAAGCCTGGGTGTTCATTAAGGAACAAAATGATGAAAAATACTATATATTTGGACAATTGAATATTGTTCAGCTATTAAAAATTTAAAATTTGAAATCTGCAGGTAAATAGATGTTAATGGAAATATCCACTCTGGTTTTGGTAATGAAGACCTAGAAAAACAATGTTGAAATCTCTCTGTCATGTACGGACTCTGGCTCTGAAATTTATATGTGTGGGTTATATCTTAGTGCTCAAAGAAGTTAGGAAAGCAGTAAAGACCTAAGAGGTGGGCTTACTAAGAGAGTGGAGGTAAAATACAGATGATATGAATGAAAATAAAAATAATAGAAAAATAAGTTTAGGTGGAATAAGTGAGGGGACTGTAGAGTATAGATGTATGTAGAGAAGAAGGATAACTAACACTTCAAAAATCAATAATCTATGTAAATATAGAGATAGATAGATAGATAGATAGATAGATAGATAGATAGATAGATGATAGTAAAAGAACGTTAAATGGGTACCTTAGTTGGGTTTTTGCTGCCGTGAATCGACACCCTTACCAAGCCCAGTATTACCAAGGACAACAGTTGATTGTGCCTGGCTTAAAAGTTCAGAGGAGGAATTTCAGTATCATCAAGGAATAAAATGGCAGCATCCAGGCAGGTATGCTGTAGGAGGAGGTGAGACTTCCACATCTTCTTCTGAAAGTGGCTAGCAGAATGCTGGTTTCCAGGCCGTTGGGATGAGGTTCTTCAGGTACACACCCACAGTGACACATCTATTCCAACATGGCCACAACTTTTAATAGTACCACTCCCTGGGCTTAGCAGATACAAACTATCACATTTCACTTCCTGGCCCACATAGACTTGTTCATATTCCTAATCATGGCATAATACAAAATATATTTAGTCCAAATTCACAATTCCCCATAGTCTTTAGCAGTCTCAACAACTGATAAAATCAAACAACTGTTCAAAGTTCAATGACTCTTCAGTGATGCATCCAATCACTTAAGTGTACTTCCCAAAGCAAGGCAGGAAACTAGTTGGACAAACTCCAAATTCTGTACCTCCATGGCTAATGTCAAAGAAGTCTTCATATCTCCAACTCCTTTTTCATCTTTGTGGACTACAAACATTTCCTTCTCCTGGGCTTGCTCTACTCTCTGTTAGCAGCTTTCCTTAGCAGATAGCCCACAGATCTGGCATCTCACACATTTTGGCGTCTCTAAGTCACATTCAGTGTTTTAGCTTCTTCTTTAAATGTCGTGGCATCCCCAATTGATCTCTTCTGGGCTTCTTCAAAGAGCATTTTTTGGTCTCCAACTCTGTCCCCTTTAGCACTCTAAGAGCAGGTTAATCCACTCCACTTCCAGGGATGTTCTTGGTAAACATTCCATGGTACTGGCATCTCCAATACATTGGGTCTTCTGTTACAACTATGCTTCACCAATAGCCTCTCATTGGCTCTTCATGGTGCCAAGACTCAAATTCTTTGCATGACCCCTTCAGTCCTGGGCACTAAACATTAACTAAGGCTGAACCTTCACCAATAATCTTCTATGGCATCTCACAGCACAAGTCCTCAGTTGTTCAACACGACCCCTTCATGCTTTTAAACAAGTGCCACATGTGTGGCTGTTAGAAATTACCAATGTCAGATGAAACATGAGTTACAGCCTTGCTATTTCTGGAACACAGCTTCTTGTGATCCAAGAAAATGATTCCAAGAATATTTCACCTCAGTGATGCTGGTCTCTTGTTAATCACCACTAATTTCTAGGATTCATCTATCCCACATCAATTGTCATCCCACTTGTTCCTTCTATTCTTGATTCTAAAGCTAGAGGCATATGGCTGGAGCAGCCAAAGTTCTGCTGCTTACAGGAACTGGAATATGACACATTACATTATCTCTAGCCTACTGTTTTCCAACTTATTCACTCCTTATGCTTGTTTGCCCTGGATCTTGCTCTGTAGATTGACCTTGAACTCACAGATCTACTTGACTGCCTCCTGAGAATAAGGTATGTACCACCATGCCTGGACTTAAGCTTTTCTTCACCTAAATCTTGCTCTGTCCCAGGTCACCTTTAACTCAGACATCTGATTGGCTTTATCTCCTGAGTTTGAAGGTGTGTACCAGAATGCCTTGATCTAACATTCACTAGGGAAATTCTGGCCTCAAAGTCCCACTCTCTCAATATGTTCTGTCCCACAACACAGGATTTAGCTCCATTTCACTTCCTGGTGCCTCTTTAAGACTAGAAGCATATATTTTATATTTTTTTCTTCTAAGCTTTCTATGCTTGCTCAAAATGTTCTTAATGAGATTTAAACAGGAAAAATTTCTCTCCTGTGCTTTGTTGAGACTTGTTTGTCAATGCAATAATTGGAGCCTCTTCACCATAGCCATAGGCAGACTCTTCATTTAAGGGCAAAACCATGCCACATACTTTACAAAATTACTACAAAAATCAGTCTATACCAAATAAGGAAGATCTCCACTAAAACCTCTTGGGCCAGGTGTACACAGATAAAATCATTCAAATCAACAATGTCTTCCATACTCCGATTAGGATGGCTGATTATGCCACACTTAAACATTCCATGGCTTTCCAAATCCAAAGTCACACATTCTTCTAAACAAAAACATGGTTAGGCCTATAAAAGCAATATCTTTCAAGTGGTAGCAGTTTCTTTCTTAGGGTTTTACTGCTGTGAACAGGTACCATGACCAAGGCAAGTGTCTATTTCTTCATCCAAAGGCAGCCTGGAGAGTCAATGTATGACTCTCATCATACATTGGGTAGAGTTAGAGCATTGGAACATCAAATCTCACAACTATAGTGACATACTTCCTTTTTTCTTTTGTTTTGTTTACTTTTTTTTTTTTTAGCTTTGTAGAGACAGGGATTCACTGTGTAGTCCTGGCTGTCTTAGAAGTCACTCAGTAGACCAGGTTGGCCTCGAATTTTGAAATCCACCTGCCACTACCTCCCAAGGGCTGGTATTACAGGCATGTACCATCATGCCCAGCTGTGACATACTTTCTTCAACAAGGCCACACATACTCCAAAAAGGCAACAACTCTTCATAATGAGACTCACTAGGCCAAGCATATTTTAATCACTGCAATCTATTCAATGGCCTCATAGGCTTATTCAAACACATGAATTATGTACCTCATATGAACAGTAAGTATTAGTGTATGGATTCAATAAATAATCCCGATCTGACTGAGTTTGGTGCTTGTGTGTTTTCTGCATCAACTCTCAAATCCCCAACTCCATGGCTCCTAAATATCTTCCAAAGCATTACAACCCAGGTGAAAGTTTTACATTACTAAGTTTAGATGCAGCACTAGTTACAGTCTTATTATCTCTGAAACACAGCTTCTTTATGTTCTCAGAAAACACTGCCCAGAAGACTTCAAATCAGTAAAATGGCCTCTGTTTATCACTATTAATTTCTTGGCTCTACTAGCCAGCATTGTCCCTATAATCCATTCTATGTTTGAATGTAAAGCTAGAGCCAGAGGGTAAAGTTCTTGCAATTTGCTACTTCCTGTGGCTGGAACATGTCTCCCTTATTCTATTAAATCCTTCAATACTTAGGATTTGCTGTCCTGGGACTTGTTGTGTAAACTCACTTTGAACTCAGAGATCTGCATGTCACTATCCACTTAGTTCTAGTATTAAAGGTATATATCAACATGTCTGGTCCTAAGCATTATTTTTTAAACTTGGAACAGCTTCAGTACTAGGGTGGCATTGAACTCTGCCTGCCTCTATCTCTTGATTGCTGGGATTAAAGGCATATACTACAATGCCTGGACCTGATGTCCAAAACATATAAAGAACTCAAGAACAGTAGTGCTGTTGAAATATTACTGATCCTCGAAAAACCAGACAGCCTCAGATATGATGCAACACACACCAGGATATTTAATCTGTTTAAGTTAGCTTCCACCCAACCCCTCAACCTCTCACTGCCCCACCATCCCAGAGGATGGTTTTGGTGGCAGACCCATGAATATGTTTCTGGGAAAGGCTTTATAGTAAGCAGAAAACAGAGTACATGTGTAAGCATCGGATTGGAAAGTTACTGTGGCCTTTAACATAATTGCTTTATGCTGGGAGTCATATCATAAACTTAATTTCTGCTCTACTCTGTATTGGTCATCATTAGGCAAGTGGTAGGTTTGTCACATGGAGAGCAGGTTTGTTGGGGAAATAATCTGGAGATGTTGGTCTTGTTGAATCTGTAAACTGCAAAAGCTCATCTTGTTGGAATTAGCATAGAGAATGGAACTAGGGAACAGTTTTGTTAGGGATCAACTTGAAGACTGGACCTTGTCACCAACCTGTTAGTTTACCTGAGTTTAAAATTAGGTCAGGGTCTCTAAAATGGAGTCTGAACTTAAAATATTTGATTTCTTAAGGCTAAACTGAAAATAACAAAACAACACAATCAAAAAATGGAGTATAGAATTAACCGATAATTCACAACAGAAGACTAGTGAATGGCTGACAAGCACTTAAAGATATTTTCAAAGTTCTTGGTCATCAGGGAGATGCAAATAAAAACAACAATCAGATTCTACCTCAAACCAATTGGAATGACTAAAATCATAAACTCAGGAGACAACAATGCTGGCAAGGATGTGGAGAAAGCGAAACACTCCTCTATTTCTGCTGGAATTGCAAATTTATACAACCACTCTGGAAATCTATCCTGAGGTTCCTCAGAATATTGGAAATAGATCTCCCTGAAGACCAAGCTATAGCACTCTTGGGCTTATACCCAAAAGTTGCCCCACCATGTTACAGCAGCACTTGTACCACTGTGTTCATAGTGGCCTTATTTGTGATAGCCAGAAGCTGGAACAAATCCAGATGTCCTCCAGCAAAAGAATGGATACAGTAAATGTGGTTTATGTACAGGGTGCAATACTACATATCTATTAAGAATGAGGATATCCAGAGTTTGCAGGTAAATGGATGGAAATAGAAAATACTATTCTGAGTAAAGTAACTCAAACCCAAAAAAACATGCATGGTATGTACTCAGTAATAAGTGGATGGAAGCCAAAAAATGTGCAGAATACCTAGGGTACAATCCACAGAACTCAAGAAGGTTAACAAACCGAAGTAAGAATGCCTCAGTTCCACTTAGAAGGGAGAACAAATCAATCACAGAGAGCAGAGGGAGGGAGGGGACTGGGTGAGAGAGGGACAGTGAGGGGGAAAGGGGAACAAGATCAGGTATTGGGTGGCAGGGGGAACAATACTGAAGCCCTAGGGGCAAAAGAAAGAATGGAAACAAGCAGGCTCAAGACTTGGAGGTGGGGGACACTCAAGAATGTATCAGACACCCAGGAGGAAAGAAACTCTCAGGACTCAAAGGGAGGGACCTTAGCTGAACTGCCCATAAGTAGGGAGAAGAAACTCCTAGAGTTGACCTCCTGAAGAAAGACATGGCATCAAATGGAGGAATGTGGTTGCCATCCCCAGTCAAATGCTCTCTCGCTGAATTGTTCCTATCTGAAAGAATTACAAGGACAGAAATGGGGAAATGACTGAGCAAAAGAGTTCTAGTAATAAGCTCAAATTCTGATCCAGCTCAGGGGAACACCCCAAGTCCTGACACTAATACTGGTGGGCTTACAAATAGGGGCGCCTATCCTGAGTGTCTTCTGAAAGGCCCAACAAGCAGCTGAGTCAGATGCAGATAGTTACCTTCAACCAATCTACAGAAGCTGGTGATCCCTGTGATGGAATTAGGAAGTAGCTGCAAGAAGCTGTGGCAGAGGGTGATCCCATATGAGGCCACCAACTAGGGAGCATTAACCAGCTGATAGGAGGCCCCCAACATATATTCAGCAGAGGACTGCCAGGTCTGGACTCAATCAGAGAAGATGTAACTCTCTCTTGACAGATTTGGAACCCCAGAGTGTGGGGAGGTCTTATGTGGTAGTGTGGGGTCATCCTCTTAGAGACAGGAGCGGGTGGGAGATTTGGTACGTGGAATAATCAGTGGGTAGAGCTGGAGGGGAATAAATCCTGGACTGTTGAAATAAAGATTAAATAATAATAATGATCATAATCATAAAAACTGATCAACTGAGACATTCAACCTCTGCAACTGGACAAGTAGTAGATTCTTACTCTTGTAGACCACATGGAACCATTGTTGTTTTAGGGTTAGCACAACCTATAAGCCATTATAACAAATCATTGCCTCTATAAATGTATAGAAAGACTCATTGTATAAGTTCTGCTTCTAGCTGGGTGGTGGTTGTGCATACCTGTCATCCCAACACTCTAGGAGGAAAAATCAGGCCAATTTCTGAGTTCAAGGCCAGCCTGCTCTGCAGAGTCAGTTCCAGGATAGCCAGGGCTATACAGAGAAACCCAGCCTCAAAAAAAAAAAAAAAATCAAAACCAAACCAAACAAAAACAAAACAACAAAAAAAACAAACAACAACAACAACAACAACAAAACAAGTTCTGCTCCTCTAGAGAACCCTGACAAATACAGGAGGTAAGGCAAAGAAAGAGATCATTAGCAACTATACTTGGGAATACTGGAATACTGAGGTATTGCAGCCATCTGATGGTAATCATCAGAAATGAAAGTATTACGCGCTGGGGTATACGCTACTTTTAATGTTTCTAGGGAGCTGAAAACACATTTTTCTGAGGTCAAGTTTCTGATGTATACTCTTGGTTACCACTTGAAAATATCTAGATAAAACAAATATCAACACAGGAAGACATATCTCTGAGATATTTTCTGATTGAATTTTGTTAATGACTTCTAGGCAAGAACAGGACGGTGGAAGACCTACACATTTAATCCAGTTCCTAAACAATGATGACACACCTTTAATCCTGGACATGCCTTCTGCTGGAGGGTGGAAGACTATACCCTTAATCCAGATCCTAAGCCAGAATGACACACCTTTAATCTGGAACATGCCTTCTGCTGGATGGGACATACACCCTTAGTCCAGATCCTAAACCAGGATGACACACCTTTAATCCTGGACACACCTTCTGCTGGAGGTGTGTATAAGGACATGGAAGCATGAAGATTTACCCATTTTTCAGCTTCTCCTCAACTTGTTCACACATCCATCCCTACACTGGCATTGGAGCCAAATGCTTCCAGTTTGCAGCCTATAGAGAACATCTGAGACTTTCTAGTGGGACTGCAAAACTAAAAGACTCTTAAAGTTTTTATCTTCAGGTAACCACTACTGGATTAGTAGGACTGCACTCTGTAAGTACTTATAAAAAGTTCCCTTTATGGCATGTATATAAAGATGCATTCCATAACTTGTTTTTATTGGACATTTTATTTATTTACGTTTCAAATGTTATGCCTTTCCTGGTTTCCCCTCCAAAAAACTCCATCCCATCCCCCTCTAATTCCTCCTACTTCTATGAGGTTGCTCTCCCCAAGGACCCATATACTCCCTCCTCACTTCCCTAACATTGCCACACTTGGGGCATAGAACCTTCAGAGGACAAAGGCCCTTCTGCTTTTCTTTAGGGGGTGGCAGTGTTTCCCTGTACAGCACTGGCTGTCCTTGAACTCACTCTGTAGACCAGGCTAGCCTCGAACTCAGAAATTCCCCTGCATCTGCCTCCAAAGTGCTGGGATTAAAGGCATGTGCTATCACTGCCTGGGGTTTTTGGTTTTGTTTTTTGTTTTGTTTTGTGTGTGTGTGTGTGTGTGTGTGTGTGTGTGTGTGTGTGTGTGTGTGTGTGTGTTTAATCAGGTAATCTTTTTGTACAAAAGCAGATGGAGCCATGGCTCCCTTCCATGTGTAGTCTCTGGTTGGGGATTTTGTCCCTGGGAGCTCTGCAGGGTCTGGTTCACCGATATTGTTGTTTTGCCTATGCAGTTGCAAATTTCTTCAGCTCCTTGGATCTTTTCTCTAACTCCATCATTGGGGTCCCTGTGTTCAGTCCAATGGTTCCCTGCTAGCAACAGCATCTGTATTTGTCAGGCTCTGGCAGATCCTCTCAGGAGACAGCTATATCAGGCTCCTGTCAGCAAGCACTTCCTGGCATCCACTATAGTGTCTGGGTTTGGTGACTGCATATGGTATGGATTCCCATGTAGGGCAGTTTCTGGATGGCCTATCCTATAGTCTTTGATTAACTCTTTGTCCCTTTATTTCCTTTGGTTTTTTTTTCCCCAAAACCTCTTTTGAAGAAAAGTTTATTTAAATCCATTAGCTACTTTTTTTTATTTCATATATTTATTTACAATTCAAATGATTTCCCCTTTTCTGGCCTCCCACTCCTAAAAGTCCCATAAGCCATCTTCCCTCCCCCTGATCTCCCATCCACACCTTCCCACTTCCCTGTTCTGATTCTGCCTATATTGCTACACTGAGTCTTTCCAGAACCAGTCCACTCCTCCTTTCTTCTTGTACATCATTTGATGTGTGGATTATGTTTTGGGTATTTCAATTTTCTAGGCTTATATCCACTTATTAGTGAGTGCATACCATGATTAATCTTTTGAGACTGGGTTACCTCACTTAGTATGATGTTCTCCAGCTCCATTCATTTGTCTAACAATTTCATGAATTCATTGTTTCTAATGGCTGAATAGTACTCCATTGTGTATATATACCACATTTTTTTATATCCATTCTTCCGTTGAGGGATACCTGGGTTCTTTCCAGGTTCTGGCTACTATAAATAGGGCTGATATGAACAAAGTGAAACAAAAATCCTTATTACCTGCTGGGGAATCCTCTGGGTATATGCCCAGGAGTAGTATAGCAGGATCCTCCGGAAGTGACATGTCCAGTTTCCTGAGGAACCGCCAGACTGATTTCCAGATTGGTTTTACCAATTTGCAACCACACCAGCAGTGGAGGAGTGTTCCTCTTTCTCCACATCCTTGCCAACACCTGCTGTCTCCTGAGTTTTTAATCTTAGCCACTCTGACTGGGATAAGGAGAGCGGAGGGGAATAAAGCCTGGACTGTTAAAATAAAGATTAAATAATAATAATGATCATAATCATGAAAACTGATCAACAGAGACATTCAACCTCTGCAACTGAACAAGTAGTAGATTCTTACTCTAGTAGACCACATGAAACCATTGTTGTTTTAGGGTTAGCACAACCTATAAGCCATTATAACAAATCATTGCCTTTATAAATATATAGAAAGACTCATTGTATAAGTTCTGCTTCTAGCCAGGTGGTGATGGTGCACACCTGTAATCCCTACACTCTAGGAGGAAGAATCAGGCCAATTTCTGAGTTCAAGGCCAGCCTGCTCTGCAGAGTAAGTTCCAGGATAGCCAGGCCTATACAGAGAAACCCTGTCTCAAAAAAAAAAAAAGTTCTGCTCCTCTAGAGAATGCTGACAAATACAGAAGGTAAAGCAAAGAAAGAGATCATTAGCAAGTATACTTGGGAAAACTGGAATACTGAAGTATTGCAGCCATCTGATGGAAATCATTAGAAATGAAAGTATTATGTGCTGGGGTATACTCTACTTTTAATGTTTCTAGGGAGCTGAAACCACATATTTCTGAGGTCAAGGTTGTGATGTGTACTCTTGGTTGCCACTTGAAAATATCTAGATAAAACAAATATCAACACAGGAGGACACATCTCTGAGATATTTTCTGATTGAATTTTGTTAATGACTTCTAGGCAAGAAAGGAGGGTGGAAAACATACACCCTTAATCCAGATCCTTAGCCGGGATGACACACCTTTAATCCTGGACATGCCTTCTGCTGGACAGTGGAAGACATATACCCTTAATCCAGATCCTAAGCCAGGATGACACACCTTTAATCCTGGACACGCCTTCTGCTGGAGGTGTGTATAAGGACATGGAAGCGTGAAGATTTACCCATTTTTCAGCTTCTCCTCAACTTGTTCACACATCCATCTCTACACTGGCATTGGAGCCAAATGCTTCCAGTTTGCAGCCTATAAAGAACATCTGAGACTCTCTAGTGGGACTGCAAAACTAAAAGACTCTTAAAGTTTTTATCTTCAGGTAACCATTGCTGGATTAGTAGTACTGTACTCTGTAAGTACTTCCAAAAATTCCCTTTATGACATGTATATATAGATGCATTCCATAACTTGTTTTTTATTGGACATTTTATTTATTTACGTTTCAAATGTTATGCCTTTCCTGTTTCCCTTCCAAAAAACTCCATCCCTTCCCCCTCTATTTCCCCCTCCTTCTATGAGGTTGCTCTCCCCAAGGACCCAATACTCCTTCCTCACTCCCGTAACATTGCCACACTTGGGGCATAGAACCTTCAGAGGATAAAGACCCTTCTGCTTTTCTTTGGGGGTGGGGCAGTGTTTCATCTTATAGCACTGGCTGTCCTGGAATTCACTCTGTAGACCAGGCTAGCCTTGAACTCACAAATCCACCTGCATCTGCCTCCAAAGTGCTGGGATTAAAGGCCTGTGCTGTCATTGCCTGGGGGTTTTTGTTTTTGTATTTTGTTTTGTTTTGTGTGTGTGTATTTGTTTGTTTGTTTGTTTAATCAGGCAATCTTTTGGTACAAAAGCAGATGGAGTCATGGCTCGCTTCCATGTGTAGTCTCTGGTTGGGGCTTTGGTCCCTGGGAGCTCTGCAGGGTCTGGTTCATTGATATTGTTGTTTTGCCTATGCAGTTGCAAACTTCTTTGGCTCCTTGGATCTTTTCTCTAACTCCATCATTGGGGTCCCTGTGTTCATTCCAATGGTTCCCTGCTAGCAACAGCATCTGTATTTGTCAGGCTCTGGCAGATCCTCTCAGGAGACAGCTAGATCAAGCTCCTGTCAGCAAGCACTTTCTTGGCATCCACTATAGTGTCTGGATTTGGTGACTGCATATGGTATGGATTCCCAGGTAGTGCAGTTTCTGGATGGCCTTTCCTGTGGTCTTTGATTAACACTTTGTCCCTTTATTTCCTTTTTTTTCCCCAAGACCTCTTTTGGAGAAAAGTTTATTTAAATCCATTAGCTACTTTTTTTTTAATTTGATATATTTAATTACAATTCAAATGATTGCCCCTTTTTTGGCCTCCCACTTCCAAAAGTCCCATAAGCCATCTTCCTTCCCCCTCATCTCCCATCCACCCCTTTCCAATTCCCTGTTCTGGTTCTGCCCTATACAGCTACACTGAGTCTTTCCAGAACTAGTCCACTCCTCCATTCTTCTTGTACATCATTTGACTTGTGGATTATGTTTTGGGTATTTCAATTTTCTAGGCTAATATCCACTTATTTGTGAGTGCATACCATTATTAATCTTTTGAGACTGGGTTACCTCACTTAGCATGATGTTCTCCAGCTCCATTTATTTGTTTAAGAATTTCATGAATTCATTGTTTCTAATGGCTGAATAGTACTCCATTGTGTATATATACCACACTTTTTTATATCCATTCTTCTGCTGAGGGATACCTGGGTTCTTTCCAGGTTCTGGCTACTATAAATAGGGCTGCTATGAACAAAGTGGAACAAGAATCCTTATTACCTGCTGGGGAATCCTCTGGGTATATGCCCAGGAGTAGAATAGCAGGATCCTCTGGAAGTGACATGTCCAGTTTCCTGAGGAACCGCCAGACTGATTTCCAGACTGGTTTTATGAATTTGCAACCACACCAGCAGTGGAGGAGTATTCCTCATTCTCCACATCCTTGCCAACACCTGCTGTCTCCTGAGTTTTTAATCTTAGCCACTCTGACTGGGGTAAGGTGAAATCTCAGGGTTGTTTTGATTTGCATTGGAGAGGAACAATTTTGGGGTTTAAATTTTGTTGATAGGTAAGTTCCCCATCTCTCAATAGGAGGTTGTGCTTGACCTCTGGTTATGGGTTCTATAGTTTCTTACTATACTTTTTTTCGGTGTTTCAGTTAATAGTATCCCCATTGGGTCCTGGGAGCCCCTCACTTCCCTGGCTTCTGAGATTTTCTGGTGGCTCCTGCATGCTTTCCATCCTCCATTGATATACACTCTCTTCAAATTCTGAAGATCTATACGTCTACTGTCTCTTCCCATACCTGATGCTGCCCCACTTTATATCCCTTCTACTTTCTCTCTTTCTCCTTAGATCCCTAACATGTTCTACCTCCCTTGATTATTTTATTCTCCCTTTTAAGAAAGACTGAATTATTCACGCTTTGGTCTTCCTTCTATTAAAGCTTCAAAAGACCTGGGAATTCAATCTTGAGAATGCTAACCACTTTGCCTAATTCTCAATTTATGAGAGACTACATACCATTTTTGTCCTTTTGTGATTGGTTTACCTAACTCAGGATAATATTTTCTAGTTCCATCCACTTCCCTGAGAATTTCCTTGAGTCATTGTTGAGTACAACCCCATGGTGTCAATGTATGACATTCACTGTATCCATTTCTTTGTTGAGGGATATCTGGATTGTTTCCAGCTTGCAGCTATTAAAAATAATGCTGCAATTAACATAGTGGATCATATATCCTTGTTATATATTGGGGCATCTTTTGGGTATATGCCCAGGAGTTGTATAGCTGGGTCCTCAGGTAGTACTATTTCCAATTTTTTGAGGAACTGCCAGACAGATTTCCAGGTTTGTTGTACCATCTTGTGATCCCACCAGCAATGGAGGAGTGATTCTCTTTCTCCAAGTCCTTTTCAGCATCTGCTATCACTTTAGCTTTGATCTTAGCCATTCTGATTGGTAAGAGGTGGAGTCTCAGGGTTGTTTTGATTTGCATTTCACTGATGACTAAGGATATTGAACATTTCCTTAGGTGATTCTTGGCCATTTGAGATTCCTCAGTTAAAAATTCTGTTACTCTCTGTAACCCATTTTTAATAGGGTTATTTTGTTCTCTGTGTTCTAATTTATTTATTGAATATATACTATATATAGTATATTGAATAGATAGAGAGAGACTGGGCAGGCATGACTTATCCTTGATTATGCTGAAATTGCTTCAATTTTCTCGCCGTTTAGTTTGATCTTGGCTACTGGTTTGCTTTTACTAGGTTTAGGTGTGAGCCTCTTTCTAGAGCTCAAGAGTTGTTTTGATTCTTCAGATTTATCTTTGAGAAAGACCAGGGTAAATCCTACCACCTACTATGTCACTACTTAGGGCATGAAGAAAAGCCCAGTTTTGTCCTGCTTAGACTTATGAAAAAGATTTCAAGGAAACTTTCTACATTTTGCCACATGTTTCAGTCAATATTTGGATGATTTTATTCTCTTCCCATAATTTTTATTATTATTTAATAATCATAAACAAAAATATAGAATTTTTATTCATAAATTTATAAATTTAAAAAATATAAAATATTTTAAAACTGAGGGATGTTGAATGGTATCAAGTAGAGAGTAGCCTGCAGCTATGTTATATGATAATGTTAAGAAATAGAGACCTGAGCCAGTTTTCAGGCAAAATTTTCCATCTCTGTAAGTTAGAGACAAAAGAATTCTCATTTTGAGACTTTTTTAAAAAGTAAAAGACTTTTAAAAAAACAAGTTGCCTTGTAACATCTTGGAATCTTCTTGGTGGGAGGAGGTCCCAAGTTTCCTGGGAGAGGGCTGGATGTTGAGCAGAACACCTAATAAGTGTTTTAATCAGTGATGCTTTTGTAAAGATACCATCACAAAACACCAGAGGATACTTTTTGGAGCATTTTCTAATTGGTGAAAAGGTGAAAGATTGTGCTAGCAGTTGCCAAGTTTTAATTTCATGTATTACAAGTTTCTGAATTAATTTCAAGAGTATACCTATCCATCCAAACTTTACACTTATTTTTTTAAACTACATGTTGTGACAAATCATATTGATGGTTATGATGGTGATAATTATGATGATGATATGATTTTTATTTTTTCTTTCACTTTTTCTTTCTCTCCTTTCTTTGTTTCTTTGTTTCTTTCTTTATTAAATATTTGATTTCATCACTCCATTTTTTAAATTTAAAATTAGATTTTTCTCTCATTTTGTCCATCCTTAGACCAGGTTCCATAAGCTGTGTGGATATAATCCTAGACAATGTGGTCCTATTGTCAGTATGCTGACAGTGAACCTGTCTCTTTGCATTAGTCTATATTATTTGAGTAACTTGATGGGACCCCAGAGAAGAAGAATACTAGAGAATGCAGCAGATTCCTTCCCCAGGGAGACTTGCCTGGATTCAAAATTGGCCACACCAGGTCATGTATTGAGATTCCCATTATTGAGATTACCCTCATATGCACTATAACTCTCCATTGCAAGAGGTTTCAACAACACCATACACTTTTATATTCATTTACAATCTTCATCCAAAACAACCCTCACATGAATTCTACTACTCCTTTACAAACCCACCACAATTCCTCCCAAAAATCCTATACTACATTCTCTTCCAAGATGGATGAGTACAATATTGTAGGTGCGCATTGGCCATTAAGTAAATGGTAGTAGGCAAGCTAACACCCAAGAACCTAAGAGACTGGTGAGCTGGGAGCACCTTCTGAGTTCTAAGAGCCTGGGATGAAATGTTTAAACAAGCTCTCTAGATATGAGGCCCTACCCACTGAAAGGTATGGCCTACCAAATCATAGAATTGTAACTTCTGACCACCTCAGGATGAGCTTTACACAAGGAGACCCCAGAGCAATAGAGTTGAATTTTACTTGACCATTCCACATTCATCCGAACCAAAGAACGTGTGAAGCCCTGGCATCCAGCACACATTTTCTGTCTTCTTTCTACCATGTAACTTCTGTCTGTCCAAGGAATGTGTGTATTCTCAAGGACTTTAAGCTCTCACAGTGGGATATCTAGTTCAGCTCAGTGTTCTCCTTTTCCCAACAGTGTAAGAACATGGAGAGTTCCTACACCTTCTGTGAAGACTATATGGAGATGGCAGAAAACACAGTTGCTTCCCAGCCAGGATCCTGGAATACCCAGCCTTCCCCTGTGGGGTCCAGCCAGCTTATTTCAGGTCAGAGCTCAGATATCCCTACCTGGAAACAAACAGTGATGGCATCAACATCCTGTAGCAACCAAGATGCAGCCTGTACTCTGAGTTCAACAGCACACCTGGGAGAATCCAATGATTTCCAGTTTGGAGAGCCAAGTGAGACCTCTTTTTGGTACCAGCAAGTTGTGTCTGCTGAGCAGAAAATCTCCCCTGCAGGCCCTCAGCACATGCAGCTCAACAGCACCCCGAAGACATGCCTCTCTCATTCCAAGAAGGGAGCAGTACTTGACACCATGGATACTCTCTACAATGAAGGCTACTGGAAGAGGACACTGAACTCTGACAAGACCCTCTTGTTCACAAATACAGACATGTGTTTGAATCCCAGGATTAACTTTGGTAATCATCAAAAGGTGCTTTCTGGAAGTCATGCAGCCCAGGACCCAAATGTAGATCACTCCCTTGCTTCTAAACATGACCAGATTTTCAGTGGTGAACATGAGATGCCTTTCCATGGTAACCAGACCAGCTACAATCAGATGACACCAAGGAATGGAGGGCATCTGACTCTCTATGGGAATCAGATGACATCACCCAGTTATACACAGGCCCCTTATCCTAATCAAATCATAACATCCTTTTCTGAACAGAATTGTTTTGGGAATCACCAGGAGAGCCCAGTAGCTGACAATGAATACTATGGAAATCAGATGATACTGCCAAATGGAAACCAGGTTTTCTCTGAGCCTCAGATGAGAATTAACTGTGACCAAACAAATGACCAAATAAAATCCTTCAGTGTTCAGAATGTCTTCAAAGATCAGGAGAATCTCCTCAGTTGTGAGCACTCCTTCTCTGGGTATCAGACATCAGGGTACAGATGTGACCAGGATTTGATTGTGAATCACCAGGTATCAATTTCATTTGCGGGCCAGCCTTTCTATGAGTTTCAGAAAGAGACTTCCAGTTTTGACACCACTTTTCATGGGTCTAAGAGGACAACATCCAGTCCAGAAGACAACCTGGCTAGCCATTCAGAGACAAGTCCCAGTTCTGAAGAGATATTCTATTTGGGTAAGATAAAGACCTCTTTTGATGAAAATGTCTGCCCAAGTCAGAATGGAACACCCAATCTGGAAGGAAGCCTTGATTGGCAGGTGATTTCACTTAGTCCCCAAGCCTCATATGTGGATGAAAACTCTTATCCTTCACGTTCCCCTTTGGTCCAAAGACAACCTCAGGAAAATTCTTCAGCTTCCAGTTTGGTCCAGGTACAACGTCCAGAGATGAAGTCAGACACCAAGACCAAGATCCCTGTGTCCCAGAAGAACCCTCCTCCTTTGAAGATCTTCGCCTGTACCTACAAGGATTGCCAGAAATCATACAAAAAGTCTCACCACCTCAAAAACCACATGAAGAAACACACAGGTCAGAAGGATTATGCCTGTGTAGAGCCTGGATGCAAATGGAAATTCTTCCGCTCAGGAGATCTCAAGAGACACAAGCAAAAGCACAGTGGGGAGAGGCCCTACCCCTGTGACGTGTGCAACAAAAGCTATTCCAGACCGTATTATCTCAAAAAGCATCAGAGGAGCCATCTTCAAACATCACCCATCACTGCAACCTGAATTCCCACTCCCCTCCCCATACCATATCATATTACACTAACATATTTCTTCCTTCTTCTCAGTCACCATACCTGACCACTAATCAAGTACTTTGGGGATAATAGTGGGCCCCAGCAATGGACTCACTCAAATATTCCCAAGAGATTTTTTTTCAAGGAAAGCAGAGATGTAATGACAAAACTGTAGCTAGCCTGAATCAAAATTGTATACACTGAAATTTTATTATCAAGTTAAACATAAAATTATAAATACTTTAAAAAGTAAGAAACTTTTCATTGTCTCAGTTCACATTCCTGAATTTGAAATCAAATGCCATGTTTATAATAGGAAGACATAATAACTTCAGTGTGTTCAAAAAATATTTGCTTGAAAATCACTAAAAGTGATAAACATGCTACCTCCAACTCAAATATTCACAAAACACATGTGAGACAAAGGAAGTGGAAAATCTCAATATTATGAAAATCCAACAGTCCAATTGAACTAGATGTGGAGATATTTCACTGAAGAAATTTAGGTGAAATCAGACAAGTGAAGAAGAGTCATTGTGCTTGCCCAATGCAAAATCTCAAAACCACACTCATGTATCATCATATACAATGGCAAATACAAAAACAAAACAAACAAGCAACTTTCCTCCACCCAACTTGAAAATCCTAAAGATAGACTATATTCTGGGTAATGCTCCATTTTACACATTCCAGAGGACAAAACAACAAACCAGAAATTGACTCCATCAGATAGAGCAGTGGCAGGGCCTGTGAGATTTTTTGGTTTGTTTTTTTTTTTTTTTGTTTTTTTTTTTTTTTTTTTGTTTTTTTTTTTTGTATTTATTGTTTAAATTTTTATTAGATATTTACTTTATTTACATTTCAAATGTTATCCCCTTTCCACTTTTTCCCTCTTTTTCCCTCACTTTTCCACATGTGCAAGGACTTTTCCTCTCATTGACACCTGACCACCCCATCCTCTGCTACATATGCAACTGGGGTCATGGGTCCCTCCATGTGTACTCAGTGGTTGGTGGCTAAATCCCTAGGAGCTCTGGGAGTCCTGATTTGTTCATGTTGTTGTTCCTCCTATGGGGCTGTAAACCCCATCAGCTCCTAGGGTCCTTTCTCTAGTTCCTCCATTGGGAAGCCTGTGCTCAGTTCAATGGTAGGCTAAGAGCATTCACACTGTATTTGGCAGGAACTGGCAGAACCCCTCAGAAGACAACTATATCAGGCTCCTGTCAGCTAGAACTTCTTGGCATCCACAATAGTGTCTGGGTTTGGTAATTGTATATTAAATGGATCCCCAGGTATGGCAGTCTCTGGATGGTTTTCCTTCAATCTGCTACACACTGTCTCTGTATTTCCTCCCATAGGTATTTTGTACCCCTTTTAAGAAGGACCAAAGTGTCCACACTTTGGTTTTCCTTCTTCTTGAACTTTATGTGGTCTCTATTATATCTTGGGTATTCCTGCCTTCTGGGGCAATATTCACTTATCAGTGAGCATACCATATGTGTTCTTTAGTGATTGACTGGTTTAAGTCACTCAGAATGTTATTTTCTAGCTCCATCAGTTTGCCTAAGAATTTCATGAAGACATTGATTTAATAGCTAAGTAGTACTCCATTGTTTAAAGATACCACATTTTCTGTATCCATTCCTCTCTTGAGGGATATCCTGGCCCTTTCCTGCTTCTGTCTGTTATAAGTAAACCTGCTATGAAACAAGTGGAGCATGTGTCCTTATTACATGTTGGAGCAACTTCTGGGTATATGCCCAGGAGTGTTATATCTGGGTCCTCAGGTACTACTATGTCCGATTTTCAGAGGAACTGCCAAACTGATAAATAAATAAATGGAAATCTAACTACTGAGAAAAAGTTAGCAACTTAAATTTCATTTAGACACACTAAAAGAGGTCAATCTGTTTTCTTCAGTGGAGTCACACCAGACAGATCAAGCACTACAGGGAAGGCCTCATGTTCAGAAGAAGGTGACTTACCAAAAATGGGTTACATGTTGTTTTGCATGTGAGCTTTTTTTTTTTTTTAAATTACAGGTTAGTTTTCTTTGTTTTTTTTTTTTTTTTTTTTTTTTTTTTTTTTTTTTTTTTTGATTTTTTTGGTGTGTGTGTCCATTAATTTTTTTATTTTTTCTTTGGAGAAGGAACTTAAAAGTTGGGTGGGTAGGAACAGGAATAGAATCTGGAAGGAGTTAGAGGAGGAAAAGAATATCTTAAAAATATATTTAGATTTAAAAATGTTTTAAATTATGAAGTATATTATGAAAATTTAAATATGTGTAGTTCAATGTATTTTAATTATAAGGAAATTAATAAAAATGCTGTTATTTAGGTAGACTATCATGTCATCTGCAAATAATGATAGTTTGACTTCTTCCTTTCCAATTTGTATCCCTTTGACCTCCTTATGTTGTCGAATTACCTGAGCAGTACCTCAAGTACAATATTGAAAAGATAAGGAGAGAGGGGGAAGCCTTGTCTAGTCCCTGATTTTAGTGGGATTGCTTCAAGTTTCTCTCCATTTAGTTTGATGCTGGCTACCGGTTTGCTGTATATTGCTTTTACTATGTTTAGGTATGGGCCTTGAATTCCCGTTCTTTCCAAGACTTTAAGCATGAAAGGATGCTGAATTTTGTCAAATGCTTTTTCAGCATCCAATGAAATGACCATGTTGTTTTTTTCTTTGAGTTTGTTTATGTAGTGGATTGCATTGATGGATTTCCGTATATTAAACCAACCCTGCATTCCCGGGATAAAGCCTACTTGATCATGGTGGATGATCGTTTTGATGTGTTCTTGGATTCGGTTGGCAAGAATTTTATTGAGTATTTTTGCATCGATGTTCATAAGGGAAATAGGTCTGAAGTTCTCTTTCTTTGTTGGATCTTTGTGTGGCTTTGGTATCAGCGTAATTGTGGCTTCGTAGAAGGAATTGGGTAGTGTGCCTTCTGTTTCTATTTTGTGGAATAGTTTGAAGAGTATTGGTGTTAACTCTTCTTTGAAGGTCTGATAGAATTCTGCATTGAAATCATCTGGTCCTGTGCTTTTTTTGGTTGGAAGACTTTCTATGACTCCTTCTATTTCTTTAGGCGTTATGGGACTGTTTAGATGATCTATTTGGTCCTGATTTAATTTTGGTATTTGGTATCTGTCAAGGAAATTGTCCATTTCCTCCAGATTCTCCAGTTGTTTTGAGTACAGGCTATTGTAGTAGGATCTGATGATTTTTTGGATTTCCTCAGTTTCCGTTGTTATATCTCCCTTTTCATTTCTAAGTTTGTTAATTTGGATACTTTCTCTGTGCCCTTTGGTCAGTCTGGCTAAGGGTTTATCTATCTTGTTGATTTTCTCAAAGAACCAGCTCCTGGATTCGTTAATTCTTTGTACGGTTCGCTTTGTTTCCAATTGATTGACTTCAGCCCTGAGTTTGATGATTTCCTGCCTTCTACTCCTCCTGGGTGAATTGGTTTCTTTTTGTTCCAGGACTTTCAGGTGTGTCATTAAGCTGCTAGTGTATGCTCTCTCCATTTTCTTTTTGGAGGCACTCAGTGCTATGAGTTTACCTCTTAGCACTGCTTTCATTGTGTCCCAAAGATTTGGGTACCCAATAAACTCCACTAGAGAACTCCTACAGTTGATAAACAACTTCAGCAAAGTGGCAGGTTATAAAATCAACTCAAGCAAATCAGTGGCCTTCCTATACTCAAAGGATAAGCAGGCTGAGAAGGAAATTAAGGAAATGACCCCCTTCGCAATAGCCACAAACAGTATAAAGTATCTTGGGGTGACTCTTACCAAACATGTGAAAGATATTTACGGCAAGACCTTCAAGACTCTGAAGAAGGAAATGGAAGAAGACCTCAAAAAATGGGAAAACCTCCCATGCTCATGGATCGCCAGAATCAATATAGTTAAAATGGCCATTTTTCCAAAAGCAATATACAGATTCAATGCAATACCCATCAAAATCCCAACTCAATTCTTCACAGTTAGAAAAAGCAATTAACAAATTCATCTGGAATAACAAAAAACCCGGGATAGCTAAAACTATTCTCAGCAACAAAAGAAATTCTGGGGGAATCAGTATCCCTGACCTCAAGCAATACTACAGAGCAATAGTGTTAAAAACTGCATGGTATTGGTACAGTGACAGGCAGGCAGATCAATGGAACAGGATTGAAGATCCAGAAATGAACCTACACACCTATGGCTACTTGATCCTCGACAAAGGGGCTGAAAACATCCAATGGAAAAAACTTAGCCTTTTCAACAAATGGTGCTGGTTCAACTGGAGGTCAGCATGCAGACGAATGCGAATTGATGCATCTTTATCGCCTTGTACTAAGCTCAAATCCAAATGGATCAAGGACCTCCACATAAAGCCAGACACTCTGAAGCTAATAGAAAAGAGACTGGGGAAGACCCTTGAGGACATTGGTACAGGGAGAAAGTTTCTGAACAGAACACCAATAGCATATGCTCTAAGATCAAGAATTCACAAATGGGACCTCATAAAATTACAAAGTTTCTGTATGGCAAAGGACACCATCAAAAGGACAAATCGGCAACCAACAAATTGGGAAAAGATCTTCACCAATCCTACATCAGATAGAGGGCTAATATCCAATATATATAAAGAACTTAAGAAGTTAGACTCCAGAAAACCAAACAACCCTATTAAAAATGAGGTACAGAGTTAAACAGGGAATTCTCACCTGAAGAACTTTGGATGGCAGAGAAGCATCTTAAAAAATGCTCAACTTCATTAGTCATTAGGGAAATGCAAATCAAAACAACCCTGAGATTTCACCTTACACCAGTCAGAATGGCTAAGATTAAAAATTCAGGAGACAGCAGGTGTTGGAGAGGATGTGGAGAAAGAGGAACACTCCTCCACTGCTGGTGGGGTTGCAAATTGGTACAACCACTCTGGAAATCAGTCTGGCGGTTCCTCCGAAAACTGGGCACCTCACTTCCAGAAGATCCTGCTATACCACTCCTGGGCATATACCCAGAGGATTCCCCACCATGTAATAAGGATACATGCTCTACTATGTTCATAGCAGCCCTATTTATAATTGCCAGATGCTGGAAAGAACCCAGGTATCCCTCAACAGAAGAGTGGATGCAAAAAATGTGGTATATCTACACAATGGAGTACTATTCAGCCATTAGAAACAATGAATTCATGAAATTCTTAGGCAAATGGATGGAGCTAGAAAACATCATACTAAGTGAGGTAACCCAGACTCAAAAGGTGACTCATGGTATGCACTCACTAATAAGTGGATATTAACCTAGAAAACTGGAATACCCCAAACATAATCCATACATCAAATGAGGTACAAGAAGAAAGGAGGAGTGGCCCCTTGTTCTAGAAAGACTCAGTGAAGAAGTATAGTGCAAAACCAGAACAGGGAAGTGGGAAGGGGTGGGTGGGAGGACAGGGGGAGAAAAGCGGGCTTATGGGACTTTCGGGGAGTGGGGGGCTAGAAAAGGGGAAATCATTTGAAATGTAAATAAAAAATATATCGAATAAAAAAAAGAGGAAAAAAGTGCTGTTATATCTGTGATGAGTTTTCTTAATATTTATTTTTATTTAATAACTTATTTATTAAATTTCTCTATTAAAAATAAATAAAATATTTTCCTAAATTCATTGAAGTTAAAGAATTACATGAAATTCTGACAGTACAATAGTATGAATGATTGTCAAATTATATATGAAAAAAGATTGCAATTATTTATTAGTAATAGTAGATGGAAAACACCATATAGTCTTTAAGCAATTAATGAAAAAACAGGCAACAACAACAATAACAGAACATGCAAAGCCATTGAGATAAAAGATATTAGTGTCCTGTCCAGAACTGCCAGGCTAACAGAATAGGTTTGATGGGAAGAAGTGATTCCAACAATGCAGCTACAGAGACTTGATGTCACAGAGAGGAATTTGGTCTTGTAATGATATCAACAACATTTTTTCCTCCACTGGATATTTTCTTTATTTACATTTCAAATGTCATCCCCTTTGCAGGTCTCCTCTCTGGAACCCCTATCCCATCCCTCCTCCTCCTGCATCTCCACCACCCACACACCCACTACTGCCTTTCTGCCCTGGCCTTCCGCTATATTAGGGCATGAAATCTCTCAGGCACAAGGGCTGTTTCTTCCACTTATGTCCAACAAGGCCATCTTCTGCCACTTATGTGGGCAGAGCCATGGGATCCTCCATGTGTACTCTTTGGTTGGGTGTCCAGTCCTGAGGAGCTCCTAGATATCAAAACTCTTAAGTCTGTTAAATATAAAGTTTCAAATCTTAGCTAGAGTAATAAAGCAAGAAAAAGAGATACAGGGAATACAATAAGAGGGAAGAAGTCAAATAATATCTATTTGCAGGTAACATAAACTTATACCCCCCCAAAAAAGGAAAAAAAAAAAAAAGAAGACAGTAAACACCTGAGAAGAAAACTCTTAAACCTAGGGAGAGAGAGATGGTTCACTGGTTATGAGAATTTGCTGCTCTTGCAGAAGAATAGAGTTTGTTCCTAGAATGCATAGGATGTCTCATTATCCCCTGTCTCTACCGTTCAAGGCAATCCAAAGCCCTCTTCTAGCTTTCTTGGGCATTGAATGCATGTAGTATACACACATTAACACAGACAAATCACTCTTGTATGTAAAAAAAAACAGTAAATGATGAAATATTCATTTTCTAAAACATATAAAAGTAACACACAGGTCAAACAGGATATATATATATATATATGTATATATATACATACACACACACACACACACACAAACATACACACACATATGTCTGTATGTAGCAACACTTAATGTAATAAAAGAGGACATAAATTCGAAAGAGATAAAATATATATGAGAGAGATTTGAGGAAGGAAAGAAAAAGGAGTAAGAAATGATGTACTGATGTTGTACATCAAAACAAAAACAAATACAAAAAAGAGAATATGTTACAGCTATTAAACACATTCTGCAAATTGTCAAGATAAAATTCAACACACACATACACATAAAACCAAAAAATAAAACCCCCACACAATAGTCTTCTTAGCGAATAACAAAACACATTGAAAATAAATCCTATTCACAATAGTCTTTAAAGAGTGGCAATAGGAACATTTCTGGGTTAAAAACATTGAGATGCCTGTGTGACCCCGTCCTTCCACCAGGAGCCTTTCCTGTCCAAAGGAAGAACAGGGGGAAAGGAACAGGGATTGAAAGACTGGCCTTCCTGGGACTGCCCAAGCAGGGGATCCACCATGTCTGCAGATGACAAACCCAACACTCCTGCAGTCAAGCCTCACCTGCTGACAGTAAACTAGTATGATAGATCCTTGGGAGGTCAGGTCAGCAACTGACCAATACAGATATGGATGCTTGGAGCCAACCATCATACTGAGCTCAGGGAACCTGGTGGTGGAGCTGACAGAACAGGAGGAGCAGAGGGAGATTACAACCCTGTTGGAAGAACAATATAGGCTTGCATAACTACCCAGTTCTCCCAGAGTCTAGACCATCTACTAGGGAATGAACTTGAAGGTATCGATGGCACCAGATACATGTATAGCAGAGCATGGACTTGCCTGACAGCAATGGGAGGAGAGGACCTTGGACCTGGGGAAGTTTAATGCCCCAGTGTATGGGTATACTGCAGCAGTAGGCTGGGAAGAATGTAGGTGGGTGTAAAATCACCTTCATAGAGGCAAAGGGGTGGGGGGTGGGGGTGGGACGGGAGATGTTGGATGGCAAGATTGTGGAGGGGTTACTGGGAAGTGGGATATCATGGAAGGGTGTTAAGTGAAAGGGTAACCAGCAAGTGTGATATCATTATCATTATCCAAATGCTTCCTAGAGGGAACTGGTATCCCAGGATTTCTGACACACAGGCTTGTGGGAGGGACAAGCCACAGGCAGAGAGAGAAAGACCAACTAACACCAGGGATAACTAGTTGGCAAGAGGCAAGTACAGGAACAGAACCCAAAGCTACTTGGCATATGCAAAGTATCAGAACCCATTTTTTTCCACCACAGTGATTCCAGGATACACCAACACATCATAAAAGCAAGACTCTTATTTAAAATCACATCTCATGATAATGATTCAGGACATTAAGCAGGACATAAATATCTCAGTCAAAGAAATACAGGACAACAGTACCTGAGCTGCAATTGTACCCAGGATCAGGCATAGCACTGGGGGATTAACAGAAAACACAGGCATGGGTCATTCTGTAAGAAGAATGCCAAAGCTTTAATGTGAGTCCAGCAATATGTATACTAGAGGCCAGGGAAGGGAACAGGAAAAATCAAGTATAGCCATAAGCCAGGCAGCTGGGAAGTCCATACAACACCAGGCAGGAGGGCAGGAATCAAGCTAAGCCATGGGATGTTTTGCTCTCAAGAAACCTATGCAAACAGCTCATCTGGGGGCATTGAGCCAAGCTCCCTGGTTCCCAACAACAGGAAAACCCAGTTAAACAGTTAGAAGCCCTTAAAGAGAAAACACAAAAAACCCTTAAAAAAATACATGAAAGCACAATCAAGCAGATGAAGGAATTTAGCAAAACCATATATGATCTCAAACATGAAATAGAAACAATAAAGAAATCTCAAAGAGAGCCCACCATGGAGATAGAATACCTAGGAACTAGATCAGGAGATAAAGATACAAGCATCATCAACAAAATACAAGAGATAGAAGAGAGAATCTCAGGTGCAGAACATAACATAGAAAACATTGTCACAAGAGTCAAAGAAAATGCAAAATCTAAAAAGCTCCTAAGCCAAAACATCTGGGAAATCTAGGACACAATAAAAAGAAAAAACCTAAAAATAATAGGTATAGAAGAAACTGAAGATTCCCAATTTAAAGGGCCAGTAAATATTTTCAACAAAATTATAGAAGAAAACTTTCCTAACATATAGAAATGGATGCCCATGAACATACAAGAAACCTACAGAACTCCAAAAAGACAGGACCAGAACAGAAATTCTTCATGTCACATAATACTCAAAACACAGAATGCAAGAAAGAATATTAAAAGCAGTAATGGAAAAAGATTAAGTAACATATAAAGGCAGAGCATTCAGAATTACACCAGACTTCTTGCTGGAGACTATAAAAGCCAGAAGATCCTGGGCAGATGTCATACAGAAACAAAGAAAATACTAATGACAGCCCATGCTACTATACCCAGCAAAACTCTCAATTATCATAGCTGGAGAAATCAAGATGTTCCATGATAAAAATAAATTTAAGCAACATCTTTCCATAAATAAAGACCTACAAAAGATAGTAGATGGAAACCTTTAACAAAAGATAAGAAACTACATGCTAGAAAAATGCAAGAAAATAATACTTTTTCAGCAAAGCCAAAATATAGCCACACAAACATAAACCTTCATCAACAAAAATAACAGGAAGCAACAATCAATAGTACTTAGTAAATATTTCTTAAGATCAATGGGTCAATTCCACAATAAACAGACATACACTAACAGACTGGATTCATAAACAGGACCCAGCATTTTGTTGCATACAGGAAAAGCATCTCAGTGTCAAAGAAAGTCACTACTTTAGAGTAAAGGACTGGAAAACAATCTTCCAAACATATGGTCCCAAGAAAGAAGCTGGAATAGCCATTCTCATGCTAAATAAAAACAACTTTCACCCAGGAGTTTTCAAAAAGGATGAGGAAAGACACTTTTCACTTAATTTTGAATATCTATGCACCAGATGCAAGGGTGACACATTCATAACAAAAATAATCTACTAAAGCTCAAAGTACACATTGCACTTCACACAATAATAGTGGGAGCCCCACTCTCATCAATGGACAGACCATGGAAACACAAATTAAACAGAGACACATTGAAGGTAACAGAAGTTATGGACCAAATGGATCTGACAGATATCTATAGGACATTTCATCCTAAAAGGAAAGAATAAAACTTCTTTCCAGCACCTCATAGTACCTTCTCCAAAATTGACCATATAATTGTTCCCAAAACAGTCCTCAAAAGATAGAAGATTGAACACATCTCATCAGATCACCATTGACTAAGGCTTGTCTTCAATAGCAAGAAAAACATCAGAAAGCCCACATACCCATGGAAGCTCAACAATGCCCTACTCGATAATAACTTGGTCATGGAAGTAATAAAGAAATTAAAGACTTTTTAGAATTTAATGAAAATAAAAGCACAACATTCCCAAATTCATGGGACACAATGAATGCAGTGCTAATAGGAAAACTCATAGTACTGAGTGCCTCCAAAAAGAAGCTGGAGAGCGCATACACTAGCAGCTGAACAGCACACCTGAAAGCTTTAAAACAGAAAGAACCTTATAAACCCAAGAGGAGTAGACGGCATGAAGTCATCAAACTTAGGGCTAACATCAATGAAGTTGAAACAAATAGAACTACAGAAAGAATGAACAAGACCAGGAATTGGCTCTTAGAGAAAATCAAAAAAAAAAAATAGATAAACCCTTAGCCAGACTAACTAAAAGGCACAGAGACAGTATCCAAATTAACCAAATAAGAAATGAAGGAGGAGATAACAATAGAAACTGAGGAAATTCAAAATATCATCAGAACCTACAACAAAATCCCATATTCAACAAAATTAGAAAATCTGGATGAAATGAATACTTTTTTTAGACAGATTCCAGGTAACAAAGTTAAATCAGGATCAAACAAATCTTCAAAATAGGCCCATAATCCCTAAAGAAATATCAGCAGTCATTAAATTTTTTTTTTGTTTTTTTTTGTTTTTGGGTTTTTTTTGTTTAAAATTTGTTTTATTCGATATATTTTTTATTTACATTTCAAATGATTTCCTTTTTTCTAGCCCTCCCCACTCCCCAAAAGTCCCGTAAGGCCCCTTCTCTCCCTCTATCCTCCCACTCACCCCTTTCCACTTCCCCGTTCTGGTTTTGCTGAATACTGCTTCACTGAGTCTTTCCAGAACTAGGAGCCACTCTTCCTTTCTTCTTGTACCTCATTTGATGTGTAGATTATGTTTTTGGTATTCCAGTTTTCTAGGTTAATATCCACTTATTAGTGAGTGCATACCATGAGTCACCTTTTGAGTCTAGGTTACCTCACTTAGTATGATGTTCCCTAGTTCCATCCATTTGCCTAAGAATTTCATGAATTCATTGTTTCTAATGGCTGAATAGTACTCCATTGTGTAGACATACCTCATATTTGCATCCACTCTTCTGTTGAGGGATACCTGGGTTCTTTCCAGCATCTGGCAATTATAAATAGGGCTGCTATGAACATAGTAGAGCATGTATCCTTATTACATGGTGGGGAATCCTCTGGGTATATGCCCAGGAGTGGTATAGCAGGATCTTCTGGAAGTGAGGTGCCCAGTTTTCGGGAGAACCGCTAGACTGATTTCCAGAGTGGTTGCACCAATTTGCAACCCCACGAGTGTTCCTCCTTCTCCCCACCCTCTCCAACACCTGCTGTCTCCTGAATTTTTAATCTTAGCCATTCTGACTGGTGTAAGGTGAAATCTCAGGGTTGTTTTGATTTGCATTTCCCTAATGACTAATGAAGTTGAGCATTTTTTAAGATGCTTCTCTGCCATCCAAAGTTCTTCAGGTGAGAATTCCCTGTTTAACTCTGTACCTCATTTTTAATAGGGTTGTTTGGTTTTCTGGAGTCTAACTTCTTAAGTTCTTTATATATATTGGATATTAGCCCTCTATCTGATATAGGATTGGTGAAGATCTTTTCCCAATTTGTTGGTTGGCGATTTGTCCTTTTGATGGTGTCCTTTGCCATACAGAAACTTTGTAATTTTATGAGGTCCCATTTGTGAATTCTTGATCTTAGAGCATATGCTATTGGTGTTCTGTTCAGAAATTTTCTCCCAGTACCAATGTCCTCAAGGGTCTTTTCAGAAAAGAAAAGCTTCAGAGTGTCTGGCTTTATGTGGAGGTCCTTGATCCATTTGGATTTGAGCTTAGTACAGGAGACAAGGATGGATCAATTCGCATTCTTCTGCATGCTGACCTCCAGTTGAACCAGCACCATTTGTTGAAAAGGCTATCTTTTTTCCATTGGATGTTTTCAGCCTCTTTGTCGAGGATCAAGTGGCCATAGGTGTGTGGGTTCATTTCTGGATCTTCAATCCTGATCCATTGATCCTCCTGCCTGTCACTGTACCAATACCATGCATTTTTTTTACACTATTGCTCTGTAGTATTGCTTGAGGTCAGGGATACTGATTCCCCCAGACTTTCTTTTGTTGTACAAATAGTTTTAGCTATCCTGGGTTTTTTGTTATTCCAGATGAATTTGAGAATTGCTCTTTCTAACTCTGTGAAGAATTGAGTTGGGATTTTGATGGGTATTGCATTGAATCTGTAGATTGCTTTGGCAAAATGGCCATTTTAACTATATTGTTTCTACCGATCCATGAGCATGGGAGGTTTTCCGATATTTTGAGGTCTTCTTCCATTTCTTTCTTCAGAGTCTTGAAGTTCTTGTCATACAGATCTTTCACATGTTTGGTAAGAGTCACCCCAAGATACTTTATACTGTTTGTGGCTATTGTGAAGGGGGTCATTTCCCTAATTTCTTTCTCAGCCTGCTTATTTGAGTATAGGAAGGCCACTGATTTGCTTGAGTTGATTTTATAACCTGCCATTTTGCTGAAGTTGTTTATCAGCTGTAGGAGTTCTCTAGTGGAGTTTTGTGGATCACTTAGGTAGACTATCATGTCATCTGCAAATAATGATAGGTTGACATCTTCCTTTCCAATTTGTATCCCTTTGACCTCCTTATGTTGTCGAATTGCCTGAGCTAGTACCTCAAGTACAATTTTGAAAAGAGAAGGAGAAAGGGGGCAGCCCTGTCTAGTTCCAGATTTTAGTGGGATCGCTTCAAGTTTCTCTCCATTTAGTTTGATGCTGGCTACCGGTTTGCTTATATAGCTTTTACTATGTTTAGATATGGGCCTTGAATTTCTGTTCTTTCCAAGACTTTAAGCATGAAAGGATGCTGAATTTTGTCAAATGCTTTTTCATCATCCAATGAAATTACCATGTGGTTTTTTTCTTTGAGTTTATTTATGTAGTGGATTGCATAGATGGATTTCCGTATATTAAACCAACCCTGCATTCCTGGGATAAAGCCTACCATGGTGGATGATCGTTTTGATGTGTTCTTGGATTCGGTTGGCAAGAATTTTATTGAGTATTTTTGCATCTATGTTCATAAGGGAAATTGGTCTGAAGTTCTTTCTTTGTTGGATCTTTGTGTGGTTTTGGTATCAGCGTAATTGTGGCTTCATAGAAGGAATTGGGTAGTGTTCCTTCTGTTTCTATTTTGTGGAATAATTTGAAGAGTATTGGTATTAACTCTTCTTTGAAGGTCTGATAGAATTCTGCACTGAAACCATCTGGTCCTGTGCTTTTCTTGGTTGGAAGACTTTCTATCATTCCTTCTATTTCTTTAGGCATTATGGGACTGTTTAGATGATCTATTTGGTCCTGATTTAATTTTGGTATTTGGTATCTGTCAAGGAAATTGTCCATTTCCCCAGATTCTCCAGTTGTGCTGAGTACAGGCTCTTGTAGTAGGATCTGATGATTTTTTGGATTTCCTCAGTTTCTGTTGTTATATCTCCCTTTTCATTTCTAAGTTTGTTAATTTGGATACTTTCTCTGTGCCCTTTGGTCAGTCTGGCTAAGGGTTTATCTATCTTGTTGATTTTCTCAAAGAACCACCTCCTGGTTTTGTTGATTCTTTGTATGGTTCTCTTTGTTTCTACTTGATTGATTTCAGCCCTGAGTTTGATGATTTCCTGCCTTCTACTCCTCCTGGGTGAAATAGCTTCTTTTTGTTCCAGGGCTTTCAGGTGTGTCATTAAGCTGGTAATGTATGCTCTCTCCATTTTCTTTTTGGAGGCACTCAGTGCTATGAGTTTTCCTCTTAGCACTGCTTTCATTGTGTCCCATAGATTTGGGTATGTTGTGTGTTCATTTTCAAGGTGTTCTAAAAAGTCTTTAATTTCTTTCTTTATTTCTTCCTTGACCAAGGTATCATGAGTAGAATATTGTTCAATTTCCATGTGTATGTGGGTTTTCTGTTGTTTCTGTTGCTATTGAAGACCACATTTACTCCATAGTGATCTGATAGGAGGCATGGGATTAGTTCGATCTTCTTATATTTGTTGAGGTCTGTATTGTGACCAATTATATGGTCGATTTTGGAGAAGGTACCATGAGGTGCTGAGAAAAAGGTATATTCTTTTGCTTTAGGATAGAATGTTCTATATATATAACAGATATATATATATAACAGATATATATATATATATGTTAAATCTAATTGGTCCAAAGCTTCAATTAGTTTCATTGTGTCCCTGTTTAGTTTCTGTTTTCCTGATCGGTCCATTGAGGAAAGTGCAGTGTTCAAGTCACCCACAATTATTGTGTTAGGTGCAATGTGTGCTTTGAGCTTTAATAATGTTTCCTTTACGAAAGAGGGTGCCCTTGCATTTGGAGCATAGATGTTCAGGATTGAGAGTTCTTATTGTTGTATTTTTCCTTTGACCAGCAAGAAGTGTCCCTCAGAGTCTCTTTTGATGATTTTGGGTTGAAAGTCAATTTTATCTGATATTAAAATGGCTACTACAGCTTGTTTCCTGAGACTATTTGCTTGTAAAATTGTCTTCCAGCCTTTTACTCTAAGGTAGTGTTTTTCTTTGACTGTTAGGTGTGTTTCCTGTAAGCAGCAAAATGTAGGGTCCTGTTTACGTATCCAGTCAGTTAGTCTATGTGTTTTTATTGGGGCATTGAGTCCATTGATGTTAAGAGATATTAAGGAATAGTGATTGTTACTTCATGTCATTTTTGACGTTATTTTTTAAATTTGATTGGTTAACTTCTTTTGGGTTTGATGAAAGGTTACTATCTTGTTTTTCCAGGGTGATGTTTCCCTCCTTGTATTGGTGTTTTCCTCCTATTATCCTTTGTACGGCTGGGTTTGTTGATAGATATTGGGTAAACTTGGTTTTGTCATGGAATATCTTAGTTTCTCCATCTAAGGTGATTGAGAGTTTTGCTGGATATAGTAGTTTTGGCTCGAATTTGTGTTCTCTTAGAGTCTGCATGAGATCAGCCCAGGATCTTCTAGCCTTCATAGTCTCAGGTGAAAAGTCTGCTGTGATTCTGATAGGTCTTCCTTTATATGTTACTTGGCCTTTTTCTCTTACTGCCTTTTTCTCTTACTGCCTTGTTTAGTACATTTGGTGTTTTGATTATTATGTGACGGGAAGTATTTCTGTTCTGGTCAAGTCTGTTTGGAGTTCTGTAGGCTTCTTGTATATTCATGGGCATCTCTCTCTTTAGGTTAGGGAAGTTTTCTTCCATAATTTTATTGAAGATATTTGCTGGCCCTTTAAGTTGTAAATCTTCACTCTCATCTATGCCTATAATCCTTAGGTTTGGTCTTCTCATTGTGTCCTGGATTTCCTGGATATTTTGGGTTACAAGCTTTTTGCTTTTTGCATTTTCTTTAACTGTTGAGTCCATGGTTTCTATGGTATCTTCAGCATCTGAGATTCTTTCTTCTATCTCTTGTATTCTGTTGTTAATATTTGCATCTATGTCCACTGATTTCTTCCCAAGGCTTTCTATCTCCAAAGTTGTCTCCCTTTGAGTTTTCTTAGTTGTTTCTTCTTCTGATTTTAGATCCTGGATGGTTTTGCTTAGCTCCTTCACTTGCTTGTTTGTGCTTTTCTGTAATTCTTTAAGAGATTTCTGTGTTTCCTCTTTCATGACTTCAGCCTGTTGACCAAAGTTCCCCTGTATTTCTTTAAGTGTTTTTTGTGTTTCCTCATTATTGGCTTTTGTATTCTCCTGGATTTCGTTCAATGATTTTTGTGTTTCCCTTGCACGGGCTTCTAACTTTTGATCCATTTTCTCCTGAATTTCTTTACGTATGTCCTTCATGTGTTCCTGTACCAGCATCATGACCAGTGATTTTAATACAAATCTTGTTTTACTGGTGTGATGGGATATCCAGGACATGCTGGTAAAGGAGAATTGGGTTCAGATGTTGCCATATTGCCTTGATTTCTGTTAGTGACGTTCCTGTGTTTGCCTTTTGCCATCTAGTTCTCACTGGTGTTAGTTGGTTTTGTCAATGCTGGACTCACCAGTGCAAACTGCCCTTTCCCAGGTAGCCTCTGGTGCACAGCTTACCTCCTGCACTGCCTTGAGACAGGGTGCTGTTGACCAGGCTGTTCAGAACCTGAAGCAGACACCTGAAGGCTCCTGCTGGGGCCCGCTGGATTCACTGGAGCACACCGACTTCTCCCCGCTGGCCGCCTGGAAGCCCCTCTTGCCTCTTTCAGGACCTGGAGATGTGGTGTTGCCGCCCAGGCTGATCTGGATCCGGAAGCAGAGAGGTTTGAGGGCTACCGCCAGAGGCCTCAGGACTCAAGACTAAGCTCTGTGCCACATGAAGGAGATGTGCTGTGAGCTCCCAGACTGCCTCTGGGTGCACATCAGGTCTCCCGCACTTCCTGGAGACCAAGTCACAGTCATTAAAATATATGAACCATAAAATAAGTCCAGGAACAGAAGGGTTTTGTGCAGAATTTTATCAGACCTTCAAAGAAGACCTAATACCAATACTCTTCAAACTATTCCACAAAAAGGAAACAGAAGGAGCATACCCATTTTATTCTATGAAGCCATAATTATGCTGATTATGCTTTCTTGGTGATGAAATTCTTTCTATATAATCATGAAATTAATACAATTTCCTTTCATAGAGGACTTCATAAAAGATATTTTTTTCTATTTCTATCATGTTTAATGTTCCAAATAGCTTATAAACTTCTTTGAGTGCATATTACCTTTAGTTTTTACTTTTAGAAGGTGTTTTATATATAAGAGAGATTTAACTACTAGAAATCATTTAGATGACTTTAAAAAATGTCAATACTGAGTTGTATATTTTAAAATAAATTTTATTAGTTTAATAAAATTAATAATTAAAAAGTGGAACTTCATGAAACAATACCCTCACACTACTAACAATCATCATGTGGGTGATTAGATGATCTACAGAATAGAATTAGCTCTTTAGCTGCTGTAATATATGACAGAGAGTCATTTTTATAGAAAGATAGAAAGAAAGGTGTGGAGGAAATTTTAAACACCAAGAAAATAAAACAACTAATATTAGCACATAGAACTAAATACAGAGTTCTCAAAGAAGAAATAAAAGGCATAAGAAAAATAATTTCCTATTTCACATATGTAGCCATTAGGGAAATCAATAATAAAGTTGTGTTCTAATTTTGCCTCATCCCATTCAGAATGTCCAAGTTGAAAAATGACAGCAATGGAAAGTGAAACAGCCATTCTGGAAATCAGTAGGGAAATTCTACAAAAAACTAGAATTAGATATAGCATATGATTTTACTGTTGTCGAGCATATACCCAAAGTGATATATATCCCACTATCAAGATGTGTCTTAATCTTGTCCATAGCTGCTATATTCACAATATCCAGAAGATTGGGGAAAGCCTGGGTGTTCATTAAGGAACAAAATGATGAAAAATACTATATATTTGGACAATTGAATATTGTTCAGCTATTAAAAATTTAAAATTTGAAATCTGCAGGTAAATAGATGTTAATGGAAATATCCACTCTGGTTTTGGTAATGAAGACCTAGAAAAACAATGTTGAAATCTCTCTGTCATGTACGGACTCTGGCTCTGAAATTTATATGTGTGGGTTATATCTTAGTGCTCAAAGAAGTTAGGAAAGCAGTAAAGACCTAAGAGGTGGACTTACTAAGAGAGTGGAGGTAAAATACAGATGATATGAATGAAAATAAAAATAATAGAAAAATAAGTTTAGGTGGAATAAGTGATGGGACTGTAGAGTATAAATGTATGTAGAGAAGAAGGATAACTAACACTTCAAAAATGAATAATCTATGTAAATATAGAGGTAGATAGATAGATAGATGATAGTAAAAGAACTTTAAATGGGTACCTTAGTTGGGTTTTTGCTGCTGTGAATCGACACCCTTACCAAGCCCAGTATTACCAAGGACAACAGTTGATTGTGCCTGGCTTAAAAGTTCAGAGGAGGAATTCCAGTATCATCAAGGAATAAAATGGCAGCATCCAGGCAGGTATGCTGTAGGAGGAGGTGAGACTTCCACATCTTCTTCTGAAAGTGGCTAGCAGAATGCTGCTTTCCAGGCAGTTGGGATGAGGTTCTTCAGGTACACACCCACAGTGACACATCTATTCCAACATGGCCACAACTTTTAATAGTACCACTCCCTGGGCTTAGCAGATACAAACTATCACATTTCACTTCCTGGCCCACATAGGCTTGTTCATATTCCTAATCATGGCATAATACATAATATATTTAGTCCAAATTCCAAATTCCCCATAGTCTTTAGCAGTCTCAACAACTGATAAAATCAAACAACTGTTCAAAGTTCAATGACTCTTCAGTGATGCATCCAATCACTTAAGTGTAATTCCCAAAGCAAGGCAGGAAACTAGCTGGACAAACTCCAAATTCTGCACCTCCATGGCTAATGTCAAAGAAGTCTTCATATCTCCAACTCCTTTTTCATCTTTGTAGACTACAAACATTTCCTTCTCCTGGTCTTGCTCTACTCTCTGTTAGCAGCTTTCCTTAGCAGATAGCCCACAGATCTGGCATCTCACACATTTTGGCGTCTCTAAGTCACATTCAGTGTTTTAGCTTCTTCTTTAAATGTCGTGGCATCCCCAATTGATCTCTTCTGGGCTTCTTCAAAGAGCATTTTTTGGTCTCCAACTCTGTCCCCTTTAGCACTCTAAGAGCAGGTTGATCCACTCCACTTCCAGGGATGTTCTTGGTAAACATTCCATGGTACTGGCATCTCCAATACATTGGGTCTTCTGTTACAACTATGCTTCACCAATAGCCTCTCATTGGCTCTTCATGGTGCCAAGACTCAAATTCTTTGCATGACCCCTTCAGTCCTGGGCACTAAATATTAACTAAGGCTGAACCTTCACCAATAATCTTCTATGGCATCTCACAGCACAAGTCCTCAGCTCTTCAACATGACCCCTTCATGCTTTTAAACAAGTGCCACATGTGTGGCTGTTAGAAATTACCAATGTCAGATGAAACATGAGCTACAGCCTTGCTATTTCTGGAACACAGCTTCTTGGGTTCCAAGAAAATGATTCCAAGAATATTTCACCTCAGTGATGCTGGTCTTTTGTTAATCACCACTAATTTCTAGGATTCATCTATCCCACATCAATTATCATCCCACTTGTTCCTTCTATTCTTGATTCTAAAGCTAGAGGCATATGGCTGGAACAGCCAAAGTTCTGCTGCTTACAGGAACTGGAACATGGCACATTACATTATCTCTAGCCTACTGTTTTCCAACTCCTTCACTCCTTATGCTTGTTTGCCCTGGATCTTGCTCCGTAGATTGACCTTGAACTCACAGATCTACTTGACTGCCTCCTGGGAATAAGGTATGTACCACCATGCCTGGACTTAAGCTTTTATTCACCTAAATCTTGCTCTGTCCCAGGTCGCCTTTAACTCAGACATCTGATTGGCTTTATCTCCTGAGATTGAAGGTGTGTACCAGAATGCCTTGATCTAAGATTCACTAGGGAAATTCTGGCCTCAAAGTCCCACTCTCTCAATATGTTCTATCCCACAACACAGGATTTAGCTCCATTTCACTTCCTGGTGCCTCTTTAAGACTAGAAGCATATATTTTATATTTTTTTCTTCTAAGCTTTCTATGCTTGCTCAAAATGTTCTTAATGAGACTTAAACAGGAAAAATTTCTCTCCTGTGCTTTGTTGAGACTTGTTTGTCAATGCAATTAATTGGATCCTCTTCACCATAGCCATAGGCAGACTCTTCATTTAAGGGCAAAACCATGCCACATACTTTACAAAATTACTACAAAAATCAGTCTATACCAAATAAGGAAGATCTCCACTAAAACCTCTTGGGCCAGGTGTACACAGATAAAATCATTCAAATCAACAAAGTCTTCCATACTCCTATTAGGATGGCTGATTATGCCATACTTAAACATTCCATGGCTTTCCAAATCCAAAGTCACACATTCTTCTAAACAAAAACATGGTTAGGCCTATAAAAGCAATATCTTTCAAGTGGTAGCAGTTTCTTTCTTAGGGTTTTACTGCTGTGAACAGGTACCATGACCAAGGCAAGTGTCTATTTCTTCATCCAAAGGCAGCCTGGATAGGACTCTCATCATACATTGTGTAGAGTTAGAGCATTGGAACATCAAAGCCCACAACTATAGTGACACACTTCCTTTTTTCTTTTGTTTTGTTTACTTTTTTTTTTTTTTTTAGCTTTGTAGAGACAGGGATTCACTGTGTAGTCCTGGCTGTCTTAGAAGTCACTCTGTAGACCAGGTTGGCCTCGAATTTTGAAATCCACCTGCCACTACCTCCCAAGGGCTGGTATTACAGGCATGCACCATCATGCCCAGCTGTGACATACTTTCTTCAACAAGGCCACACATACTCCAAAAAGGCAACAACTCTTCATAATGAGACTCACTAAGCCAAGCATATTTTAATCACTGCATTCTATTCAATGGCCTCATAGGCTTATTCAAACACATGAATTATGTACCTCATATGAACAGTAAGTATTAGTGTATGGATTCAATAAATAATCCCGATCTGACTGAGTTTGGTGCTTGTGTGTTTTCTGCATCAACTCTCAAATCCCCAACTCCATGGCTCCTAAATGTCTTCCAAAGCATTACAACCCAGGTGAAAGTTTTACATTACTAAGTTTAGATGCAGCACTAGTTACAGTCTTATTATCTCTGAAACACAGCTTCTTTATGTTCTCAGAAAACACTGCCCAGAAGACTTCAAATCAGTAAAATGGCCTCTGTTTATCACTATTAATTTCTTGGCTCTACTAGCCAGCATTGTCCCTATAATCCATTCTATGTTTGAATGTAAAGCTAGAGCCAGAGGGTAAAGTTCTTGCAATTTGCTACTTCCTGTGGCTGAAACATGTCTCCCTTATTCTATTAAATCCTTCACTACTTAGGATTTGCTGTCCTGGGACTTGTTGTGTAAACTCACTTTGAACTCAGAGATCTGCATGTCACTATCCACTTAGTTCTAGTATTAAAGGTATATATCAACATGTCTGGTCCTAAGCATTATTTTTTAAACTTGGAACAGCTTCAGTACTAGGGTGGCATTGAACTCTGCCTGCCTCTATCTCTTTATTGCTGGGATTAAAGGCATATACTACAATGCCTGGACCTGATGTCCAAAACATATAAAGAACTCAAGAACAGTAGTGCTGTTGAAATATTACTGATCCTCGAAAAACCAGACAGCCTCAGATATGATGCAACACACACCAGGATATTTAATCTGTTTAAGTTAGCTTTCACCCAACCCCTCAACCTCTCACTGCCCCACCATCACAGAGGATGGTTTTGGTGGCAGACCCATGAATATGTTTCTGGGAAAGGCTTTATAGTAAGCAGAAAACAGAGTACATGTGTAAGCATCGGATTGGAAAGTTACTGTGGCCTTTAACATAATTGCTTTATGCTGGGAGTCATATCATAAACTTAATTTCTGCTCTACTCTGTATTGGTCATCATTAGGCAAGTGGTAGGCTTGTCACATGGAGAGCAGGTTTGTTGGGGAAATAATCTGGAAATGTTGGTCTTGTTGAATCTGTAAACTGCAAAAGCTCATCTTGTTGGAATTAGCATAGAGAATGGAACTAGGGAACAGTTTTGTTAGGGATCAACTTGAAGACTGGACCTTGTCACCAGCCTGTTAGTTTACCTGAGTTTAAAATTAGGTCAGGGTCTCTAAAATGGAGTCTGAACTTAAAATATTTGATTTCTTAAGGCTAAACTGAAAATAACAAAACAACACAATCAAAAAATGGAGTATAGAATTAACAGATAGAGAGGCTGCGGCGGCAGCAGTGGCGGCAGCAGCGGCAGCAGTGGCTGCTCAGGCTGAAGGGCCATCAGCAGTGGAACTAAGGCGTCACAGGGACCAGTTAGGCCCTGCGCCCATGACCACTGACCTTCGCTGACCAGCCGGGCGGCAAGCAGCAGCAGTTGTGCTGCGCCTGTCCTGCACGGAGGCCACTTCAGAACTCGGCCTCCCACCAGTCAGGAGAGGTGCATCCATCTTGGTTCCGTACTCCAGGGATCAGACAGACTGAGGTACACAAACATAATCCGAGGCCAACACCGCGGTGGTCTGAGCCCGACGGGCGTTGGCCTGCACCCAGGCCCTGGGCGGGTCGGGGTGCCATCGGGGTGCCAACCCAGCCAGGAGGTTTTTTTGCCCAGGCCTGCGCGCGCTGCCGCCATTTTGCCTGCAGGACGACAGAGAGCTCAGGCGGGCAGACCTGTAACAGGCATAGCCTAAGGCTAACAAAGCGGGGGTCCAGGCCCCAAAAGGCACAGGACTGACCCCAAGAAATGGGCGGCTTGGTGGGCCATCTGTGAGTCAACCCGCCCAGGTGATTGTTAGCAAAGCAGACTCTCCCGGCGTTTTCAGGGAGCGCAGGCACGCACGCCCGCCATCCTAGTCACCTGGCAGACCCAATTAACAGTCATAGCCCTAGGGGAACTTTGCTCGGACCTTGGCCTCCCAGGCTTTTGCCTGGACTCAGGGACTGGGCGGCCAGGCTAACCTTGTGTGCGACAGCCCGGTTGGCGGATCGGCTGCCCAGCGGAGTGAGCGGAACACAGGGGAGGTCACAGTAGCATACACCGTTGGCACTCCCTGGGGGTGCACACAGGCTCCATCTGGTCCACAGACACAATCTGGGGCAAGGCCTCAGGCAGAAGCCCTTAGCTCTACTCTCTCCGCTTCCGGATCCAGATCAGTCTGGGCGGCAGCATTACATCTCCAAGTCCTGCAAGTGGCTAGCTGGGCTTCCGGGCGGCCAGCTGGGAGAAGTCAGTGTGCTCCAGTGAATCCAGCGGGCCCCAGCGGGAGCCTTCGGGTGCCTGCTTTGGGATCTGAACAGCCTGGGCAGCAGCACACTGTCTACAAGCAGTGCAGGAGGTAAGCTGTGCACCAGAGGCCAACTGGGAAGGGGCAGCTTGCACTGGTGAGTCCAGCACTGACAAGATAAACTAACACCAGTGAGAACTAGATGGCAAAAGGCAAACGCAGAAACGTCACTAACAGAAATCAAGGCAATATGGCAACATCTGAACCCAATTCTCCTCTACCAACATGTCCTGGATACCCCATCACACCAGTAAAACAAGATTTGGATTTAAAATCACTGGTCATGATGCTGGTACAGGAACACATGAAGGACGTACATAAAGAAATTCAGGAGAAAATGGATCAAAAGTTAGAAGCCCTTGCAAGGGAAACACAAAAATCATTGAAAGAAATCCAGGAGAATACAAAAGCCAACAAGGAGGAAATGCAAAAAACACTTAAAGAAATACAGGAGAACTTTGGTCAACAGGCTGAGGTCATGAAAGACGAAACACAAAAATCTCTTAAAGAAATACAGGAGAACTTTGGTCAACAGGCTGAGGTCATGAAAGACGAAACACAAAAATCTCTTAAAGAATTACAGGAAAACACAAACATGCAAGTGAAGGAGCTAAGCAAAACCATCCAGGATCTAAAATCAGAAGTAGAAACAACTAAGAAAACTCAAAGGGAGACAACTTTGGAGATAGAAAGCCTTGGGAAGAAATCAGGGGACAGAGATGCAAATATCAACAACAGAATACAAGAGATAGAAGAAAGAATCTCAGATGCTGAAGATTCCATAGAAACCATGGACTCAACAGTTAAAGAAAATGCAAAATGCAAAAAGCTTGTAACCCAAAATATCCAGGAAATCCAGGGCACAATGAGAAGACCAAACCTAAGGATTATAGGCATAGATGAGAGTGAAGATTTACAACTTAAAGGGCCAGCAAACATCTTCAATAAAATTATGGAAGAAAACTTCCCTAACCTAAAGAGAGAGATGCCCATGAATATACAAGAAGCCTACAGAACTCCAAACAGACTGGACCAGAACAGAAATACTTCCCGTCACATAATAATCAAAACACCAAATATTCTAAACAAAGAAAGAATACTAAAGGCAGTAAGAGAAAAAGGCCAAGTAACATATAAAGGAAGACCTATCAGAATCACAGCAGACTTTTCACCTGAGACTATGAAGGCTAGAAGGTCCTGGGCAGATCTCATGCAGACTCTAAGAGAACACAAATGCCAACCAAAACTACTATATCCAGCAAAGCTCTCAATCACCATAGATGGAGAAACTAAGATATTTCATGACAAAACCAAGTTTACCCAATATCCATCCACAAACCCGGCCCTAAAAAGGATAATAGGAGGACAACACCTATACAAGGAGGGAAACTTCACCCTGGAAAAAGCAAGATAGTAACCTTTCATCAAACCCAAAAGAAGTTAAGCATTCAAATTTAAAAAATAACGTCAAAAATGATAGGAAGTAACAATCACTATTCCTTAATATCTCTTAACATCAATGGACTTAATGCCCCAATAAAAAGACACAGACTAACTGAATGGATACATAAACAGCACCCTACATTTTGCTGCTTACAGGAAACACACCTCAGGGTCAAAGACAAACACTACCTTAGAGTAAAAGGCTGGAAGACAATTTTACAAGCAAATGGTCTCAGGAAACAAGCTGGAGTAGCCATTTTAATATCAGATAAAATTGACTTTCAACCCAAAGTCATCAAAAGAGACCCTGAGGGACACTTCTTCCTGGTCAAAGGAAAAATACAAAAAGAAGAACTGTCAATCCTGAATATCTATGCCCCAAATGCAAGGGCACCCTCTTTCGTAAAAGAAACTTTATTAAAACTAAAAGCACACATTGCACCTAACACAATAATTGTGGGTGACTTCAACACTGCACTTTCCTCAATGGACCGATCAGGAAAACAGAAACTAAACAGGGACACAATGAAACTAATTGAAGCTTTGGACCAATTAGATTTAACAGATATATATAGAACATTCTATCCTAAAACAAAAGAATATAAATTTTTCTCAGCTCCTCATGGTACCTTCTCCAAAATCGACCATATAATTGGTCACAAGACAGACCTCAACAAATATAAGAAGATAGAACTATTCCCATGCCTCCTATCTGATCAGTATGGAGTAAAAGTGGTCTTCAATAGCAACAGAAACAACAGAAAGCCCACATACAAGTGGAAACTGAACAATACTCTACTCAATGATACCTTGGTCAAGGAAGAAATAAAGAAAGAAATTAAAGACTTTTTAGAACACAATGAAAATGAAAACACAACATACCCAAATCTATGGGACACAATGAAAGCAGTGCTAAGAGGAAAACTCATAGCCCTGAGTGCCTCCAAAAAGAAAATGGAGAGAGCATACATTACCAGCTTAATGACACACCTGAAAGCCCTAGAACAAAAAGAAGCTATTTCGCCCAGGAGGAGTAGAAGGCAGGAAATCATCAAACTCAGGGCCGAAATCAATCAAGTAGAAACAAGAGAACCATACAAAAAATCAACAATACCAGGAGCTGGTTCTTTGAGAAAATCAACAAGATAGATAAACCCTTAGCCAGAATGACCAAAGGGCACAGAGAAAGTATCCAAATTAACAAACTTAGAAATGAAAAGGGAGATATAACAACGGAAACTGAGGAAATCCAAAAAATCATCAGATCCTACTACAAGAGCCTATACTCAACACAACTGGAGAATCTGGAGGAAATGGACAATTTCCTTGACAGATATCAAATACCAAAATTAAATCAGGACCAACTAGACCATCTAAACAGTCCCATAATGCCTAAAGAAATAGAAGGAGTCATAGAAAGTATTCCAACCAAAAAAAGCACAGGACCAGATGGCTTCAGTGCAGAATTCTACCAGACCTTCAAAGAAGAGTTAACACCAATACTCTTCAAACTATTCCACAAAATAGAAACAGAAGGAACACTACCCAATTCCTTCTACGAAGCCACAATTACGCTGATACCAAAGCCACACAAAGATCCAACAAAGAAAGAGAACTTCAGACCAATTTCCCTTATGAACATCGATGCAAAAATACTCAATAAAATTCTTGCCAACCGAATCCAAGAACACATCAAAACGATCATCCACCATGATCAAGTAGGCTTTATCCCGGGAATGCAGGGTTGGTTCAATATACGGAAATCCATCAATACAATCCACTACATAAACAAACTCAAAGAACAAAACCACATGGTCATTTCATTGGATGCTGAAAAAGCATTTGACAAAATTCAGCATCCCTTCATGCTTAAAGTCTTGGAGAGAACAGGAATTCAAGGCCCATACCTAAACATAGTAAAAGCAATATACAGCAAACCGGTAGCCAGCATCAAACTAAATGGAGAGAAACTTGAAGCAATCCCACTGAAATCAGGGACCAGACAAGGCTGCCCCCTTTCTCCTTATCTTTTCAATATTGTACTTGAGGTACTAGCTCGGGCAATTCGACAACATAAGGAGGTCAAAGGGATACAAATTGGAAAGGAAGAAGTCAAACTATCATTATTTGCAGACGACATGATCGTCTACCTAAGTGACCCAAAGAACTCCACTAGAGAGCTCCTACAGCTGATAAACAACTTCAGCAAAGTGGCAGGTTATAAAATCAACTCAAGCAAATCAGTGGCCTTCCTATACTCAAAGGATAAGCAGGCTGAGAAAGAAATTAGGGAAATGACCCCCTTATCAATAGCCACAAACAGTATAAAGTATCTTGGGGTGACTCTTACCAAACATGTGAAAGATCTGTATGACAAGAACTTCAAGACTCTGAAGAAGGAAATGGAAGAAGACCTCAAAAAATGGGAAAACCTCCCATGGTCATGGATCGGTAGAATCAATATAGTTAAAATGGCCATTTTGCCTAAAGCACTATACAGATTCAATGCAATACCCATCAAAAACCCAACTCAATTCTTCACAGAGTTAGAAAGAGCAATTATCAAATTCATCTGGAACAACAAAAAACCCAGGATAGCTAAAACTATTCTCCGCAACAAATGGAAATCTGGGGGAATCAGTATCCCTGACCTCAAGCAATACTACCGAGCAATAGTGTTAAAAACTGCATGGTATTGGTACAGTGACAGGCAGGAGGATCAATGGAACAGGATTGAAGATCCAGAAATGAACCCACACACCTATGGCCACTTGATCCTCGACAAAGAGGCTGAAAACATCCAATGGAAAAAAGATAGCCTTTTCAACAAATGGTGCTGGTTCAACTGGAGGTCAGCATGCAGAAGAATGCGAATTGATCCATCCTTGTCTCCTTGTACTAAGCTCAAATCCAAATGGATCAAGGACCTCCACATAAAGCCAGACACTCTGAAGCTAATAGAAAAGAAACTGGGGAAGACCCTTGAGGACATCGGTACAGGGAGAAAGTTTATGAACAGAACACCAATAGCGTATGCTCTAAGAGCAAGAATTGACAAATGGGACCTCATAAAATTACAAAGTTTCTGTAAGGCAAAGGACACCATCAAGAGGACAAATCGGCAACCAACAAATTGGGAAAAGATCTTCACCAATCCTACTTCAGATAGAGGGCTAATATCCAATATATATAAAGAACTCAAGAAGTTAGACTTCAGAAAACCAAACAACCCTATTAAAAAATGGGGTACAGAGTTAAACAAAGAATTCTCACCTGAAGAACTTCGGATGGCGGAGAAGCATCTTAAAAAAATGCTCAACTTCATTAGTCATTAGGGAAATGCAAATCAAAACAACCCTAAGATTTCATCTTACACCAGTCAGAATGGCTAAGATTAAAAATTCAGGAGACAGCAGGTGTTGGAGAGGGTGTGGAGAAAGAGGAACACTCCTCCACTGCTGGTGGGGTTGCAAATTGGAACAACCACTCTGGAAATCAGTCTGGCGGTTCCTCCGAAAACTGGGCACCTTACTTCCAGAAGATCCTGCTATACCACTCCTGGGCATATACCCAGATTACTCCCCACCATGTAATAAGGATACATGTTCTACTATGTTCATAGCAGCCCTATTTGTAATTGCCAGATGCTGGAAAGAACCCAGGTATCCCTCAACAGAAGAGTGGATGCAAAAAATGTGGTATATCTACACAATGGAGTACTATTCAGCCATTAGAAACAATGAATTCATGAAATTCTTAGGCAAATGGATGGAACTAGAGAATATCATACTAAGTGAGGTAACCCAGACTCAAAAGGTGACTCATGGTATGCACTCACTAATAAGTGGATATTAACCTAGAAAACTGGAATACCCAAAACATAATCCACACATCAAATGAGGTACAAGAAGAAAGGAGGAGTGGCCCCTGGTTGTGGAAAGACTCAGTGAAACAGTATTCAGCAAAACCAGAACAGGGAAGTGGGAAGGGGTGGGTGGGAGGACAGGGGAAGAGAAGGGGGCTTGCAGGACTTTCGGGGAGTGGGGGGGCTAGAAAAGGGGAAATCATTTGAAATGTAAATAAATTATATCGAATAATAAAAAAAAAAAACAAAAAAAAAGAATTAACCGATAATTCACAACAGAAGACTAGTGAATGGCTGACAAGCACTTAAAGATATTTTCAAAGTTCTTGGTCATCAGGGAGATGCAAATAAAAACAACAATCAGATTCTACCTCAAACCAATCGGAATGACTAAAATCATAAACTCAGGTGACAACAATGCTGGCAAGGATGTGGAGAAAGCGAAACACTCCTCTATTTCTGCTGGAATTGCAAATTTATACAACCACTCTGGAAATCTATCCTGAGGTTCCTCAGAATATTGGAAATAGATCTCCCTGAAGACCAAGCTATAGCGCTCTTGGGCTTATACCCAAAAGTTGCCCCACCATGTTACAGCAGCACTTGTTCCACTGTGTTCATAGTGGCCTTATTTGTGATAGCCAGAAGCTGGAACAAATCCAGATGTCCTCCAGCAAAAGAATGGATACAGTAAATGTGGTTTATGTACAGGGTGCAATACTACAGATCTATTAAGAATGAGCATATCCAGAGTTTGCAGGTAAATGGATGGAAATAGAAAATACTATCCTGAGTAAAGTAACTCAAACCCAAAAAAACATGCATGGTATGTACTCAGTAATAAGTGGATGGAAGCCAAAAAATGTGCAGAATACCTAGGGTACAATCCACAGAACTCAAGAAGGTTAACAAACCGAAGTAAGAATGCCTCAGTTCCACTTAGAAGGGAGAACAAATCAATCACAGAGAGCAGAGGGAGGGAGGGGACTGGGTGAGAGAGGGACAGTGAGGGGGAAAGGGGAACAAGATCAGGTATTGGGTGGCAGGGGGAACAATACTGAAGCCCTAGGGGCAAAAGAAAGAATGGAAACAAGCAGGCTCAAGACTTGGAGGTGGGGGACACTCTAGAATGTATCAGACACCCAGGAGGAAAGAAACTCTCAGGACTCAAAGGGAGGGACCTTAGCTGAACTGCCCATAAGTAGGGAGAAGAAAATTCTAGAGTTGACCTCCTGAAGAAAGACATGGCATCAAGTGGAGGAATGTGGTTGCCATCCCCAGTCAAATGCTCTCTCGCTGAATTGTTCCTATCTGAAAGAATTACAAGGACAGAAATGGGGAAATGACTGAGCAAAAGAGTTCTAGTAATAAGCTCAAATTCTGATCCAGCTCAGGGGAACACCCCAAGTCCTGACACTAATACTGGTGGGCTTACAAATAGGGGCGCCTATCCTGAGTGTCTTCTGAAAGGCCCAACAAGCAGCTGAGTCAGATGCAGATAGTTACCTTCAACCAACCTACAGAAGCTGGTGATCCCTGTGATGGAATTAGGAAGTAGCTGCAAGAAGCTGTGGCAGAGGGTGATCCCATATGAGGCCACCAACTAGGGAGCATTAACCGGCTGATAGGAGGCCCCCAACATATATTCAGCAGAGGACTGCCAGATCTGGACTCAATCAGAGAAGTTGTAACTCTCTCTTGACAGATTTGGAACCCCAGAGTGTGGGGAGGTCTTATGTGGTAGTGTGGGGTCATCCTCTTAGAGACAGGAGCAGGTGGGAGATTTGGTACGTGGAATAATCAGTGGGTAGAGCTGGAGGGGAATAAAGCCTGGACTGTTGAAATAAAGATTAAATAATAATAATGATCATAATCATAAAAACTGATCAACTGAGACTTTCAACCTCTGCAACTGGACAAGTAGTAGATTCTTACTCTTGTAGACCACATGGAACCATTGTTGTTTTAGGGTTAGCACAACCTATAAGCCATTATAACAAATCATTGCCTCTATAAATGTATAGAAAGACTCATTGTATAAGTTCTGCTTCTAGCTGGGTGGTGGTTGTGCATACCTGTCATCCCAACACTCTAGGAGGAAAAATCAGGCCAATTTCTGAGTTCAAGGCCAGCCTGCTCTGCAGAGTCAGTTCCAGGATAGCCAGGGCTATACAGAGAAACCCAGCCTCAAAAAAAAAAAAAAATCAAAACCAAACCAAAACAAAACAAAACAACAAAAAAAACCAACCAAACAACAACAACAACAACAACAAAAAAAAACAAGTTCTGCTCCTCTAGAGAACCCTGACAAATACAGGAGGTAAGGCAAAGAAAGAGATCATTAGCAACTATACTTGGGAATACTGGAATACTGAGGTATTGCAGCCATCTGATGGTAATCATCAGAAATGAAAGTATTACGCGCTGGGGTATACGCTACTTTTAATGTTTCTAGGGAGCTGAAAACACATTTTTCTGAGGTCAAGTTTCTGATGTATACTCTTGGTTACCACTTGAAAATATCTAGATAAAACAAATATCAACACAGGAAGACATATCTCTGAGATATTTTCTGATTGAATTTTGTTAATGACTTCTAGGCAAGAACAGGACGGTGGAAGACCTACACATTTAATCCAGTTCCTAAACAATGATGACACACCTTTAATCCTGGACATGCCTTCTGCTGGAGGGTGGAAGTCGTATACCCTTAATCCAGATCCTAAGCCAGAATGACACACCTTTAATCTGGAACATGCCTTCTGCTGGATGGGACATACACCCTTAGTCCAGATCCTAAACCAGGATGACACACCTTTAATCCTGGACACGCCTTCTGCTGGAGGTGTGTATAAGGACATGGAAGCATGAAGATTTACCCATTTTTCAGCTTCTCCTCAACTTGTTCACACATCCATCCCTACACTGGCATTGGAGACAAATGCTTCCAGTTTGCAGCCTATAGAGAACATCTGAGACTTTCTAGTGGGACTGCAAAACTAAAAGACTCTTAAAGTTTTTATCTTCAGGTAACCACTGCTGGATTAGTAGGACTGCACTCTGTAAGTACTTATAAAAAGTTCCCTTTATGGCATGTATATAAAGATCCATTCCATAACTTGTTTTTATTGGACATTTTATTTATTTACGTTTCAAATGTTATGCCTTTCCTGGTTTCCCCTCCAAAAAACTCCATCCCTTCCCCCTCTAATTCCCCCTACTTCTATGAGGTTGCTCTCCCCAAGGACCCATATACTCCCTCCTCACTCCCCTAACATTGCCACACTTGGGGCATAGAACCTTCAGAGGACAAAGGCCCTTCTGCTTTTCTTTAGGGGGTGGCAGTGTTTCCCTGTACAGCACTGGCTGTCCTTGAACTCACTCTGTAGACCAGGCTAGCCTCGAACTCAGAAATTCCCCTGCATCTGCCTCCAAAGTGCTGGGATTAAAGGCATGTGCTATCACTGCCTGGGGTTTTTGGTTTTGTTTTTTGTTTTGTTTTGTGTGTGTGTGTGTGTGTGTGTGTGTGTGTGTGTGTGTGTGTGTGTGTTTAATCAGGTAATCTTTTTGTACAAAAGCAGATGGAGCCATGGCTCCCTTCCATGTGTAGTCTCTGATTGGGGATTTAGTCCCTGGGAGCTCTGCAGGGTCTGGTTCACCGATATTGTTGTTTTGCCTATGCAGTTGCAAATTTCTTCAGCTCCTTGGATCTTTTCTCTAACTCCATCATTGGGGTCCCTGTGTTCAGTCCAATGGTTCCCTGCTAGCAACAGCATCTGTATTTGTCAGGCTCTGGCAGATCCTCTCAGGAGACAGCTATATCAGGCTCCTGTCAGCAAGCACTTCCTGGCATCCACTATAGTGTCTGGGTTTGGTGACTGCATATGGTATGGATTCCCATGTAGGGCAGTTTCTGGATGGCCTATCCTATAGTCTTTGATTAACTCTTTGTCCCTTTATTTCCTTTGGTTTTTTTTTTTTTCCCCAAAACCTCTTTTGAAGAAAAGTTTATTTAAATCCATTAGCTACTTTTTTTATTTCATATATTTATTTACAATTCAAATGATTTCCCCTTTTCTGGCCTCCCACTCCTAAAAGTTCCATAAGCCATCTTCCCTCCCCCTGATCTCCCATCCACACCTTCCCACTTCCCTGTTCTGATTCTGCCTATATTGCTACACTGAGTCTTTCCAGAACCAGTCCACTCCTCCTTTCTTCTTGTACATCATTTGATGTGTGGATTATGTTTTGGGTATTTCAATTTTCTAGGCTTATATGCACTTATTAGTGAGTGCATACCATGATTAATCTTTTGAGACTGTGTTACCTCACTTAGTATGATGTTCTCCAGCTCCATTCATTTGTCTAACAATTTCATGAATTCATTGTTTCTAATGGCTGAATAGTACACCATTGTGTATATATACCACATTTTTTTATATCCATTCTTCCGTTGAGGGATACCTGGGTTCTTTCCAGGTTCTGGCTACTATAAATAGGGCTGCTATGAACAAAGTGGAACAAGAATCCTTATTACCTGCTGGGGAATCCTCTGGGTATATGCCCAGGAGTAGTACAGCAGGATCCTCCGGAAGTGACATGTCCAGTTTCCTGAGGAACCGCCAGAATGATTTCCAGATTGGTTTTACCAATTTGCAACCACACCAGCAGTGGAGGAGTGTTCCTCTTTCTCCACATCCTTGCCAACACCTGCTGTCTCCTGAGTTTTTAATCTTAGCCACTCTGACTGGGATAAGGAGAGCCGGAGGGGAATAAAGCCTGGACTGTTAAAATAAAGATTAAATAATAATAATGATCATAATCATGAAAACTGATCAACAGAGACATTCAACCTCTGCAACTGAACAAGTAGTAGATTCTTACTCTAGTAGACCACATGAAACCATTGTTGTTTTAGGGTTAGCACAACCTATAAGCCATTATAACAAATCATTGCCTTTATAAATGTATAGAAAGACTCATTGTATAAGTTCTGCTTCTAGCCAGGTGGTGATGGTGCACACCTGTAATCCCTACACTCTAGGAGGAAGAATCAGGCCAATTTCTGAGTTCAAGGCCAGCCTGCTCTGCAGAGTAAGTTCCAGGATAGCCTGGCCTATACAGAGAAACCCTGTCTCAAAAAAAAAAAAAAAAAAAAAAAAAAAGTTCTGCTCCTCTAGAGAATGCTGACAAATACAGGAGGTTAAGCAAAGAAAGAGATCATTAGCAAGTATACTTGGGAAAACTGGAATACTGAAGTATTGCAGCCATCTGATGGTAATCATTAGAAATGAAAGTATTATGTGCTGGGGTATACTCTACTTTTAATGTTTCTAGGGAGCTGAAACCACATATTTCTGAGGTCAAGGTTGTGATGTGTACTCTTGGTTGCCACTTGAAAATATCTAGATAAAACAAATATCAACACAGGAGGACACATCTCTGAGGTATTTTCTGATTGAATTTTGTTAATGACTTCTAGGCAAGAAAGGAGGGTGGAAAACATACACCCTTAATCCAGATCCTAAGCCGGGATGACACACCTTTAATCCTGGACACGCCTTCTGCTGGACAGTGGAAGACATATACCCTTAATCCAGATCCTAAGCCAGGATGACACACCTTTAATCCTGGACACGCCTTCTGCTGGAGTTGTATATAAGGACATGGAAGCCTGAAGATTTACCCATTTTTCAGCTTCTCCTCAACTTGTTCACACATCCATCCCTACAATGGCATTGGAGCCAAATGCTTCCAGTTTGCAGCCTATAAAGAACATCTGAGACTCTCTAGTGGGACTGCAAAACTAAAAGACTCTTAAAGTTTTTATCTTCAGGTAACCACTGCTGGATTAGTTGTATTGCACTCTGTAAGTACTTCCACAAATTCCCTTTATGACATGTATATATAGATGCATTCCATAACTTGTTTTTTATTGGACATTTTATTTATTTACGTTTCAAATGTTATGCCTTTCCTGTTTCCCTTCCAAAAAAGGCCATCCCTTCCCCCTCTATTTCCCCCTCCTTCTATGAGGTTGCTCTCCCCAAGGACCCAATACTCCTTCCTCACTCCCATAACATTGCCACACTTGGGACATAGAACCTTCAGAGGATAAAGACCCTTCTGCTTTTCTTTGGGGGGGGGGCAGTGTTTCATCTTATAGCACTGGCTGTCCTGGAACTCACTCTGTAAACCAGGCTAGCCTTGAACTCACAAATCCACCTGCATCTGCCTCCAAAGTGCTGGGATTAAAGCCCTGTGCTGTCATTGCCTGGGGGTTTTTGTTTTTGTATTTTGTTTTGTTCTGTGTGTGTGTGTGTGTGTTTGTTTGTTTGTTTGTTTGTTTAATCAGGCAATCTTTTGGTACAAAAGCAGATGGAGCCATGGCTCCCTTCCATGTGTAGTCTCTGGTTGGGGCTTTGGTCCCTGGGAGCTCTGCAGGGTCTGGTTCATTGATATTGTTGTTTTGCCTATGCAGTTGCAAACTTCTTTGGCTCCTTGGAACTTTTCTCTAACTCCATCATTGGGGTCCCTGTGTTCATTCCAATGGTTCCCTGCTAGCAATAGCATCTGTATTTGTCAGGCTCTGGCAGATCCTCTCAGGAGACAGCTAGATCAAGCTCCTGTCAGCAAGCACTTTCTTGGCATCCACTATAGTGTCTGGATTTGGTGACTGCATATGGTATGGATTCCCAGGTAGCACAGTTTCTGGATGGCCTTTCCTGTGGTCTTTGATTAACACTTTGTCCCTTTATTTCCTTTTTTCCCCCCAAGACCTCTTTTGGAGAAAAGTTTATTTAAATCCATTAGCTACTTTTTTTTAATTTGATATATTTAATTACAATTCAAATGATTGCCCCTTTTTTGGCCTCCCACTTCCAAAAGTCCCATAAGCCATCTTCCTTCCCCCTCATCTCCCATCCACCCCTTTCCAATTCCCTGTTCTGGTTCTGCCCTATACAGCTACACTGAGTCTTTCCAGAACTAGTCCACTCCTCCATTCTTCTTGTGCATCATTTGACTTGTGGATTATGTTTTGGGTATTTCAATTTTCTAGGCTAATATCCACTTATTTGTGAGTGCATACCATTATTAATCTTTTGAGACTGGGTTACCTCACTTAGCATGATGTTCTCCAGCTCCATTTATTTGTTTAAGAATTTCATGAATTCATTGTTTCTAATGGCTGAATAGTGCTCCATTGTGTATATATACCACACTTTTTTATATCCATTCTTCCGCTGAGGGATACCTGGGTTCTTTCCAGGTTCTGGCTACTATAAATAGGGCTGTTATGAACAAAGTCGAACAAGAATCCTTATTACCTGCTGGGGAATCCTCTGGGTATATGCCCAGGAGTAGAATAGCAGGATCCTCCGGAAGTGACATGTCCAGTTTCCTGAGGAACCGTCAGAGTGATTTCCAGACTGGTTTTATGAATTTGCAACCACACCAGCAGTGGAGGAGTATTCCTCTTTCTCCACATCCTTGCCAACACCTGCTGTCTCCTGAGTTTTTAATCTTAGCCACTCTGACTGGGGTAAGGTGAAATCTCAGGGTTGTTTTGATTTGCATTGGAGAGGAACAATTTTTGGGTTTAAATTTTGTTGATAGGTAAGTTGTCCATCTCTCAATAGGAGGTTGTTTTGACCTCTGGTTATGGGTTCTATAGTTTCTTACTATACTTTTTTTCGGTGTTTCAGTTAATAGTATCCCCATTGGGTCCTGGGAGCCCCTCGCTTCCCTGGCCTCTGAGACTTTCTGGTGGCTCCTGCATGTTTTCCATCCTCCATTGCTATACACTCTCTTCAAATTCTGAAGATCTATACGTCTACTGTCTCTTCCCATACCTGATGCTGCCCCCCTTTATATCCCTTCTAGTTTCTCTCTTTCTCCGTAGATCCCTAACATGCTCTACCTCCCTTGATTATTTTATTCTCCCTTTTAAGAAAGACTGAATTATTCACGCTTTGGTCTTCCTTCTATTAAAGCTTCAAAAGACCTGGGAATTGAATCTTGAGAATGCCAACCACCTTGCCTAATTCTCAATTTATGAGAGACTACATACCATTTTTGTCCTTTTGTGATTGGTTTACCTCACTCAGGATAATATTTTTTAGTTCCATCCACTTCGCTGAGAATTTCCTGGAGTCATTGTTGAGTACAACCCCATGGTGTCAATGTATGACATTCACTGTATCCATTTCTTTGTTGAGGGATATCTGGATTGTTTCCAGCTTGCAGCTATTAAAAATAATGCTGTAATTAACATAGTGGACCATATATCCTTGTTATATATTGGGGCATCTTTTGGGTATATGCCAAGGAGTTGTATAGCTGGGTCCTCAGGTAGTACTATTTCCAATTTTTTGAGGAACTGCCAGACAGATTTCCAGGTTTGTTGTACCATCTTGTGATCCCAACAGCAATGGAGGAGTGATTCTCTTTCTCCAAGTCCTTTTCAGCATCTGCTATCACTTTAGTTTTTGATCTTAGCCATTCTGATTGGTAAGATGTGGAGTCTCAGGGTTGTTTTGATTTGCATTTCACTGATGACTAAGGATATTGAACATTTCTTTAGGTGATTCTTGGCCATTTGAGATTCCTCAGTTAAAAATTCTGTTACTCTCTGTACCCCATTTTTAATAGGGTTATTTTGTTCTCTGTGTTCTAAATTATTTATTGAATATATACTATATATACTATATTGAATAGATAGAGAGAGACTGGGCAGGCATGACTTATCCTTGATTTTGCTGAAATTGCTTCAATTTTCTCGCCGTTTAGTTTGATCTTGGATACTGGTTTGCTTTTACTAGGTTTAGGTGTGAGCCTCTTTCTAGAGCTCAAGAGTTGTTCTGATTCTTCAGATTTACCTTTGAGAAAGACCAGGGTAAATCCTACCACCTACTATGTCACTACTTAGGGCATGAAGAAAAGTCCAGTTTTGTCCTGCTTAGACTTATGAAAAAGATTTCAAGGAAACTTTCTACATTTTGCCACATGTTTCAGTCAATATTTGGATGATTTTATTCTCTTCCCATAATTTTTATTATTATTTAATAATCATAAACAAAAATATAGAATTTTTTATTTATAAATTTATAAATTTAAAAAATATAAAATATTTTAAAACTGAGGGATGTTGAATGGTATCAAGTAGAGAGTACCCTGCAGCTATGTTATATGATAATGTTAAGAAATAGAGACCTAAGCCAGTTTTCAGGCAAATATTTTCCATCTCTGCAAGTTAGAGGCAAAAGAATTCTCATTTTGAGACTAGATTGAAGTAGTAAAAGACTTTTAAAAAAATGAGTTGCCTTGTAATATCTTGGTATCTTCTTGGTGGGAGGAGGTTCCCAGTTTCCTGGGAGAGGGCTGGATGTTGAGCAGAACACCTAATAAGTGTTTTAATCAGTGATGCTTTTGTAAAGATACCATCACAAAACACCAGAGGATACTTTTTAGAGCATTTTCTAATTGATGAAAAGGTGAAAGATTGTACTAGCAGTTGCCAAGTTTTAATTTCATGTATTACAAGTTCCTGAATTAATTTCAAAAGTATACCTATCCATCCAAACTTTACACTTATTTTTTCAATCTACATGTTGTGACAAATCATATTGATGGTAATGATGAAGATGATAATTATGATGATGATATGATTTTTATTTTTCTTTCACTTTTTCTCTTTCTCTCCTTTCTTTGTTTCTTTGTTTCTTTCTTTCTTAAATATTTGATTTCATCACTCCATTTTTTAAATTTAAAATTAGATTTTTCTTTCATTTTGTCCATCCTTAGACCAGGTTCCGTGAGCTGTGTGGATATAATCCTAGACAATGTGGTCCTATTGTCAGTATGCTGACAGTGAACCTGTCTCTTTGCATTAGTCTATATTATTTGAGTAACTTGATGGGACCCCATAGAAGAAGAATACTAGAGAATGCAGCAGATTCCTTCCTCAGGGAGACTTGCCTGGATTCAAAATTGGCCACACCAGGTCATGTATTGAGATTCCCATTATTGAGATTACCCTCATATGCACTATAACTCTCCATTGCAAGAGGTTTCAACAACACCATACAATATTATATTAATTTACAATCTTCATCCAAAACAACCCTCACATGAATTCTACTACTGCTTTACAAACCCACCACAATTGCGCCCAAAAATCCTATACCACATTCTCTTCCAAGATGGATGAGTACAATATTGAAGGTGCGCATTGGCCATTAAGTAAATGGTAGTAGGCAAGCTAACACACAAGAACCTAAGAGGCTGGTTAGCTGGGAGCACCTTCTGAGTTCTATGAGCCTGGGATGAAATGTTTAAACAAGCTCTCTAGATATGAGGCCCTACCCACTGAAAGGTATGGTCTACCAAATCATAGAATCATAACTTCTGACCACCTCAGGATGAGCTTTACACAAGGAGACCTCAGAGCAATAGAGTTGAATTTTACTTGACCATTCCACATTCATCAGAACCAAAGAACGTGTGAAGCCCTGGCATCCAGCACACATTCTCTGCCTTCTTTCTACCATGTAACTTCTGTCTGTCCACTGAATGTGTGTATTCTCAAGGACTTTAAGCTCTCACAGTGGCATATCTAGTTCAGCCCAGTGTTCTCCTTTTCCCAACAGTGTAAGAACATGGAGAGTTCCTACACCTTTTGTGAAGCCTATATGGAGATGGCAGAAAACACAGTTGCTTCCCAGCCAGGATCCTGGAATACCCAACCTTCCCCTATGGAGTCCAGCCAGCTTATTTCAGGTCAGAGCTCAGATATGCCTACCTGGAAACAAATAGTGATGGCATCAACATCCTGTAGCAACCAAGATGCAGCCTGTACTCTGAGTTCAACAGCACACCTGGAAGAAGCCAATGATTTCCTGTTTGGAGAGCCAAGTGAGACCTCTTTTTGGTACCAGCAAGTTGTGTCTGCTGAGCAGAAAATCTCCCCTGCAGGCCCTCAGCACATGCAGCTCAACAGCACCCCGAAGACATGCCTCTCTCATTCCCAGAAGAGAGCAGAACTTGACACCAGGGATACTCTCTACAATGAAGGCTACTGGAAGAGGACACTGAACTCTGACAAGACTCTCTTGTTCACAAATACAGACATGTGTTTGAATCCCAGGATTAACTTTGGTAATCATCAAAATGTGCTTTCAGGAAGTCATGCTCTCCAGGACCCAAATGTAGATCACTCCCTTGCTTCTAAACATGACCAGATTTTCAGTGGTGAACATGAGATGCCTTTCCATGGTAACCAGACCAACTACAATCAGATGACACCAAGGAATGGAGGGCATCTGACTCTCTATGGGAATCAGATGACATCACCCAGTTATACACAGGCCCTTTATCCCAATCAAATCATAACATCCTTTTCTGAACAGAATTGTTTTGGGAATCACCAGGAGAGCCCAGTAGCTGACAATGAATACTATGGAAATCAGATGATACTGCCAAATGGAAACCAGGTTTTCTCTGAGCCTCAGATGAGAATTAACTGTGACCAAACAAATGACCAAATGAAATCCTTCAGTGTTCAGAATGTCTTCAAAGATCAGGAGAATCTCCTCAGTTGTGAGCACTCCTTCTCTGGGTATCAGACATCAGGGTACAGATGTGACCAGGATTTGATTGTGAATCACCAGGCATCAATTTCATTTGCTGGCCAGGCTTTCTATGAGTTTCAGAAAGAGACTTCCAGTTTTGACACCACTTTTCATGGGTCTCAGAGGACAACCTCCAGTCCAGAAGAGAACCTGGCTAGCCATTCAGAGACAAGTCCCAGTTCTGAAGAGATATTCTATTTGGGTCAGATAAAGACCTCTTTTGATGAAAATGTCTGCCCAAATCAGAATGGAACACCCAATCTGGAAGGAAGCCTTGATTGGCAGGTGACTTCACTTAGTCCCCAAGCCTCATATGTGGATGAAAACCCTTATCCTTCAAGTTCCCCTTTGGTCCAAAGACAACCTCAGGAAAATTCTTCAGCTTCCAGTTTGGTCCAGGTACAACGTCCAGAGATGAAGTCAGACACCAAGACCAAGAGGCCAGTGTCCCGGAAGAACCCTCATCCTTTGAAGAGCTTCTCCTGTACCTACAAGGATTGCCAGAAATCATACAAAAAGTCTCACCACCTCAAAAACCACATGAAGAAACACACAGGTCAGAAGGATTATGCCTGTGATGAGCCTGGGTGCAAATGGAAATTCTTCCGCTCAGGAGATCTCAAGAGACACAAACAAAAGCACAGTTGGGAGAGGCCCTACCCCTGTGACATGTGCAACAAAAGCTATTCCAGACCTGATTATCTCAAAAAGCATCAGAGGAGCCATCTTCAAACATCATCCATCACTGCAACCTGAATGCCCACTCCCCTCCTTATACCATATCATATTACACTAACATATTTCTTCCTTCTTCTCAGTCACCATACCTGACCACTAATCAAGTACTTTGGGGATAATAGTGGGCCCCAGCAATGGACTCACTCAAATATTCCCAGCAGATTTTTTTTCAAGGAAAGCAGAGATGTAATGACAAACGTGTAGCCAGCCTGAATCAAAATTGTATACAATGAAATTTTATTATCAATTAAACATAAAATTATAAATACTTTAAAAAGTAGGGAACTTTTCATTGTCTCAATTCACATTCCTGAATTTGAAATCAAATGCCATGTTCATAATAGGAAGACATAATAACTTCAGTGTGTTCAAAAAATGTTTGCTTGAAAATCACTAAAAGTGATAAACATGCTGCCTCCAACTCAAATATTCACAAAACACATGTGTGACAAAGGAAGTGAAAAATCTCAATATTATGAAAATCCAACAGTCCAATTGAACTAGATGTGGAGATATTTCCCTGAAGAAATTTAGGTGAATTCAGACAAGTGAAGAAGAGTCATTGTGCTTGCCCAATGCAAAATCTCAAATTAAAACCACACTCATGTATCATCATATACAATGGCAAATACAAAAACAAAACAAACACACAACTTTCCTCCACCCAACTTGAAAATCCTAAAGATAGACTATATTCTGGGTAATGCTCCATTTTACACATTCCAGAGGACAAAACAACAAATTAGAAATTAATTCCTCAGATAGAGCAGTGGCAGGGCCTGTGAGACTTTTTGTTTTTCTTTTGTATTTATTGTTTAAATTTTTATTAGATATTTACTTTATTTACATTTCAAATGTTATCCCCTTTCCACTTTTTCCCTCTTTTTCCCTCACTTTTCCACATGTGCAAGGACTTTTCCTCTCATTGACACCTGACCACCCCATCCTCTGCTACATATGCAACTGGGGCCATTGGTACCTCCATGTGTACTCTGTGGTTGGTGGCTAAATCCCTAGGAGCTCGGGGAGTCCTGATTTGTTCTTGTTTTTGTTCCTCCTATGGGGCTGTAAACCCCATCAGCTCCTAGGGTCCTTTCTCTAGCTCCTCCATTGGGAAGCCTGTGCTCAGTTCAATGGTAGGCTAAGAGCATCCACTCTGTATTTGGCAGGCACTGGCAGAACCCCTCAGAAGACAACTATATCAGGCTCCTGTCAGCTAGAACTTCTTGGCATCCACAATAGTGTCTGGGTTTGGTAATTGTATATTGAATGGATCCCCAGGTATGGCAGTCTCTGGGTGGTTTTCCTTCAATCTGCTACACACTGTCTCTGTATTTCCTCCCATAGGTATTTTGTACCCCTTTTAAGAAGGACCAAAGTGTCCACACTTTGGTTTTCCTTCTTCTTGAACTTCATGTGGTCTCTATTATATCTTGGGTATTCCTGCCTTCTGGGGCAATATTCACTTATCAGTGAGCATACCATATGTGTTTTTTAGTGATTGACTGGTTTAAGTCACTCAGAATGTTATTTTCTAGCTCCATCCATTTGCCTAAGAATTTCATGAAGACATTGATTTAATAGCTAAGTAGTACTCCATTGTTTAAAGGTACCACATTTTCTGTATCCATTCCTCTCTTGAGGGACATCCTGGCTCTTTCCAGCTTCTGTCTGTTATAAATAAACCTGCTATGAACCTAGTGGAGCATGTGTCCTTATTACATGTTGGAGCAACTTCTGGGTATAGGCCCAGGAGTGTTATATCTGGGTCCTCAGGTACTACTATGTCCAATTTTCAGAGGAACTGCCAAACTGATAAATAAATAAATGGAAATCTAACTACTGAGAAAAAGTTAGCAACTGAAATTTCATTTAGACACACTAAAAGAGGTCAATCTGTTTTCTTCAGTGGAGTCACACCAGACAGATCAAGCACTGCAGGGAAGGCCTCATGTTCAGAAGTAGGTGACATACCAAAAATGGGTTACATGTGATTTTGCATGTGTGCTTTTTTTTTAAATTACAGGTTAGTTTTCTTTGTTTTGTTTTGTTTTTTTTTTTGATGCTTTTGATTTTTTTTGGTGTGTGTGTGCATTAATTTTTTTGTTTTTTCTTTGGAGAAGGAACTTAAAAGTTGGGTGGGTAAGAACAGGAATAGAATCTGGAAGGAGTTAGAGGAGGAAAAGAATATCTTAAAAATATATTTAGATTTAAAAATGTTTTAAAGTATGAAGTATATTATGAAAATTTAAATATGTGTAGTTCAATGTATTTTAATTATAAGGCAATTAATAAAAGTGCTGTTATATCTGTGATGAGTTTTCTTACTTGAATATTTATTTTTATTTAATAACTTATTTATTAAATTTCTCTATTAAAAAAAATAAAATATATCCCTAAATTCATTGAAGTAAAAGAATTACATGAAATTCTGACAGTACAATGGTATGAATGATTGTCAAATTATATATGAAAAAAGATTGTAATTATTTATTAGTAATAGTAGATGGAAAACTCCATATAGTCTTTAAGCAATCAATGAAAAAACAGGCAACAACAACAATAACAGAACATGCAAAGCCATTGAGATAAGAGATATTAGTGTCCTGTCCAGAACTGCCAGGCTAACAGAATAGGTTTGATGGGAAGAAGTGATTCCAACAATGCAGCTACAGAGACTTGATGTCACAGAGAGGAACTTGGTCTTGTAATGATATCAACAACATTTTTTTCCTCCACTGGATATATTCTTTATTTACATTTCAAATGTCATACCCTTTCCAGGTCTCCTCTCTGGAACCCCTCTCCCATCCCTCCTCCTCCTGCATCTCCACCACCCACACACCCACTACTGCCTTTCTACCCTGGCATTCCCCTATATTAGGGCATGAAATCTCTCAGGCACAAGGGCTGTTTCTTCCACTTATGTCCAACAAGGCCATCTTCTGCCACTTATGTGGGCAGAGCCATGGGATCCTCCATGTGTACTCTTTGGTTGGTGGTCCAGTCCTGAGGAGCTCCTAGATAGCAAAACTCTTAAGTCTGTTAAATATAAAGTTTCAAATCTTAGCTAGAGTAATAAAGCAAGAAAAAGAGATACAGGGAATACAATAAGAGGGAAGAAGTCAAATAATATCTATTTGCAGGTAACATAAACTTATATCCCCCCCAAAAAAAGGAAAAAAAAAAAGAAGACAGTAAACACCTGAGAAGAAAACTCTTAAACCTAGGGAGAGAGAGATGATTCACTGGTTATGAGAATTTGCTGCTCTTGCAGAAGAATAGAGTTTGTTCCTAGAATGCATAGGATGTCTCATCATCCCCTGTATCTACCGTTCAAAGCAATCCAAAGCCCTCTTGTAGCTTTCTTGGGCATTGAATGCATGTAGTATACACACATTAACACAGACAAATCACTCTTGTATGTAAAAAAAAAACAGTAAATGATGAAATATTCATTTTCTAAAACATATAAAAGTAACACACAGGTCAAACAGGATATATATATATATACACACAAACACACACACACACACAAACATACACATACATATGTCTGTGTGTAGCAACACTTAATGTAATAAAAGAGGACATAAATTCGAAAGAGATAAAATATATATGAGAGAGATTTGAGGAAGGAAAGAAAAAGGAGTAATAAATGATGTACTGATGTTGAACATCAAAACAAAAACAAATACTAAAAAGAGAATATGTTACAGCTATTAAACACATTCTGCAAATTGTCAAGATAAAATTCAACACACACACACACACACACACATAAAACCAAAAAATAAAACCCCCACACAATAGTCTTCTTAGCGAATAACAAAACACATTGAAAATAAATCCTATTCACAATAGTCTTTAAAGAGTGGCAATAGGAACATTTCTGGGTTAAAAATATTGAGATGCCTGTGTGACCCCATCCTTCCACCAGGAGCCTTTCCTGTCCAAAGGAAGAACAGGGGGAAAGGAACAGGGTTTGAAAGACTGGCCTTCCTGGGACTGCCCAAGCAGGGGATCCACCATGTCTGCAGATGACAAACCCAACACTCCTGCAGTCAAGACTCACCTGCTGACAGTAAACTAGTATGATAGATCCTTGGGAGGTCAGGTCAGCAACTGATCTATACAGATATGGATGCTTGGAGCCAACCATCACACTGAGCTCAGGGAACCTGGTGGTGGAGCTGACAGAACAGGAGGAGCAGAGGGAGATTGCAACCCTGTTAGAAGAACAATATAGGCTTGCATAACTACCCAGTTCTCCCAGAGTCTAGACCATCTACTAGGGAATGAACTTGAAGGTATCGATGGCACCAGATACATGTGTAGCAGAGCATGGACTTGCCTGACAGCAATGGGAGGAGAGGACCTTGAACCTGGGGAAATTTAATGCCTCAGTGTGTGGGTATACTGCAGCAGTAGGCTGGGAAGAATGTAGGTGGGTGTAATATCACCTTCACAGACACAAAGGGGTCGGAAGTGGGTGTGGGACGGGAGATGTGGGATGGCAAGAATGTGGAGGGGTTACTGGGAAGTGGGATATCATGGGAAGGGTGTTTGGTGAAAGGGTCACCAGCAAGTGGGATATTATTATCATTATCCAAATGCTTCCTAGAGGAACTGGTATCCCAGGATTTCTGACACACAGGCTTGTGGGAGGGACAAGCCACAGGCAGAGAGAGAAAGAACAACTAACACCAGGGATAACTAGTTGGCAAGAGGCAAGTACATGAACATAAGCAACAGAACCCAAAGCTACTTGGCATATGCAAAGTATCAGAACCCATTTTTTTCCACCACAGTGATTCCAGGATACACCAACACATCATAAAAGTAAGACTCGATAATAACTTGGTCATGGAAGAAATAAAGAAATTAAAGACTTTTTAGAATTTAATGAAAATGAAAGCACAACATACCCAAATTTAGGGGACACAATGAATGCAGTGCTAAGAGGAAAACTCATAGTACCAAGTGCTTCCAAAAAGAAGCTGGAGAGCGCATACACTAGAATCTGAACAGCACACCTGAAAGCTTTAAAACAGAAAGAACCTTATACACCCAAGAGGAGTAGAAGGCAGGAAGTCATCAAACTTAGGGCTAACATCAATGAAGTTGAAACAAATAGAACTATAGAAAGAATGAACAAGACCAGGAATTGGCTCTTAGAGAAAATCAAAAAGATAGATAAACCCTTAGCCAGACTAACTAAAAGGCACAGAGACAGTATCCAAATTAACCAAATAAGAAATGAAGGAGGAGATAACAATAGAAACTGAGGAAATTCAAAATATCATCAGAACCTACAACAAAATCCTATATTCAACAAAATTAGAAAATCTGGATGAAATGGAAACTTTTCTAGACAGATTCCAGGTAACAAAGTTAAATCAGGATCATACAAATCTTCAAAATAGGCCCATAATCCCTAACGAAATATCAGCAGTCATTAAAAAAAAATTTTTTTTTTGGTTTTTTTTTTCTGTTTTTTTTTTGTTTAAAATTTTTTTTATTCGATATATTTTTCATTTACATTTCAAATGATTTCTCCTTTTCTAGCCCCCCTACTCCCGGAAAGTCCCGTAAGCCCCCTTCTCTCCCCCTGTCCTCCCACCCAACCCTTCCCACTTTCCCGTTCTGGTTTTGCTGAATACTGTTCACTGAGTCTTTCCAGAACAAGGGGCCACTCTTCCTTCCTTCTTGTACCTCATTTGATGTATAGATTATGTTTTTGGTATTCCAGTTTTCTAGGTTAATATCCACTTATTAGTGAGTGCATACCATGATTCACCTTTTGAGTCTAGGTTACCTCACTTAGTATGATGTTCTCTAGCTCCATCCATTTGCCTAAGAATTTCATGAATTCATTGTTTCTAATGGCTGAATAGTACTCCATTGTGTAGATATACCACATTTTTGCATCCACTCTTCTGTTGAGGGATACCTGGGTTCTTTCCAGCATCTGGCAATTATAAATAGGGCTGCTATGAACATGTATCCTTATTACATGGTGGGGAATCCTCTGGGTATATGCCCAGGAGTGGTATAGGAGGATCTTCTGGAAGTCAGGTGCCCAGTTTTCAGGGGAACCGCCAGACTGATTTCCAGAGTGGTTGTACCAATTTGAAACCCCACCAGCAGTGGAGGAGTGTTCCTCTTTCTCCATACCCTCTCCAACACCTGTTGTCTCCTGAATTTTTAATCTTAGCCATTCTGACTGGTGTAAGGTGAAATCTCAGGGTTGTTTTGATTTGCATTTCCCTAATGATTAATGAAATTGAGCATTTTTTTAAGATGCTTCTCTTCCATCCGAAGTTCTTCAGGTGAGAATTCTTTGTTTAACTGTGTACCCCATTTTTTAATAGGCTTGTTTGGTTTTCTGGACTCTACCTTCTTGAGTTCTTTATATATATTGGATATTAGGCCTCTATCTGATGTAGGATTGGTGAAGATCTTTTCCCAATTTGTTGGTTGCCGATTTGTCCTCTTGATGGTGTCCTTTGCCTTACAGAAACTCTGTAATTTTATGAGGTCCCATTTGTCAATTCTTGCTCTTAGAGCATACTCTATTGGTGTTCACTTCAGAAACTTTTTCCCTGTACCCATGTTCTCAAGGGTCTGCCCCATTTTCTTTTCTATTAGCTTTAGAGTAAATGGCTTTATGTGGAGGTCCTTGATCCATTTGGATTTGAGCTTAGTACAGGAGACAAGGATAGATCAATTCACATTCTTCTGCATGCTGACCTCCAGTTGAACCAGCACCATTTGTTGAAAAGGCTATCTGTTTTCCATTGGATGTTTTCAGCCTCTTTGTCGAGGATCAAGTGGCCATAGGTGTGTGGGTTTATTTTTGGATCTTCAATCCTGTTCCATTGATCCTCCTGCCTGTCACTGTACCAATACCATGCAGTTTTTAACACTATTGCTCTGTAGTATTGCTTGAGGTCAGGGATACTGATTCCCTCAGACTTTCCTTTGTTGCTGAGAATAGTTTTAACTATCCTGGGTTTTTTGTTATTCCAGATGAATTTGATAATTGCTCTTTCTAACTCTGTGAAGAATTGAGTTGGGATTTTGATGGGTATTGCATTGAATCTGTAGATTGCTTTTGGCAAAATGGCCATTTTAATTATATTGTTTCTACCGATCCATGAGCATGAGAGGTTTTCCCATTTTTTGAGGTCTTCTTCCATTTCCTTCTTCAGAGTCTTGAAGTTCTTGTCATACAGATCTTTCACATGTTTGGTAAGAGTCACCCCAAGATACTTTATACTGTTTGTGGCTATTGTGAAGGGGGTCATTTCCCTAATTTCTTTCTCAGCCTGCTTATCCTTTGAGTATAGGAAGGCCACTGATTTGCTTGAGTTGATTTTATAACCTGCCATTTTGCTGAAGTTTTTTTTATCAGCTGTAGGAGTTCTCTAGTGGAATTTTTTGGGTCACTTAGGTACACTATCATGTCATCTGCAAATAATGATAGGTTGACATCTTCCTTTCCAATTTGTATCACTTTGACCTCCTTATGTTGTCGAATTGCCTGAGCTAGTACCTCAAGTACAATATTGGAAAGATAAGGAGAAAGGGGGCAGCCCTGTCTAGTCCCTGATTTTAGTGGGATCGCTTCAAGTTTCTCTCCATTTAGTTTGATGCTGGCTACCGGTTTGCTGTATATTGCTTTTACTATGTTTAGATATGGGCCTTGAAGTCCTGTTCTTTCCAAGACTTTAAGCATGAAAGGATGCTGAATTTTGTCAAATGCTTTTTCAGCATCCAATGAAATTACCATGTGGTTTTTTTCTCTGAGTTTGTTTATGTAGTGGATTGCATAGATGGATTTCCGTATATTGAACCAACCCTGCATTCCCGGGACAAAGCCTACCATGGTGGATGATCGTTTGATGTGTTCTTGGATTCGGTTGGCAAGAATTTTATTGAGTATTTTTGCATCGATGTTCATAAGGGAAATTGGTCTGAAGTTCTCTTTCTTTGTTGGATCTCTGTGTGGTTTTGGTATCAGCGTAATTATGGCTTCATAGAAGGAATTGGGTAGTGTTCCTTCTGTTTCTATTTTGTGGAATAATTTGAAGAGTATTGGTGTTAACTCTTCTTTGAATGTCTGAGAGAATTCTGCACTGAAACCATCTGGTCCTGTGCTTTTCTTGGTTGGAAGACTTTCTATGATTCCTTCTATTTCTTTGGGCATTATGGGACTGTTTAGATGATCTATTTGGTCCTGATTTAATTTTGGTATTTGGTATCTGTCAAGGAAATTGTCCATTTCCTCCAGATTCTCCAGTTGTGTTGAGTACAGGCTCTTGTAGTAGGATCTGATGATTTTTTGGATTTCCTCAGTTTCCATTGTTATATCTCCCTTTTCATTTCTAAGTTTGTTAATTTGGAGACTTTGTCTGTGCCCTTTGGTCAGTCTGGCTAAGGGTTTATCTATCTGGTTGATTTTCTCAAAGAACCAGCTCCTGGTTTTGTTGATTCTTTGTATGGTTCTCTTTGTTTCTACTTGATTGATTTCAGCCCTGAGTTTGATGATTTTCTGCCCTCTATTCCTCCTGGGTGAAATAGCTTCTTTTTGTTCCAGGGCTTTCAGGTGTGTCATTAAGCTGGTAATGTATGCTCTCTCCATTTTCTTTTTGGAGGCACTCAGTGCTATGAGTTTTCCTCTTAGCACGGCTTTCATTGTGTCCCATAGATTTGGGTATGTTGTGTGTTCATTTTCAAGGTGTTCTATATAGTCTTTAATTTCTTTCTTTATTTCTTCCTTGACCAAGGTATCATTGAGTAGAATATTGTTCAATTTCCACGTGTATGTGGGATTTCTGTTGTTTTTGTTGCTATTGAAGACCACATTTACTCCATAGTGATCTGATAGGAGGCATGGGATTAGTTCGATCTTATATTTGTTGAGGTCTGTCTTGTGACCAATTATATGGTCGATTTTGGAGAAGGTACCATGAGGTGCTGAGAAAAAGTTATATTCTTTTGCTTTAGGATAGAATTATATATATATAAATCTAATTGGTCCAAAGCTTCAATTAGTTTCATTGTGTCCCTGTTTATTTTCTGTTTTCCTGATCCATCCATTGAGGAAAGTGCAGTGTTGAAGTCACCCACAATTATTGTGTTAGGTGCAATGTGTGCATTGAGCTTTAATATTGTTTCTTTTACGAAAAAGGGTGGCCTGGCATTTGGAGCATAGATGTTCAGGATTGAGAGTTCTTCTTGCTGTATTTTTCCTTTGACCAGCAAGAAGTGTCCCTCAGAGTCTCTTTTGATGACTTTGGGTTGAAAGTCAATTTTATCTGATATTAAAATGGCTACTCCAGCTTGTTTCCTGAGACCATTTGCTTGTAAAATTGTCTTCCAGCCTTTTACTCTAAGGTAGTGTTTGTCTTTGACCCTTAGGTGTGTTTCCTGTAAGCAGCAAAATGTAGGGTCCTGTTTACGTATCCAGTCAGTTAGTCTATGTGTTTTTATTGGGGCATTGAGTCCATTGATGTTAAGACATATTAAGGAATAGTGATTGTTACTTCCTGTCATTTTTGACGTTATTTTTTAAATTTGATTGGTTAACTTCTTTTGGGTTTGATGAAAGGTTACTATCTTGCTTTTTCCAGGGTGACGTTTCCCTCCTTGTATTGGTGTTTTCCTCCTATTATCCTTTGTAGGGCTGGGTTTGTGGATAGATATTGGGTAAACTTGGTTTTGTCATGGAATATCTTAGTTTCTCCATCTAAGGTGATTGAGAGTTTTGCTGGATATAGTAGTTTTGGTTGGCATTTGTGTTCTCTTAGAGTCTGAATGCGATCAGCCCAGGATCTTCTACCCTTCATAGTCTCAGGTGAAAAGTCTGCTGTGATTGTGATAGGTCTTCCTTTATATGTTACTTGGCCTTTTTCTCTTACTGCCTTTAATATTCTTTCTTTGTTTAGTACATTTGGTGTTTTAATTATTATGTGACGGGAAGTATTTCTGTTCTGCTCCAGTCTGTTTGGAGTTCTGTAGGCTTCTTGTATATTCATGGGCATCTCTCTCTTAGGGTTAGGGAAGTTTTCTTCCATAATTATATTGAAGATATTTGCTGGCCCTTTAAGTTGTAAATCTTCACTCTCATCTATGCCTATAATCCTTAGGTTTGGTCTTCTCATTGTGTCCTGGATTTCCTGGATATTTTGGGTTACAAGCTTTTTGCTTTGAGTCCATGGTTTCTATGGTATCTTCAGCATCTGAGATTCTTTCTTCTATCCCTTGTATTCTGTTGTTGATATTTGCATCTATGTCCACTGATTTCTTCCCAAGGCTTTCTATCTCCAAAGTTGTCTCCCTTTGAGTTTTCTTAGTTGTTTCTACTTCTGATTTTAGATCCTGGATGGTTTTGCTTAGCTCCTTCACTTGCTTGTTTGTGCTTTTCTGTAATTCTTTAAGAGATTTTTGTGTTTCCTCTTTCATGACCTCAGCCTGTTGACCAAAGTTCTCCTGTGTTTCTTTAAGTGTGTTTTGTGTTTCCTCATTATGGGCTTTTGTACTCTCCTGGATTTCTTTCAATGATTTTTGTGTTTCCCTTGCAAGGGCTTCTAACTTTTGATCCATTTTCTTCTGAATTTCTTTAAGTATGCCCTTCATGTGTTCCTGTACCAGCATCATGACCACTGATTTTAAATCCAAATCTTGTTTTACTGGTGTGATGGGGTATCCAGGACATGCTGGTAAAGGAGAATTGGGTTCAGATGTTGCCATATTGCCTTGATTTCTGTTAGTGACATTCATGTGTTTGCCTTTTGCCATCTAGTTCTCACTGGTGTTAGTTTGTCTTGTCAATGCTGGATTCACCAGTGCAAGCTGCCCCTTCCCAGGTGGCCTCTGGTGCACAGCTTACCTCCTGCACTGCCTTGAGACAGGGTGCTGTTGACCAGGCTGTTCAGACCCCGAAGCAGACACATGAAGGCTCCTGATGGGGCCTGTTGGATTCACTGGAGCACACTGACTTCTCCCCGCTGGCTGCCCAGAAGCCCCTCTTGCCTCTTTCAGGACCTGGAGATATCTTGTTGCAGCCCAGGCTGATCTGGATCCAGAAGCGGAGAGGTCTGAGGGCTACCGCCAGAGGCCTCAGGACTGAAGCCTAAGCTCTGTGCCACAGGAATGAGCTGTGCTGTGAGCTCCCAGACTGCCTCTGGGTGCACACCAGGTCTCCCGCACTTCCTGGAGACCAAGTCACAGTCATTAAAATATATGAACCATAAAATAAGTCCAGGAACAGAAGGGTTTTGTGCAGAATTTTATCAGACCTTCAAAGAAGACCTAATACCAATACTCTTCAAACTATTCCACAAAAAGGAAACAGAAGGAACATACCCATTTTATTCTATGAAGCCATAATTATGCTGATTATGCTTTCTTGGTGATGAAATTCTTTCTATATAATCATGAAATTAATACAATTTCCTTTCCTAGAGGACTTCATAAAAGATATTTTTTCTATTTCTATCATGTTTAATGTTCCAAATAGCTTATAAAATTCTTTGAGTGCATATAACCTTTAGTTTTTACTTTTAGAAGTTGTTTTATATATGAGATTTAACTACTAGAAATCATTTAGATGACTTTAAAAAATGTCAATACTGAGTTGTATATTTTAAAATAAATTTTATTAGTTTAATAAAATTAATAATTAAAAAGTGGAACTTCATGAAACAATACCCTCACACTACTAACAATCATCATGTGGGTAATTAGATAACCTACAGAATAGAATTAGCTCTTTAGCTGCTGTAATATATGACAGAGAGTCATTTTTATAGAAAGATACAAAGAAAGGGGTGGGGGGAAATTTTAAATACCAGGAAAATAAAACAACTAATATTAGCACATAGAACTAAATACAGAGGTCTCAAAGAAGAAATAAAAGGCATAAGAAAAATAATTTCCTATTTCACATATGTAGCCATTAGGGAAATCAATAATAAATTTGTGTTCTAATTTTGCCTCATCCCATTCAGAACGTCCAATTGAAAAATGACAGCAATGGAAAGTGAAACAGCCATTCTGGAAATCAGTAGGGAAATTCTACAAAAAACTAGAATTAGATATAGCATATGATTTTACTGTTGTCGAGCATATACCCAAAGTGATATATATCCCACTATCAAGATGTGCCTTAATCTTGTCCATAGCTGCTATATTCACAATATCCAGAAGATTGGGGAAAGCCTGGGTGCTCATTAAGGAACAAAATGATGAAAAATACTATATATTTGGACAATTGAATATTGTTCAGCTATTAAAAATTTAAAATTTGAAATCTGCAGGTAAATAGATGTTAATGGAAATATCCACTCTGGTTTTGGTAATGAAGATCTAGAAAAACAATGTTGAAATCTCTCTGTCATGTACGGAGTCTGGCTCTGAAATTTATATGTGTGGGTTATATCTTAGTGCTCAAAGAAGTTAGGAAAGCAGTAAAGACCTAAGAGGTGGACTTACTAAGAGAGTGGAGGTAAAATACAGATGATATGAATGAAAATAAAAATAATAGAAAAATAAGTTTAGGTGGAATAAGTGATGGGACTGTAGAGTATAGATGTATGTAGAGAAGAAGGATAACTAACACTTCAAAAATCAATAATCTATGTAAATATATATATAGGGAGATAGATAGATGATAGAAAAAGAACTTTAAATGGGTACCTTAGTTGGGTTTTTGCTGCTGTGAATCGACACCCTTACCAAGCCCAGTATTACCAAGGACAACAGTTGATTGTGCCTGGCTTAAAAGTTCAGAGGAGGAATTCCAGTATCATCAAGGAATACAATGGCAGCATCCAGGCAGGTATGCTGTAGGAGGAGGTGAGACTTCCACATCTTCTTCTGAAAGTGGCTAGCAGAATGCTGGTTTCCAGGCAGTTGGGATGAGGTTCTTCAGGTACACACCCACAGTGACACATCTATTCCAACAGGGCCACAACTTTTAATAGTACCACTCCCTGGGCTTAGCAGATACAAACTATCACATTTCACTTCCTGGCCCACATAGGCTTTTTCATATTCCTAATCATGGCATAATACAAAATATATTTAGTCCAAATTCAAAATTCCCCATAGTCTTTAGCAGTCTCAACAACTGATAAAATCAAACAACTGTTCAAAGTTCAATGACTCTTCAGTGATGCATCCAATCACTTAAGTGTAATTCCCAAAGCAAGGCAGGAAACTAGCTGGACAAACTACAAATTCTGCACCTCCATGGCTAATGTCAAAGAAGTCTTCATATCTCCAACTCCTTTTTCATTTTTGTAGACTACAAACATTTCCTTCTCCTGGTCTTTCTCTACTCTCTGTTAGCAGCTTTCCTTAGCAGATAGCCCACAGATCTGGCATCTCACACATTTTGGCGTCTCTAAGTCACATTCAGTGTTTTAGCTTCTTCTTTAATCCACAATTGATCCCTTCTGGGCTTCTTCAAAGAGCATTTTTTGGTCTCCAACTCTGTCCCCTTTAGCACTCTAAGAGCAGGTTGATCCACTCCTCTGCGAGGGATGTTCTTCATGAACATTCCATGGTACTGGCATCTCCAATACATTGGGTCTTCTGTTGCAACTATGCTTCATCAATAGCCTCTCATTGGCTCTTCATGGTGCCACGACTCAAATTCTTTGCATGACCCCTTCAGTCCTGGGCACTAAACATCAACTAAGGCTGCACTTTCACCAATAACCTTCCATGGCATCTCACAGCACAAGTCCTTGGCTGTTCAACATGACCCCTTCATACTTTTAAACGAGTACTACCTGTGTGGCTCTTACAAATTACCAGTGTCAGATGAAACATGAGCTACAGCCTTGCTATTTCTGGAATACTGCTTCTTGTGCTCCAAGAAAATGATTCCCAGAATATTTCACCTCAGTGATGCTGGTCTCTTCTTAATAACCACTAATTTCTAGGATTCATCTATCCAGCATCAATTGTCTTCCCACTTGTTCCTTCTATTCTTGATTCTAAAGCTACAGACACATGGCTGGAGCAGCCACGTTCTGCTGCTTACAGGAACTGGAACATGGCCGATTATATTATCTCTAGATTACTGTTTTCCAACTCCTTCCCTCCCTATGCTTTCTTGTCCTAGATCTTGGTCTGTAGATTGACCTTGAACTCAGAGATATACTTGCCTGCCTCCTGGGAATAAGGTATGTACCACCAAGCCTGGACTTAAGCTTTTCTTCACCTAAATCTTGCTCTGTCCCAGGCTGGCCTTTAACTCAGAAAGCTGATTGGCTTTATCTGCTGGGATTGAGGTGTGTACCAAAATTCCTTGATCTAATTTTCACTAGGGGTATTCTTGCCTCAAAGTCCCAGTCTCTCAATATTCTCTGTCCTATGACACAGGATTTGGCTCCATTTCACTTCCTGGCACCTCTTTAAGATGAGAAGCATGTATTTCATATTTTCCCAATCTAAGCTTGCTATGCTTGTTCAAAATGTTCTTAATGAGACTTAAACAGAAAAATTTCTCTCCTGTGCTTTGTTTAGACTTTGTTTGTCAATGCAATTAATTGGAGCCTCTTCACAATAGCCTTACTCAGACACATCAGATAAGGGCAAAACCAAGCCACATACTTCACAAAATTACTACAAAAATCAGTCTCAAGACCAAATAATGAAGGTCTTCACTAAAACCTCTTGGGCCAGGTATGCACAGATAAAATCATTCAAATTGACAAATTCTTCCATACTCCTATTAGGATGGCTGATTAAGCCACACTTAAAATATTCCATGCCTTTCCAAATCCAAAGTCACACATTCTTCTAAACAAAAGCATGGTTAGGCCTGTAAGAGCAATATCTTTCAACTGGTAGCAATTTCTTTCTTAGGGTTTTACTGCTGTGAAAACATACCATGACCAAGGCAAGTGTCTATTTCTTCATCCAAAGGCAGCCTGGACAGGACTCCCATCACACATTGGGTAGAGTTAGAGCATTGGAACATCAAAGCCCACCACTATAGTGACACACTTCCTTTTATCTTTTGTTTTGTTTACTTTTTTTTTTTTTAGCTTTGCAGAGAGAGGGATTCTCTGTGTAGTCCTGCCTGTCTTAGAACTCACTCTGTCCACCAGGTTGGCCTTGAATTCTGAAATCCACCTGCCTCTGCCTCACAAGTGCTGGGATTACAGGCATGCACCATCATGCCCAGCTGTGACACACTTTCTTCAACAGGGCCACACATACTCCAAAAAGGAAACAACTCTTCATGAATTATGTACCTGATATAAACAGTAAGTATTAGGGTGTGGATTCAATAAATAATCCCTGTCTGACTGAGATTGGTGATTGTGTGGTTTCTGCATCAACTCTCAAACCCCCAACTCCATGGCCCTTAAATGTCTTCCAAAGCATTACTACCCAGGGGAATGTTTTACACTACTAAGTTCAGATGCAGCACTAGTTACAGTCTTAGTTATCTCTGAATCACAGCTTCTTTATGTTCTCAGAAAACACTGCACAGAAGATTTCAAATCAGTAAAATGGCCTCTTTTTATCACTATTAATTTCTTAGCTCTACTAGCCAGCATTGTCCCTGTAATCCTTTCTATATTTGAATGTAAAACTAGAGCCAGAGGGCTAAAGTTCTTGCAACTTGCTACTTCCTGTGGCTGGAACATCTCTCCCTTATTCTATTAAATTCTTCACTGTTCATGATTTTCTGTCCTGGTACTTGTTTTGTAAACTCACTTTGAACTCAGAGATCTGCATGTTCCTATCAACTGAGTTCTAGGATTAAAGGTATATATCACCGTGTCTGGTCTGAAGCGTTAATTTTTAAACATGGAACTGCTTCAGTATTAGGGTGGCCTTGAACTCTGCCTGCCTCTATCTCCTGAGTGCGGGAATTAAATGCCTATACTACAATGCCTGCACCTAATATCTAAAACATATAAAGAACTCATGAACAATAGTGAGGTGGAAATATTACTGATCCTCCAAAGACCAGACAGCATCAGTTCTGATGCAACACAGAGCAGGATCTTTAATCTATTTAAGTTAGTTTCCACCCAACTCTTCCACCTATCACTGCCCCACCATCACAGAGGGTTTTGGTGGTGGCAGACCCATGAATATTTTTCTGGGAAAGGCTTTGTAGGAAGCAGCAAGCAGAGTGTACATGTGTAAGCATTGGATTGGAAAGCTACTGTGGCCTTTAACATAATTGCCTGGTGCTGGGAGTCATATCATAAACTTAATTTCTGCTCAACTCTGTATTGGTCATCATTAGGCAAGTGGTAGGCTTGTCACCTGAAGAGCAGGTTTGTTAGGGAAATAATCTGGAGATGTTGGTCCTGTTGAGTCTGTAAAATGCAAAAGCTCATCTTGTTGGAATTGGCATAGAGAATGGAACTAGGGTCCAGTTTTGTTAGGGATCAACTTGGAGACTAGACATTGGCACCAGCCTGTTAGTTTACTTGAGTTTAAAATTAGGTCAGGGTCGCTAAAATGGAGTCTGAACTTAAAATATTTGATTTCTTAAGGCTAAACTGCAAACAACAAAACAACACAATCAAAAAATGGAGTATAGAACTAAAAAGATAATTCACAACAGAAGACTATTGAATGGCTGATAAGCACTTAAATATATGTTCAAAGTTCTTAGTCATCAGGGAAATGCAAATAAAAACAACAATGAGATTCTACCTCATACCAATCAGAATGGCTAAAATCAAAAAGTCAGGTGACAGCAATGCTGGTAAGGATGTGGAGAAAGCAAAACACTCCTCTATTTCTGCTGGAATTGCAAATTTATGCAACCACTCTGGAAATCAATCCTGAGGTTCCTCAGAATATTGGAAATAGATCTCCCTGAAGACCAAGTTATAGCACTCTTGGGCTTATACACAAAAGTTGCCCCACCATGTTACAGCAGCTCTTGTTCCACTATGTTCATAGTGGCCTTATTTGTGATAGCCAGAAGCTGGAACAAATCCAGATGTCCTCCAGCAAAAGAATGGATACAGAAAATGTGGTTTATGTACAGGGTGGAATACTACATAACTATTAAGAATGAGGACATCCAGAGTTTTGCAGGTAAATGAATGGAAATAGAAAATACTATCCTGAGTAAAGTAACTCAAACCCCCAAAAACATGCATGGTGTGTACTCAGTAATAAGTGGATGTAAACCAAAAAATGTGCAGAATACCTAGGGTACAATCCACAGAACTCAAGAAGGTTAACAAACCAAAGTGAGAATTCCTGAGTTCCACTTAGAAGGGAGAACAAATCAATCACAGAGAGCAGAGGCAGGGAGGGGACTGGGCGAGAGAGGGACAGTGAGGGGGAAATGGTAACAAGATCAGGTATTGGGTGGCAGGGGGAAAAATACTGAAGCCCTAGGCGCAAAAGAAAGAATGGAAACAAGCAGGCTCAAGAGGTGGAGGTAGGGGACACTCTAGAATGTATCAGACACCCGGGAGGAAAGAAACTCTCAGGACTCAAAGGGAGGGACCTTAGCTGAACTGCCCATAAGTAGGGAGAGGAAACTTCTAGAAAGGAGGAAACTCCTGAAGAAAGACATGGCATCAAGTGGAGGAATGTGGTTGCCATCCACAGTCAAATGCTCTCACGCTGAATTGTTCCTATCTGAAAGAAATACAAGGACAGAAATGGGGAAATGACTGAGCAAAACAGTTCTAGGAATAAGCTCCAATTCTGATCCAGCTCAGGGGAACACCGCAAGTCCTGACACTAATACTGGTGGGCTTACAAATAGTGGCGCCTACCCTGAGTGTCTTCTGAAAGGCCCAGCAAGCAGCTGAGTCAGATGCAGATAGTTATGTTCAACCAATCTACAGAAGCTGGTGATCCCTGTGATGGAATTAGGAAGTAGCTGCAAGAAGCTGTGGCAGAGGGTGATCCCATATGAGGCCACCAACTAGGGAGCATTAACCAGCTGATAGGAGGCCCCCAACATATATTCAGCAGAGGACTGCCAGGTCTGGACTCAATCAGAGAAGATGTAACTCTCTCTTCACAGATTTGGAACCCCAGAGTGTGGGGAGGTCTTATGTGGTAGTGTGGGGTCATCCTCTTAGAGACAGGAGTGGGTGGGAGATTTGGTACGTGGAATAATCAGTGGGTAGAGCTGGAGGGGAATAAAGCCTGGACTGTTAAAATAAAGATTAAATAATAATAATGATCATAATCATAAAAAATGATCAACTGAGACATTCAACCTCTGCAACTGAACAAGTAGTAGATTCTTACTCTAGTAGACCACATGGAACCATTGTTGTTTTAGGGTTAGCACAACCTATAAGCCATTATAAGAAACCATTGCCTTTATAAATGTATAGAAAGACTTATTGTATAAGTTCTGCTTCTAGCCGGGTGGTGGTGGTACATACCTCTAATCCCAACAATCTAGGAGGAAGAATCAGGCCAATTTCTGAGTTCAAGGCCAGCCTGCTCTGCAGAGTATGTTCCAGGATAGCCAGGGCTATACAGAGAAACCCTGTCTCAAAACAAACAAACAAACAAACAAACAAACAAAAACAAAAAACAAAAAACAAAAAAAAACAAAACAACAACAACAACAACAACAAAAAAAAAAAAAAAAACAAGTTCTGCTCCGCTAGAGAATCCTGACAAATACAGAAGGTAAAGCAAAGAAAGAGATCTTTAGCAAGTATACTTGGGAATACTGGAATACTGAGGTATTGCAGCCATCTGATGGTAATCATCAGAAATGAAAGAATAACGTGCTGGGGTATACTCGACTTTTAATGTTTCTAGGGAGCTGAAACCACATTTTTCTGAGGTCAAGGTTGTGATGTGTACTCTTGGTTACCACTTGAAAATATCTAGATAAAACAAATATCAACACAGGAGGACACATCTCTGAGATATTTTCTGATTGAATTTTGTTAATGATTTCTAGGCAAGAAAGGAGGGTGGAAGACATACACCCTTAATCCAGTTCCTAAACCAGGATGACACACCTTTAATCCTGGACAGGCCTTCTGCTGGACAGTGGAAGACATATACCCTTAATCCAGATCCTAAGCCAGGATGACACACCTTTAATCCTGGACACGCCTTCTGCTGGAGGTGTATATAAGGACATGGAAGCATGAAGATTTACCCATTTTTCAGCTTCTCCTCAACTTGTTCACACATCCATCCCTACACTGGCATTGGAGCCAAATGCTTCCAGTTTGCAGCCTATAAAGAACATCTGAGACTCTCTAGTGGGACTGCAAAACTAAAAGACTGTTAAAGTTTTTATCTTCAGGTAACCACTGCTGGATTAGTAGGACTGCACTCTGTAAGTACTTCCAAAAATTCCCTTTATGGCATGTATATATAGATGCATTCCATAACTTGTTTTTTATTGGACATTTTATTTATTTACGTTTCAAATGTTATGCCTTTCCTGTTTCCCTTCCAAAAAACTCCATCCCTTCCCCCTCTATTTCCCCCTCCTTCTATGAGGTTGCTCTCCCCAAGGACCCAATACTCCTTCCTCACTCCCGTAACATCGCCACACTTGGGGCATAGAACCTTCAGAGGATAAAGACCCTTCTGCTTTTCTTTGGGGTGGGGACAGTGTTTCATCTTATAGCACTGGCTCTCCTAGAACTCACTCTGTAGACCAGGCTAGCCTAGAACTCACAAATCCACCTGCATCTGCCTCTAAAGTGCTGGGATTAAAGGCCTGTGCTATCAATGCCTGGGGGTTTTTGTTTTTGTATTTTGTTTTGTTTTGTGTGTGTGTGTTTGTTTGTTTGTTTGTTTAATCAGGCAATCTTTTGGTACAAAAGCAGATGGAGCCATGGCTCCCTTCCATGTGTAGTCTCTGGTTGGGGCTTTGGTCCCTGGGAGCTCTGCAGGGTCTGGTTCATTGATATTGTTGTTTTGCCTATGCAGTTGCAAACTTCTTTGGCTCCTTGGATCTTTTCTCTAACTCCATCATTGGGGTCCCTGTGTTCATTCCAATGGTTCCCTGCTAGCAATAGCATCTGTATTTGTCAGGCTCTGGCAGATCCTCTCAGGAGACAGCTAGATCAGGCTCCTGTCAGCAAGCACTTTCTTGGCATCCACTATAGTGTCTGGATTTGGTGACTGCATATGGTATGGATTCCCAGGTAGGGCAGTTTCTGGATGGCCTTTCCTGTGGTCTTTGATTAACACTTTGTCCCTTTATTTCCTTTTTTTTCCCCAAGACCTCTTTTGGAGAAAAGTTTATTTAAATCCATTAGCTACTTTTTTTTAATTTGATATATTTATTTACAATTCAATTGATTGCCCCTTTTTTGGCCTCCCACTTCCAAAAGTCCCATAAGCCATCTTCCTTCCCCCTCATCTCCCATCCACCCCTTTCCAATTCCCTGTTTTGGTTCTGCCCTATACAGCTACACTGAGTCTTTCCAGAACTAGTCCACTCCTCCATTCTTCTTGTACATCATTTGACTTGTGGATTATGTTTTGGGTATTTCAATTTTCTAGGCTAATATCCACTTATTTGTGAGTGCATACCATTATTAATCTTTTGAGACTGGGTTACCTCATTAGCACGATGTTCTCCAGCTCCATTTATTTGTTTAAGAATTTCATGAAATCATTGTTTCTAATGGCTGAATAGTACTCCATTGTGTATATATACCACACTTTTTTATATCCATTCTTCTGCTGAGGGATACCTGGGTTCTTTCCAGGTTCTGGCTACTATAAATAGGGCTGCTATGAACAAAGTGGAACAAGAATCCTTATTACCTGCTGGGGAATCCTCTGGGTATATGCCCAGGAGTAGAATAGCAGGATCCTCTGGAAGTGAATGTCCAGTTTCCTGAGGAACCGCCAGACTGATTTCCAGACTGGTTTTATGAATTTGCAACCACACCAGCAGTGGAGGAGTATTCCTCTTTCTCCACATCCTTGCCAACACCTGCTGTCTCCTGAGTTTTTAATCTTAGCCACTCTGACTGGGGTAAGGTGAAATCTCAGGGTTGTTTTGACCTCTGGTTATGGGTTCTATAGTTTCTTACTATACTTTTTTTCGGTATTTCAGTTAATAGCATCCCCATTGGGTCCTGGGAGCCCCTCGCTTCCCTGGCCTCTGAGACTTTCTGGTGGCTCCTCCATGTTTTCCATCCTCCATTGCTATACACTCTCTTCAAATTCTGAAGATCTATACGTCTACTGTCTCTTCCCATACCTGATGCTGCCCCCCTTTATATCCCTTCTAGTTTCTCTCTTTCTCCGTAGATCCCTAACATGCTCTACCTCCCTTGATTATTTTATTCTCCCTTTTAAGAAAGACTGAATTATTCACGCTTTGGTCTTCCTTCTATTAAAGCTTCAAAAGACCTGGGAATTGAATCTTGAGAATGCCAACCACCTTGCCTAATTCTCAATTTATGAGAGACTACATACCATTTTTTTCCTTTTGTGATTGGTTTACCTCACTCAGGATAATATTTTCTAGTTCCATCCACTTCGCTGAGAATTTCCTGGAGTCATTGTTGAGTACAACCCCATGGTGTCAATGTTTGACATTCACTGCATCCATTTCTTTGTTGAGGGATATCTGGATTGTTTCCAGCTTGCAGCTATTAAAAATAATGCTGTAATTAACATAGTGGATCATATATCCTTGTTATATATTGGGGCATCTTTTGGGTATATGCCAAGGAGTTGTATAGCTGGGTCCTCAGGTAGTACTATTTCCAATTTTTTGAGGAACTGCCAGACAGATTTCCAGGTTTGTTGTACCATCTTGTGATCCCAACAGCAATGGAGGAGTGATTCTCTTTCTCCAAGTCCTTTTCAGCATCTGCTATCACTTTAGTTTTTGATCTTAGCCATTCTGATTGGTAAGAGGTGGAGTCTCAGGGTTGTTTTGATTTGCATTTCACTGATGACTAAGGATATTGAACATTTCTTTAGGTGATTCTTGGCCATTTGAGATTCCTCAGTTAAAAATTCTGTTACTCTCTGTACCCCATTTTTAATAGGGTTATTTTGTTCTCTGTGTTCTAATTTATTTATTGAATATATACTATATATACTATATTGAATAGATAGAGAGAGACTGGGCAGGCATGACTTATCCTTGATTTTGCTGAAATTGCTTCAATTTTCTCGCCATTTAGTTTGATCTTGGCTACTGGTTTGTTTTTACTAGGTTTAGGTGTGAGCCTCTTTCTAGAGCTCAAGAGTTGTTCTGATTATTCAGATTTATCTTTGAGAAAGACCAGGGTAAATCCTACCACCTACTATGTCACTACTTAGGGCATGAAGAAAAGTCCAGTTTTGTCCTGCTTAGACTTATGAAAAAGATTTCAAGGAAACTTTCTACATTTTGCCACATGTTTCAGTCAATATTTGGATGATTTTATTCTCTTCCCATAATTTTTATTATTATTTAATAATCATAAACAAAAATATAGAATTTTTTATTTATAAATTTATAAATTTAAAAAATATAAAATATTTTAAAACTGAGGGATGTTGAATGGTATCAAGTAGAGAGTACCCTGCAGCTATGTTATATGATAATGTTAAGAAATAGAGACCTTAGCCAGTTTTCAGGCAAATATTTTCCATCTCTGCAAGTTAGAGGCAAAGGAATTCTCATTTTGAGACTAGATTGAAGTAGTAAAAGACTTTTAAAAAAACGAGTTGCCTTGTAATATCTTGGTATCTTCTTGGTGGGAGGAGGTTCCCAGTTTCCTGGGAGAGGGCTGGATGTTGAGCAGAACACCTAATAAGTGTTTTAATCAGTGATGCTTTTGTAAAGATACCATCACAAAACACCAGAGAATACTTTTTAGAGCATTTTCTAATTGATGAAAAGGTGAAAGATTGTACTAGCAGTTGCCAAGTTTTAATTTCATGTATTACAAGTTCCTGAATTAATTTCAAAAGTATACCTATCCATCCAAACTTTACACTTATTTTTTCAATCTACATGTTGTGACAAATCATATTGATGGTAATGATGAAGATGATAATTATGATGATGATATGATTTTTAATTTTCTTTCACTTTTTCTCTTTCTCTCCTTTCTTTGTTTCTTTGTTTCTTTCTTTCTTAAATATTTGATTTCATCACTCCATTTTTTAAATTTAAAATTAGATTTTTCTTTCATTTTGTCCATCCTTAGACCAGGTTCCGTGAGCTGTGTGGATATAATCCTAGACAATGTGGTCCTATTGTCAGTATGCTGACAGTGAACCTGTCTCTTTGCATTAGTCTATATTATTTGAGTAACTTGATGGGACCCCATAGAAGAAGAATACTAGAGAATGCAGCAGATTCCTTCCTCAGGGAGACTTGCCTGGATTCAAAATTGGCCACACCAGGTCATGTATTGAGATTCCCATTATTGAGATTACCCTCATATGCACTATAACTCTCCATTGCAAGAGGTTTCAACAACACCATACAATATTATATTAATTTACAATCTTCATCCAAAACAACCCTCACATAAATTCTACTACTGCTTTACAAACCCACCACAATTGCCCCCAAAAATCCTATACCACATTCTCTTCCAAGATGGATGAGTACAATATTGAAGGTGCGCATTGGCCATTAAGTAAATGGTAGTAGGCAAGCTAACACACAAGAACCTAAGAGGCTGGTTAGCTGGGAGCACCTTCTGAGTTCTATGAGCCTGGGATGAAATGTTTAAACAAGCTCTCTAGATATGAGGCCCTACCCACTGAAAGGTATGGTCTACCAAATCATAGAATCATAACTTCTGACCACCTCAGGATGAGCTTTACACAAGGAGACCTCAGAGCAATAGAGTTGAATTTTACTTGACCATTCCACATTCATCAGAACCAAAGAACGTGTGAAGCCCTGGCATCCAGCACACATTCTCTGCCTTCTTTCTACCATGTAACTTCTGTCTGTCCACTGAATGTGTGTATTCTCAAGGACTTTAAGCTCTCACAGTGGCATATCTAGTTCAGCCCAGTGTTCTCCTTTTCCCAACAGTGTAAGAACATGGAGAGTTCCTACACCTTCTGTGAAGCCTATATGGAGATGGCAGAAAACACAGTTGCTTCCCAGCCAGGATCCTGGAATACCCAACCTTCCCCTATGGAGTCCAGCCAGCTTATTTCAGGTCAGAGCTCAGATATGCCTACCTGGAAACAAATAGTGATGGCATCAACATCCTGTAGCAACCAAGATGCAGCCTGTACTCTGAGTTCAACAGCACACCTGGAAGAAGCCAATGATTTCCTGTTTGGAGAGCCAAGTGAGACCTCTTTTTGGTACCAGCAAGTTGTGTCTGCTGAGCAGAAAATCTCCCCTGCAGGCCCTCAGCACATGCAGCTCAACAGCACCCCGAAGACATGCCTCTCTCATTCCCAGAAGAGAGCAGAACTTGACACCAGGGATACTCTCTACAATGAAGGCTACTGGAAGAGGACACTGAACTCTGACAAGACTCTCTTGTTCACAAATACAGACATGTGTTTGAATCCCAGGATTAACTTTGGTAATCATCAAAAGGTGCTTTCAGGAAGTCATGCTCTCCAGGACCCAAATGTAGATCACTCCCTTGCTTCTAAACATGACCAGATTTTCAGTGGTGAACATGAGATGCCTTTCCATGGTAACCAGACCAACTACAATCAGATGACACCAAGGAATGGAGGGCATCTGACTCTCTATGGGAATCAGATGACATCACCCAGTTATACACAGGCCCTTTATCCCAATCAAATCATAACATCCTTTTCTGAACAGAATTGTTTTGGGAATCACCAGGAGAGCCCAGTAGCTGACAATGAATACTATGGAAATCAGATGATACTGCCAAATGGAAACCAGGTTTTCTCTGAGCCTCAGATGAGAATTAACTGTGACCAAACAAATGACCAAATGAAATCCTTCAGTGTTCAGAATGTCTTCAAAGATCAGGAGAATCTCCTCAGTTGTGAGCACTCCTTCTCTGGGTATCAGACATCAGGGTACAGATGTGACCAGGATTTGATTGTGAATCACCAGGCATCAATTTCATTTGCTGGCCAGGCTTTCTATGAGTTTCAGAAAGAGACTTCCAGTTTTGACACCACTTTTCATGGGTCTCAGAGGACAACCTCCAGTCCAGAAGAGAACCTGGCTAGCCATTCAGAGACAAGTCCCAGTTCTGAAGAGATATTCTATTTGGGTCAGATAAAGACCTCTTTTGATGAAAATGTCTGCCCAAATCAGAATGGAACACCCAATCTGGAAGGAAGCCTTGATTGGCAGGTGACTTCACTTAGTCCCCAAGCCTCATATGTGGATGAAAACCCTTATCCTTCAAGTTCCCCTTTGGTCCAAAGACAACCTCAGGAAAATTCTTCAGCTTCCAGTTTGGTCCAGGTACAACGTCCAGAGATGAAGTCAGACACCAAGACCAAGAGGCCAGTGTCCCGGAAGAACCCTCATCCTTTGAAGAGCTTCTCCTGTACCTACAAGGATTGCCAGAAATCATACAAAAAGTCTCACCACCTCAAAAACCACATGAAGAAACACACAGGTCAGAAGGATTATGCCTGTGATGAGCCTGGGTGCAAATGGAAATTCTTCCGCTCAGGAGATCTCAAGAGACACAAACAAAAGCACAGTTGGGAGAGGCCCTACCCCTGTGACATGTGCAACAAAAGCTATTCCAGACCCGATTATCTCAAAAAGCATCAGAGGAGCCATCTTCAAACATCATCCATCACTGCAACCTGAATGCCCACTCCCCTCCTTATACCATATCATATTACACTAACATATTTCTTCCTTCTTCTCAGTCACCATACCTGACCACTAATCAAGTACTTTGGGGATAATAGTGGGCCCCAGCAATGGACTCACTCAAATATTCTCAGCAGATTTTTTTTCAAGGAAAGCAGAGATGTAATGACAAACGTGTAGCTAGCCTGAATCAAAATTGTATACAATGAAATTTTATTATCAATTAAACATAAAATTATAAATACTTTAAAAAGTAGGAAACTTTTCATTGTCTCAATTCACATTCCTGAATTTGAAATCAAATGCCATGTTCATAATAGGAAGACATAATAACTTCAGTGTGTTCAAAAAATGTTTGCTTGAAAATCACTAAAAGTGATAAACATGCTGCCTCCAACTCAAATATTCACAAAACACATGTGTGACAAAGGAAGTGAAAAATCTCAATATTATGAAAATCCAACAGTCCAATTGAACTAGATGTGGAGATATTTCCCTGAAGAAATTTAGGTGAATTCAGACAAGTGAAGAAGAGTCATTGTGCTTGCCCAATGCAAAATCTCAAATTAAAACCACACTCATGTATCATCATATACAATGGCAAATACAAAAACAAAACAAACACACAACTTTCCTCCACCCAACTTGAAAATCCTAAAGATAGACTATATTCTGGGTAATGCTCCATTTTACACATTCCAGAGGACAAAACAACAAACCAGAAATTAATTCCATCAGATAGAGCAGTGGCAGGGCCTGTGAGAATTTTTGTTTTTCTTTTGTATTTATTGTTTAAATTTTTATTAGATATTTACTTTATTTACATTTCAAATGTTATCCCCTTTCCACTTTTTCCCTCTTTTTCCCTCACTTTTCCACATGTGCAAGGACTTTTCCTCTCATTGACACCTGACCACCCCATCCTCTGCTACATATGCAACTGGGGCCATTGGTCCCTCCATGTGTACTCTGTGGTTGGTGGCTAAATCCCTAGGAGCTCGGGGAGTCCTGATTTGTTCTAGTTTTTGTTCCTCCTATGGGGCTGTAAACCCCATCAGCTCCTAGGGTCCTTTCTCTAGCTCCTCCATTGGGAAGCCTGTGCTCAGTTCAATGGTAGGCTAAGAGCATCCACTCTGTATTTGGCAGGCACTGGCAGAACCCCTCAGAAGACAACTATATCAGGCTCCTGTCAGCTAGAACTTCTTGGCATCCACAATAGTGTCTGGGTTTGGTAATTGTATATTGAATGGATCCCCAGGTATGGCAGTCTCTGGGTGGTTTTCCTTCAATCTGCTACACACTGTCTCTGTATTTCCTCCCATAGGTATTTTGTACCCCTTTTAAGAAGGACCAAAGTGTCCACACTTTGGTTTTCCTTCTTCTTGAACTTCATGTGGTCTCTATTATATCTTGGGTATTCCTGCCTTCTGGGGCAATATTCACTTATCAGTGAGCATACCATATGTGTTTTTTAGTGATTGACTGGTTTAAGTCACTCAGAATGTTATTTTCTAGCTCCATCCATTTGCCTAAGAATTTCATGAAGACATTGATTTAATAGCTAAGTAGTACTCCATTGTTTAAAGGTACCACATTTTCTGTATCCATTCCTCTCTTGAGGGACATCCTGCCTCTTTCCAGCTTCTGTCTGTTATAAATAAACCTGCTATGAACCTAGTGGAGCATGTGTCCTTATTACATGTTGGAGCAACTTCTGGGTATAGGCCCAGGAGTGTTATATCTGGGTCCTCAGGTACTACTATGTCCAATTTTCAGAGGAACTGCCAAACTGATAAATAAATAAATGGAAATCTAACTACTGAGAAAAAGTTAGCAACTGAAATTTCATTTAGACACACTAAAAGAGGTCAATCTGTTTTCTTCAGTGGAGTCACACCAGACAGATCAAGCACTGCAGGGAAGGCCTCATGTTCAGAAGTAGGTGACATACCAAAAATGGGTTACATGTGATTTTGCATGTGTGCTTTTTTTTTAAATTACAGGTTAGTTTTCTTTGTTTTGTTTTTTTTTTTTTGATGCTTTTGATTTTTTTTGGTGTGTGTGTGCAATAATTTTTTTGTTTTTTCTTTGGAGAAGGAACTTAAAAGTTGGGTGGGTAGGAACAGGAATAGAATCTGGAAGGAGTTAGAGGAGGAAAAGAATATCTTAAAAATATATTTAGATTTAAAAATGTTTTAAAGTATGAAGTATATTATGAAAATTTAAATATGTGTAGTTCAATATATTTTAATTATAAGGCAATTAATAAAAGTGCTGTTATATCTGTGATGAGTTTTCTTACTTGAATATTTATTTTTATTTAATAACTTATTTATTAAATTTCTCTATTAAAATAAATAAAATATATCCCTAAATTCATTGAAGTAAAAGAATTACATGAAATTCTGACAGTACAATGTTATGAATGATTGTCAAATTATATATGAAAAAAGATTGTAATTATTTATTAGTAATAGTAGATGGAAAACACCATATAGTCTTTAAGCAATCAATGAAAAAACAGGCAACAACAACAATAACAGAACATGCAAAGCCATTGAGATAAGAGATATTAGGGTCCTGTCCAGAACTGCCAGGCTAACAGAATAGGTTTGATGGGAAGAAGTGATTCCAACAATGCAGCTACAGAGACTTGATGTCACAGAGAGGAACTTGGTCTTGTAATGATATCAACAACATTTTTTTTCCTCCACTAGGTATTTTCTTTATTTACATTTCAAATGTCATCCCCTTTCCAGGTCTCCTCTCTGGAACCCCTCTCCCATCCCTCCTCCTCCTGCATCTCCACCACCCACACACCCATTACTGCCTTTCTACCCTGGCATTCCCCTATATTAGGGCATGAAATCTCTCAGGCACAAGGGCTGTTTCTTCCACTTATGTCCAACAAGGCCATCTTCTGCCACTTATGTGGGCAGAGCCATGGGATCCTCCATGTGTACTCTTTGGTTGGTGGTCCAGTCCTGAGGAGCTCCTAGATAGCAAAACTCTTAAGTCTGTTAAATATAAAGTTTCAAATCTTAGCTAGATTAATAAAGCAAGAAAAAGAGATACAGGGAATACAATAAGAGGGAAGAAGTCAAATAATATCTATTTGCAGGTAACATAAACTTATATCCCCCCCAAAAAAAGGAAAAAAAAAGAAGACAGTAAACACCTGAGAAGAAAACTCTTAAACCTAGGGAGAGAGAGATCATTCACTGGTTATGAGAATTTGCTGCTCTTGCAGAAGAATAGAGTTTGTTCCTAGAATGCATAGGATGTCTCATCATCCCCTGTATCTACCGTTCAAAGCAATCCAAAGCCCTCTTGTAGCTTTCTTGGGCATTGAATGCATGTAGTATACACACATTAACACAGACAAATCACTCTTGTATGTAAAAAAAAACAGTAAATGATGAAATATTCATTTTCTAAAACATATAAAAGTAACACACAGGTCAAACAGGATATATATATATATATATATATACACACAAACACACACACACACACACAAACATACACATACATATGTCTGTGTGTAGCAACACTTAATGTAATAAAAGAGGACATAAATTCGAAAGAGATAAAATATATATGAGAGAGATTTGAGGAAGGAAAGAAAAAGGAGTAATAAATGATGTACTGATGTTGAACATCAAAACAAAAACAAATACTAAAAAGAGAATATGTTACAGCTATTAAACACATTCTGCAAATTGTCAAGATAAAATTCAACACACACACACACACACACACACACACACATAAAACCAAAAAATAAAACCCCCACACAATAGTCTTCTTAGCGAATAACAAAACACATTGAAAATAAATCTTATTCACAATAGTCTTTAAAGAGTGGCAATAGGAACATTTCTGGGTTAAAAATATTGAGATGCCTGTGTGACCCCATCCTTCCACCAGGAGCCTTTCCTGTCCAAAGGAAGAACAGGGGGAAAGGAACAGGGTTTGAAAGACTGGCCTTCCTGGGACTGCCCAAGCAGGGGATCCACCATGTCTGCAGATGACAAACCCAACACTCCTGCAGTCAAGACTCACCTACTGACAGTAAACAGGTATGATAGATCCTTGGGAGGTCAGATCAGCAACTGATCAATACAGATATGGATGCTTGGAGCCAACCATCATACTGAACTCAGGGAACCTGGTGGTGGAGCTGACAGAACAGGAGGAGCAGAGGGAGATTGCAACCCTGTTGGAAGAACAATATAGGCTTGCATAACTACCCAGTTCTCCCAGAGTCTAGACCATCTACTAGGGAATGAACTTGAAGGTATCGATGGCACCAGATACATGTGTAGCAGAGCATGGACTTGCCTGACAGCAATGGGAGGAGAGGACCTTGAACCTGGGGAAGTTTAATGCCCCAGTGTGTGGGTATACTGCAGCAGTAGGCTGGGAAGAATGTAGGTGGGTGTAAAATCACCTTCACAGACACAAAGGGGTGGGGGGTGGGTGTGGGACGGGAGATGTGGGATGGCAAGAATGTGGAGGGGTTACTGGGAAGTGGGATATCATGGGAAGGGTGTTTGGTGAAAGGGTCACCAGCAAGTGGGATATTATTATCATTATCCAAATGCTTCCTAGAGGAACTGGTATCCCAGGATTTCTGACACACAGGCTTGTGGGAGGGACAAGCCACAGGCAGAGAGAGAAAGACCAACTAACACCAGGGATAACTAGTTGGCAAGAGGCAAGTACATGAACATAAGCAACAGAACCCAAAACTACTTGGCATATGCAAAGTATCAGAACCCATTTTTTTTTCCACCACAGTGATTCCAGGACACACCAACACATCATAAAAGTAAGACTCGATAATAACTTGGTCATGGAAGAAATAAAGAAATTAAAGACTTTTTAGAATTTAATGAAAATGAAAGCACAACATACCCAAATTTAGGGGACACAATGACTGCAGTGCTAAGAGGATAACTCATAGTACCAAGTGCTTCCAAAAAGAAGCTGGAGAGCGCATACACTAGAATCTGAACAGCACACCTGAAAGCTTTAAAACAGAAAGAACCTTATACACCCAAGAGGAGTAGAAGGCAGGAAGTCATCAAACTTAGGGCTAACATCAATGAAGTTGAAACAAATAGAACTATAGAAAGAATGAACAAGACCAGGAATTGGCTCTTAGAGAAAATCAAAAAGATAGATAAACCCTTAGCCAGACTAACTAAAAGGCACAGAGACAGTATCCAAATTAACCAAATAAGAAATGAAGGAGGAGATAACAATAGAAACTGAGGAAATTCAAAATATCATCAGAACCTACAACAAAATCCTATATTCAACAAAATTAGAAAATCTGGATGAAATGGATACTTTTCTAGACAGATTCCAGGTAACAAAGTTAAATCAGGATCATACAAATCTTCAAAATAGGCCCATAATCCCTAACGAAATATCAGTAGTCATTAAAAAAAATTTTTTTTTTGGTTTTTTTTTCTGGTTTTTTTTTTGTTTAAAAATTTTTTTTATTCGATATATTTTTCATTTACATTTCAAATGATTTCTCCTTTTCTAGCCCCCCTACTCCCGGAAAGTCCCGTAAGCCCCCTTCTCTCCCCCTGTCCTCCCACCCAACCCTTCCCACTTCCCCGTTCTGGTTTTGCTGAATACTGCTTCACTGAGTCTTTCCAGAACAAGGGGCCACTCTTCCTTCCTTCTTGTACCTCATTTGATGTATAGATTATGTTTTTGGTATTCCAGTTTTCTAGGTTAATATCCACTTATTAGTGAGTGCATACCATGATTCACCTTTTGAGTCTAGGTTACCTCACTTAGTATGATGTTCTCTAGCTCCATCCATTTGCCTAAGAATTTCATGAATTCATTGTTTCTAAAGGCTGAATAGTACTCCATTGTGTAGATATACCACATTTTTGCATCCACTCTTCTGTTGAGGGATACCTGGGTTCTTTCCAGCATCTGGCAATTATAAATAGGGCTGCTATGAACATGTATCCTTATTACATGGTGGGGAATCCTCTGGGTATATGCCCAGGAGTGGTATAGCAGGATCTTCTGGAAGTGAGGTACCCAGTTTTCAGGGGAACCGCCAGACTGATTTCCAGAGTGGTTGTACCAATTTGAAACCCCACCAGCAGTGGAGGAGTGTTCCTCTTTCTCCATACCCTCTCCAACACCTGCTGTCTCCTGAATTTTTAATCTTAGCCATTCTGACTGGTGTAAGGTGAAATCTCAGGGTTGTTTTGATTTGCATTTCCTTAATGATTAATGAAATTAAGCATTTTTTTAAGATGCTTCTCTTCCATCCGAAGTTCTTCAGGTGAGAATTCTTTGTTTAACTGTGTACCCCATTTTTTAATAGGCTTGTTTGTTTTTCTGGACTCTAACTTCTTGAGTTCTTTATATATATTGGATATTAGGCCTCTATCTGATGTAGGATTGGTGAAGATCTTTTCCCAATTTGTTGGTTGCCGATTTGTACTCTTGATGGTGTCCTTTGCCTTACAGAAACTCTGTAATTTTATGAGGTCCCATTTGTCAATTCTTGCTCTTAGAGCATACTCTATTGGTGTTCTGTTCAGAAACTTTTTCCCTGTACCCATGTTCTCAAGGGTCTGCCCCATTTTCTTTTCTATTAGCTTTAGAGTATCTGGCTTTATGTGGAGGTCCTTGATCCATTTGGATTTGAGCTTAGTACAGGAGACAAGGATGGATCAATTCACATTCTTCTGCATGCTGACCTCCAGTTGAACCAGCACCATTTGTTGAAAAGGCTATCTGTTCCCACTGGATGTTTTCAGCCTCTTTGTCGAGGATCAAGTGGCCATAGGTGTGTGGGTTCATTTTTGGATCTTCAATCCTGTTCCATTGATCCTCCTGCCTGTCACTGTACCAATACCATGCAGTTTTTAACACTATTGCTCTGTAGTATTGCTTGAGGTCAGGGATACTGATTCCCCCAGACTTTCTTTTGTTGCTGAGAATAGTTTTAACTATCCTGGGTTTTTTGTTATTCCATATGAATTTGATAATTGCTCTTTCTAACTCTGTGAAGAATTGAGTTGGGATTTTGATGGGTATTGCATTGAATCTGTAGATTGCTTTTGGCAAAATGGCCATTTTAATTATATTGTTTCTACCGATCCATGAGCATGGGAGGTTTTCCCATTTTTTGAGGTCTTCTTCCATTTCCTTCTTCAGAGTCTTGAAGTTCTTGTCATACAGATCTTTCACATGTTTGGTAAGAGTCACCCCAAGATACTTTATACTGTTTGTGGCTATTGTGAAGGGGGTCATTTCCCTAATTTCTTTCTCAGCCTGCTTATCCTTTGAGTATAGGAAGGCCACTGATTTGCTTGAGTTGATTTTATAACCTGCCATTTTGCTGAAGTTTTTTATCAGCTGTAGGAGTTCTCTAGTGGAATTTTCTGGGTCACTTAGGTACACTATCATGTCATCTGCAAATAATGATAGGTTGACATCTTCCTTTCCAATTTGTATCACTTTGACCTCCTTATGTTGTCGAATTGCCTGAGCTAGTACCTCAAGTACAATATTGGAAAGATAAGGAGAAAGGGGGCAGCCCTGTCTAGTCCCTGATTTTAGTGGGATCGCTTCAAGTTTCTCTCCATTTAGTTTGATGCTGGCTACCGGTTTGCTGTATATTGCTTTTACTATGTTTAGATATGGGCCTTGAAGTCCTGTTCTTTCCAAGACTTTAAGCATGAAAGGATGCTGAATTTTGTCAAATGCTTTTTCAGCATCCAATGAAATTACCATGTGGTTTTTTCCTTTGAGTTTGTTTATGTAGTGGATTGCATAGATGGATTTCCGTATATTGAACCAACCCTGCATTCCCGGGACAAAGCCTACCATGGTGGACGATCGTTTGATGTGTTCTTGGATTCGGTTGGCAAGAATTTTATTGAGTATTTTTGCATTGATGTTCATAAGGAAAATTGGTCTGAAGTTCTCTTTCTTTGTTGGATCTCTGTGTGGTTTTGGTATCAGCATAATTATGGCTTCATAGAAGGAATTGGGTAGTGTTCCTTCTGTTTCTATTTTGTGGAATAATTTGAAGAGTATTGGTGTTAACTGTTCTTTGAAGGTCTGAGAGAATTCTGCACTGAAACCATCTGGTCCTGTGCTTTTCTTGGTTGCAAGACTTTCTATGATTCCTTCTATTTCTTTAGGCATTATGGGACTGTTTAGATGATCTATTTGGTCCTGATTTAATTTTGGTATTTGGTATCTGTCAAGGAAATTGTCCATTTCCTCCAGATTCTCCAGTTGTGTTGAGTACAGGCTCTTGTAGTAGGATCTGATGATTTTTTTGGATTTCCTCAGTTTCCATTGTTATATCTCCCTTTTCATTTCTAAGTTTGTTAATTTGGAGACTTTGTCTGTGCCCTTTGGTCAGTCTGGCTAAGGGTTTATCTATCTGGTTGATTTTCTCAAAGAACCAGCTCCTGGTTTTGTTGATTCTTTGTATGGTTCTCTTTGTTTCTACTTGATTGATTTCAGCCCTGAGTTTGATGATTTTCTGCCCTCTATTCCTCCTGGGTGAAATAGCTTCTTTTTGTTCCAGGGCTTTCAGGTGTGTCATTAAGCTGGTAATGTATGCTCTCTCCATTTTCTTTTTGGAGGCACTCAGTGCTATGAGTTTTCCTCTTAGCACTGCTTTCATTGTGTCCCATAGATTTGGGTATGTTGTGTGTTCATTTTCAAGGTGTTCTAAAAAGTCTTTAATTTCTTTCTTTATTTCTTCCTTGACCAAGGTATCATTGAGTAGAATATTGTTCAATTTCCACGTGTATGTGGGTTTTCTGTTGTTTTTGTTGCTATTGAAGACCACTTTTACTCCATAGTGATCTGATAGGAGGCATGGGATTAGTTCGATCTTCTTATATTTGTTGAGGTCTGTCTTGTGACCAATTATATGGTCGATTTTGGAGAAGGTACCATGAGGTGCTGAGAAAAAGTTATATTCTTTTGCTTTAGGATAGAATTATATATATATAAATCTAATTGGTCCAAAGCTTCAATTAGTTTCATTGTGTCCCTGTTTATTTTCTGTTTTCCTGATCCGTCCATTGAGGAAAGTGCAGTGTTGAAGTCACCCACAATTATTGTGTTAGGTGCAATGTGTGCTTTGAGCTTTAATATTGTTTCTTTTACGAAAAAGGGTGGCCTGGCATTTGGAGCATAGATGTTCAGTATTGAGAGTTCTTCTTGCTGTATTTTTCCTTTGACCAGCAAGAAGTGTCCCTCAGAGTCTCTTTTGATGACTTTGGTTTGAAAGTCAATTTTATCTGATATTAAAATGGCTACTCCAGCTTGTTTCCTGAGACCATTTGCTTGTAAAATTGTCTTCCAGCCTTTTACTCTAAGGTAGTGTTTGTCTTTGACCCTTAGGTGTGTTTCCTGTAAGCAGCAAAATGTAGGGTCCTGTTTACGTATCCAGTCAGTTAGTCTATGTGTTTTTATTGGGGCATTGAGTCCATTGATGTTAAGAGATATTAAGGAATAGTGATTGTTACTTCCTGTCATTTTTGACGTTATTTTTTTAAATTTGATTGGTTAACTTCTTTTGGGTTTGATGAAAGGTTACTATCTTGCTTTTTCCAGGGTGAAGTTTCCCTCCCTGTATTGGTGTTTTCCTCCTATTATCCTTTGTAGGGCTGGGTTTGTGGATAGATATTGGGTAAACTTGGTTTTGTCATGGAATATCTTAGTTTCTCCATCTAAGGTGATTGAGAGTTTTGCTGGATATAGTAGTTTTGGCTGGCATTTGTGTTCTCTTAGAGTCTGAATGCGATCAGCCCAGGATCTTCTACCCTTCATAGTCTCAGGTGAAAAGTCTGCTGTGATTGTGATAGGTCTTCCTTTATATGTTACTTGGCCTTTTTCTCTTACTGCCTTTAATATTCTTTCTTTGTTTAGTACATTTGGTGTTTTAATTATTATGTGACGGGAAGTATTTCTGTTCTGGTCCAGTCTGTTTGGAGTTCTGTAGGCTTCTTGTATATTCATGGGCATCTCTCTCTTAGGGTTAGGGAAGTTTTCTTCCATAATTATATTGAAGATATTTGCTGGCCCTTTAAGTTGTAAATCTTCACTCTCATCTATGCCTATAATCCTTAGGTTTGGTCTTCTCATTGTGTCCTGGATTTCCTGGATATTTTGGGTTACAAGCTTTTTGCTTTGAGTCCATGGTTTCTATGGTATCTTCAGCATCTGAGATTCTTTATTTCTATCCCTTGTATTCTGTTGTTGATATTTGCATCTATGTCCACTGATTTCTTCCCAAGGCTTTCTATCTCCAAAGTTGTCTCCCTTTGAGTTTTCTTAGTTGTTTCTACTTCTGATTTTAGATCCTGGATGGTTTTGCTTAGCTCCTTCACTTGCTTGTGTGTGCTTTTCTGTAATTCTTTAAGAGATTTTTGTGTTTCCTCTTTCATGACCTCAGCCTGTTGACCAAAGTTCTCCTGTATTTCTTTAAGTGTGTTTTGTGTTTCCTCATTATGGGCTTTTGTACTCTCCTGGATTTCTTTCAATGATTTTTGTGTTTCCCTTGCAAGGGCTTCTAACTTTTGATCCATTTTCTTCTGAATTTCTTTAAGTATGCCCTTCATGTGTTCCTGTACCAGCATCATGACCACTGATTTTAAATCCAAATCTTGTTTTACTGGTGTGATGGGGTATCTAGGACATGCTGGTAAAGGAGAATTGGGTTCAGATGTTGCCATATTGCCTTGATTTCTGTTAGTGACATTCATGTGTTTGCCTTTTGCCATCTAGTTCTCACTGGTGTTAGTTGGTCTTGTCAATGCTGGATTCACCAGTGCAAGCTGCCCCTTCCCAGGTGGCCTCTGGTGCACAGCTTACCTCCTGCACTGCCTTGAGACAGGGTGCTGTTGACCAGGCTGTTCAGACCCCGAAGCAGACACATGAACGCTACTGCTGGGGCCTGCTGGATTCACTGGAGCACACTGACTTCTCCCCGCTGGCTGCCCAGAAGCCCCTCTTGCCTCTTTCAGGACCTGGAGATGTCTTGTTGCAGCCCAGGCTGATCTGGATCCAGAAGCGGAGAGGTCTGAGGGCTACCGCCAGAGGCCTCAGGACTGAAGCCTAAGCTCTGTGCCACAGGAATGAGCTGTGCTGTGAGCTCCCAGACTGCCTCTGGGTGCACACCAGGTCTCCCGCACTTCCTGGAGACCAAGTCACAGTCATTAAAATATATGAACCATAAAATAAGTCCAGGAACAGAAGGGTTTTGTGCAGAATTTTATCAGACCTTCAAAGAAGACCTAATACCAATACTCTTCAAACTATTCCACAAAAAGGAAACAGAAGGAACATACCCATTTTATTCTATGAAGCCATAATTATGCTGATTATGCTTTCTTGGTGATGAAATTCTTTCTATATAATCATGAAATTAATACAATTTCCTTTCCTAGAGGACTTCATAAAAGATATTTTTTCTATTTCTATCATGTTTAATGTTCCAAATAGCTTATAAAATTCTTTGAGTGCATATAACCTTTAGTTTTTACTTTTAGAAGTTGTTTTATATATGAGATTTAACTACTAGAAATCATTTAGATGACTTTAAAAAATGTCAATACTGAGTTGTATATTTTAAAATAAATTTTATTAGTTTAATAAAATTAATAATTAAAAAGTGGAACTTCATGAAACAATACCCTCACACTACTAACAATCATCATGTGGGTAATTAGATAACCTACAGAATAGAATTAGCTCTTTAGCTGCTGTAATATATGACAGAGAGTCATTTTTATAGAAAGATACAAAGAAAGGGGTGGGGGGAAATTTTAAATACCAGGAAAATAAAACAACTAATATTAGCACATAGAACTAAATACAGAGGTCTCAAAGAAGAAATAAAAGGCATAAGAAAAATAATTTCCTATTTCACATATGTAGCCATTAGGGAAATCAATAATAAATTTGTGTTCTAATTTTGCCTCATCCCATTCAGAATGTCCAATTGAAAAATGACAGCAACAGAAAGTGAAACAGCCATTCTGGAAATCAGTAGGGAAATTCTACAAAAAACTAGAATTAGATATAGCATATGATTTTACTGTTGTCGAGCATATACCCAAAGTGATATATATCCCACTATCAAGATGTGCCTTAATCTTGTCCATAGCTGCTATATTCACAATATCCAGAAGATTGGGGAAATCCTGGGTGCTCATTAAGGAACAAAATGATGAAAAATACTGTATATTTGGACAATTGAATATTGTTCAGCTATTAAAAATTTAAAATTTGAAATCTGCAGGTAAATAGATGTTAATGGAAATATCCACTCTGGTTTTGGTAATGAAGAACTAGAAAAACAAGGTTGAAATCTCTCTGTCATGTACGGAGTCTGGCTCTGAAATTTATATGTGTGGGTTATATCTTAGTGCTCAAAGAAGTTAGGAAAGCAGTAAAGACCTAAGAGGTGGACTTACTAAGAGAGTGGAGGTAAAATACAGATGATATGAATGAAAATAAAAATAATAGAAAAATAAGTTTAGGTGGAATAAGTGATGGGACTGTAGAGTATAGATGTATGTAGAGAAGAAGGATAACTAACACTTCAAAAATCAATAATCTATGTAAATATAGAGAGAGATAGATAGATAGATGATAGAAAAAGAACTTTAAATGGGTACCTTAGTTGGGTTTTTGCTGCTGTGAATCGACACCCTTACCAAGCCCAGTATTACCAAGGACAACAGTTGATTGTGCCTGGCTTAAAAGTTCAGAGGAGGAATTCCAGTATCATCAAGGAATACAATGGCAGCATCCAGGCAGGTATGCTGTAGGAGGAGGTGAGACTTCCACATCTTCTTCTGAAAGTGGCTAGCAGAATGCTGCTTTCCAGGCAGTTGGGATGAGGTTCTTCAGGTACACACCCACAGTGACACATCTATTCCAACAGGGCCACAACTTTTAATAGTACCACTCCCTGGGCTTAGCAGATACAAACTATCACATTTCACTTCCTGGCCCACATAGGCTTTTTCATATTCCTAATCATGGCATAATACAAAATATATTTAGTCCAAATTCAAAATTCCCCATAGTCTTTAGCAGTCTCAACAACTGATAAAATCAAACAACTGTTCAAAGTTCAATGACTCTTCAGTGATGCATCCAATCACTTAAGTGTAATTCCCAAAGCAAGGCAGGAAACTAGCTGGACAAACTCCAAATTCTGCACCTCCATGGCTAATTTCAAAGAAGTCTTCATATCTCCAACTCCTTTTTCATCTTTGTAGACTACAAACATTACCTTCTCCTGGTCTTGCTCTACTCTCTGTTAGCAGCTTTCCTTAGCAGATAGCCCACAGATCTGGCATCTCACACATTTTGGCGTCCATAAGTCACATTCAGTGTTTTAGCTTCTTCTTTAAATGTCGTCGCATCCAAAATTGATCCCTTCTGGGCTTCTTCAAAGAGCATTTTTTGGTCTCCAACTCTGTCCCCTTTAGCACTCTAAGAGCAGGTTGATCCACTCTACTTCCAGGGATGTTCTTGGTAAACATTCCATGGTACTGGCATCTCCAATACATTGGGTTTTCTGTTACAACTACGCTCCACCAATAGCCTCACATTGGCTCTTCATGGTGCCAAGACTCAAATTCTTTGCATGACCCCTTCAGTCCTGGGCACTAAACATTAACTAAGGCTGAACCTTCACCAATAATCTTCCATGGCATATCACAGCACAAGTCCTCAGCTGTTCAACATGACCCCTTCATGCTTTTAAACAAGTGCCACCTGTGTGGATGTTAGAAATTACCAATGTCAGATGAGACATGAGCCTTGCTATTTCTGGAACACAGCTTCTTCTGACCCAAGAAAATGATTCCAAGAATATTTCACCTCAGTGATGCTGGTCTCTTGTTAATCACCACTAATTTCTAGGATTCATCTATCCCACATCAATTATCATCCCACTTGTTCCTTCTATTCTTGATTCTAAAGCTAGAGGCATATGGCTGGAGCAGCCAAAGTTCTGCTGCTTACAGGAACTGGAACATGGCACATTACATTATCTCTAGCCTACTGTTTTCCAACTCCTTCACTCCTTATGCTTGTTTGCCCTGGATCTTGCTCTGTAAATTGACTTTGAACTCACAGATCTACTTGACTGCCTCCTGGGAATAAGGTATGTACCACCATGCCTGGACTTAAGCTTTTCTTCACCTAAATCTTGCTCTGTCCCAGGTCGCCTTTAACTCAGACATCTGATTGGATTTATCTCCTGAGATTGAAGGTGTGTACCAGAATGCCTTGATCTAACATTCACTAGGGAAATTCTGGCCTCAAAGTCCCACTCTCTCAATATGTTCTGTCCCACAACACAGGATTTAGCTCCATTTCACTTCCTGGTGCCTCTTTAAAACTAGAAGCATATATTTTATATTTTTTTCTTCTAAGTTTTCTATGCTTGCTCAAAATGTTCTTAATGAGACTTAAACAGGAAAAATTTCTCTCCTGTGCTTTGTTGAGACTTGTTTGTCAATGCAATTAATTGGATCCTCTTCACCATAGCCATAGGCAGACTCTTCATTTAAGGGCAAAACCATGCCACATACTTTACAAAATTACTACAAAAATCAGTCTATACCAAATAAGGAAGGTCTCCACAAAAACCTCTTGGGCCAGGTGTACACAGATAAAATCATTCAAATCAACAAAGTCTTCCATACTCCTATTAAGATGGCTGATTATGCCACACTTAAACATTCCATGGCTTTCCAAATCCAAAGTCACACATTCTTCTAAACAAAAACATGGTTAGGCCTATAAGAGCAATATCTTTCAACTGGTAGCAGTTTCTTTCTTAGGGTTTTACTGCTGTGAACAGGTACCATGACGAAGGCAAGTGTCTATTTCTTCATCCAAAGGCAGCCTGGAGAGGACTCTCATCATACATTGTGTAGAGTTAGAGCATTGGAACATCAAAGCCCACAACTATAGTGACACACTTCCTTTTTTCTTTTGTTTTGTTTACTTTTTTTTTTTTTTAGCTTTGTAGAGACAGGGATTCTCTGTGTAGTCCTGGCTGTCTTAGAAGTCACTCTGTAGACCAGGTTGGCCTCGAATTTTGAAATCCACCTGCCTCTACCTCCCACGGCCTGGGATTACAGGCATGCACCATCATGCCCAGCTGTAACATGCTTTCTTCAACAAGGCCACACATACTCCAAAAAGGCAACAACTCTTCATAATGAGACTCACTAGGCCAAGCATATTTTAATCACTGCATTCTATTCAATGGCCTCATAGGCTTACTCAAACACATGAATTATGTACCTCATATGAACAGTAAGTATTAGAGTATGGATTCAATAAATAATCCCAATCTGACTGAGTTTGGTGCTTGTGTGTTTTCTGCATCAACTCTCAAATCCCCAACTCCATGGCTCCTAAATGTCTTCCAAAGCATTACAACCCAGGTGAAAGTTTTACATTACTAAGTTCAGACGCAGCACTAGTTACAGTCTTATTATCTCTGAAACACAGCTTCTTTATGTTCTCAGAAAACACTGCCCAGAAGATTTCAAATCAGTAAAATGGCCTCTGTTTATCACTATTAATTTCTTGGCTCTACTAGCCAGCATTGTCCCTGTAATCCATTCTATGTTTGAATGTAAAGCTAGAGCCAGAGGGTAAAGTTCTTGAAATTTGCTATTTCCTGTGGCTGGAACATGTCTCCCTTATTCTATTAAATCCTTCACTACTTAGGATTTGCTGTACTGGGACTTGTTGTGTAAACTCACTTTGAACTCAGAGATCTGCATGTCACTATCCACTGAGTTCTAGGATTAAAGGTATATATCAACATGTCTGGTCCTAAGCATTATTTTTTAAACTTGGAACAGCTTCAGTACTAGGGTGGCATTGAACTCTGCCTGCCTCTATCTCTTGATTGCTGGGATTAAAGGCATATACTACAATGCCTGGACCTGATGTCCAAAACATATAAAGAACTCAAGAACAGTAGTGCTGTTGAAATATTACTGATCCTCGAAAAACCAGACAGCA